>NC_139147.1:111896117-112496117 GCF_964270905.1 Leucopleurus acutus
ATCACACTGACAGTCAAGTCATCACGTGGTGACTAAGCTTGGGGGCCTTCCACTTAATGTTTGACTTGAGCTCCCTAAGAAAGAAAAGAATGGGCTGGCATTGTCCCATCACTGAGACCGTGTAACTTGTCTCAGTTCCCTCTCTCTGTCCCTGCCTCTGATTACATTTATGGTAGATCCTTGTGGAGGCTGGCTAACATTACTATTTCTTATATACTGTAATACATTTATACAATAAAGAACTATGTCCCCCACACACCCATGGACCATCCTCTCATTATCTCACTCTCTCCACCCCCTTCTTCCCTTCCCCTCTATAAGAAAGAGACAAGTAAGCAAGTTATAGAAGGCTCCTTTTATCAAACAACTTGTAGAATATTACAGGAGGAAGGCTGTTTCAGCCCACTTCCTATTTTTTTTATAGCGACAGCATAATTATCATTGATGTTTGTAACGGAGGTCTGCACAACTGCAAATTCTACATCCTGACGGCCTAAACTGTATTCTTTATAGATGGACTGCTATTTTAACTGCATTCAGATTTTCGTCAATCCACGTGTAACATATTCGGCAGTGGTGATAATAAAGTAGAAAACCCCATTCTTCCACATTTTTCAAGGAAGCTTCCTGAATCAGATACTGACAGGAACAGGGGAGAGCAATAATGGCCTGGGGTTCCTTTGGGAAGGTTGTTATTACCAGCAGGATAAGTGCAGAGTAAATGAGCTGAAAAACAAGGGCAGAATTCTCATTCTGGGTTTGAATCTTTAATTGTAAAAGAAAACTAAAGAATGATCATTTAAAAATACTATTACAACCTGCTGTATAAATAAGCAAATAAATAAAATTAAATTCAAAAAAAATACTATTACAAGGGTCAATATTCTCTATACGTGTCATATTTTAGATTCTACATATAAGTGATATCATACGGTATTTGTGTTTGTCTGACTTGCTTTACTTAGTATGATAATCTCTAAGTCCATCCATGTTGCTGCAAATGACATTATTTCATTCTTTTCTATGGCTGAGTAGTATTCCATTGTATATATGTACCACCTCTTCTTTATCCATTCATCTGTCAATGGACATTCAGGTTGTTTCCATGTCTCGGCTACCAAATACTCTTTTAAAGGGAAGTGAAGAGAAGGATAAAGTTGCCTGGTTTGATTGCCTGATCTGGATGATAAATGAAAACTGGATTTAATTATAAAGATAAGTACTGGCATTGGAAAGCAATGAAATTTTAATGTTAAGCCTAGTACACAGAGTTACGTACCTGGTGTTTCTTAAAATAGGCTGAATTACCAATTGCATGAAAAATTTTAGAGACCTTCCAAGCAAACTTTAAATTACAAAACTGGTGCAATAAGGGATAATTTGACTTTTATGTCTTCTCTGAATCTTGTGTATCTACAGGCACTTACTACCAAAAAGCATTTAAGCTATTCTGGAGTTCAGTATGTGAAGATGTACAAGCTTTTAGCTGATCCAGCCCAGCAAACCTGTTACCAAGGTAGAAACAAACCTAGAGTTTTGGAGGTAAATATTTAATTTTTTAAAAGTCAAAGGCAAGATTTCCTTTCCTATAATCTACTATTATTAGAGAAACTGTACGTGATATTTAACATTTGCCAGTAGCATTTAAAATTATGCTTACAAATGCTAGCTGAGGGGACTAGATTCACAGCTCATATTCTTACGGCCCTGGGAAATCTTCATAAACTTTCAAAGCAAAGTTCTCAAGTCCAACCTATTATTGGCCACAGAGTTCCTCAGAGCAAAGTTTTCACACGTCCCTGGGACAGTTGGTGAATCTCAGTCACCTTTGACGTGAGATGCCTGGAGTTAATAACCACATTGGCTGATTGTGGCCCTGCCTCTCTTCACTTTTACATGCCAGTGAAAGGAGGGGTTGACACCACTTGTGTAGACAGCAATTTTGTGTTAAAAGCTAGGAGTCAAACAAATGAAGGCATGCAGCTCCTTTCTATTACATTCTGTTTCCTTCCTGTGGAGGAGAAAATCGAGACTTCAACATAAGCGTAGAAATGATTGAAAATTGAATCTAGTTCTCAGTATGAATAGGATTGAAGTATTAGGGAACTTAATAATTCATTAATAAAATAGTTCAGTAAATAGTATTAGTATAGATGTGAAGGAATTATAAATAAAATGCTGTTAAATGTTACTATTTAACATAAAGCCTTTAAAAACTTTGAATTCTTAGGAATTATACATGCCTTAAAATTGCCCAAAATTTCATTCTGAATTTTCTATTAAACTTCATTTTGCCTCATTAATGCCAGAGACTGATTTTCAAAGTATGGATTTAATGTAGCCAGCTCACAAATATTTGTCCTAAAAGTAGTCAGGTAGAAATGTGACATTACATTTCAGGTCCTATTTTTGTTTAAAGAATACATCTGTGTTAAAGTAGTTATAACACTGAGAACTATGACTGTGTTTTTAAAACATTTCTTGTTTGCTTTCACTTGTGTTTTCCAATGGTAATACAGTGTTTTTAATTTTTACAATCAGATAAAAATACATCAATTAAAAAATATCCAATGCTGAACCAAACCCTAAAAAGAGGCTTTCACTTGCCCACCAGCACACCCAGATATGCCCATGCACTGAACAGAAGAGATGGAATACCTTCATTATTCAACTAGTATTTATTAAGAGCCTGCTATACATCAGATGCTGTGTTAAGTCCTGGATAGTTATGGAGCCTCCTTAATCCCTCGAGCCCATCTCTTCTTTATAAAATAATCTTTATCCACAGCTTTTCCACAGCAGAAGAGAAACAACATGAATAATTGTAACCTGGACCCAAATTTCAAATCCACGAAAGCAATATCAAAATTTAAAACAAGGGCTTCCCTGGTGGTGCAGTGGTTGAGCGTCCGCCTGCCGATGCAGGGGACACGGGTTCGTGCCCCGGTCCGGGAAGATCCCACATGCCGCCGAGCGGCTGGGCCCGTGAGCCATGGCCGCTGAGCCTGCGCGTCCGCAGCCTGTGCTCCGCAACAGGAGAGGCCACAACAGTGAGAGGCCCGTGAACCGCAAAAAAAAAAAAAAAAAATTAAAACAAGACTTCAAAAGGAACTGAATCCTGAATCAAAACTAGGGTAAAGCAAAGTGAAATTAATCTAAATTAAGTATATATCCATAATTAATCTAAACTATAGGTATAAAACATTTGTTTACTAGTTTTATTTTTTAAGAAAGAACTAAAGAAAGGAGAATCCTTTCTGTCAGGCATTAAGCATAATTTACAAGCTGCATATAATTTAATCTTCACAATAACTGTACATGTCATTCCTTATTTTTCAAACGGAGCAACTGAGTCCCAGAGACCTAAAGAAACTTGCCCACATCACCCAGCTGATGGAAGCAGAGCTAGAATTATAATCTACTTGTTCTGATTTCAAAGACAAACTGAATCTTTCAATTTCTTACAGCTACTAAAAAGGGAAGTAGGAGGGGCTTGAGGTGAAGTACCAAATACTATATAACTACAACAGGTAATTTATTAAGTAAAAGATTTTTGTTTAAAACTCTTTCTTCCCCAATCACTTATTTTACCAAGGCAACAAAAGAAATAGAAAACAAATGGATAATTAATATTGGCCTTTCTCTGCCTACGGGTAGAAAATGTCTTAGGAGTCTTAGACAAAATATTGGAGCAGAAAAGACACAGAAGTCAAAATTCCCAGCTAATTCATAAAAAAAAAAGCACATGAAAAATTGAGAATGTTCTCTGTAAAAGTGCATAAAATATTATCAACACCTCTTGTTTTATTAACAATTCCTTCTGATATTCACTGTAGCTTAAGAAGCTAAGCTTTTGTAAGACACTGAAACTTAAAACAAAAACTTGCTCTTTATATTTAAAAAGTATTGAGTCAAATTCTAAAATAAAAAAAATTCCAAATACCTGGTCCAGCCATAATCTGTTAAGTTATCTCTAATACTGGGAAGCAGTTTCACTTGGCCACTAAGTATGTGATTCTGACTAAATCCACTCCTTCTTTGGAGTGTAAGTTTCCTATTTTAAAACAACAGGGATTAGGTACCTAAAAATTTGATGAATCTGAAAACACTGAAGCTATCAGTTTTATTCCAATTTTTTATGTAGGTAGTATGAAAAAGCAAGAATTTTATTTTTGTTTCAGAACTTTTGTTCACAATGCATCCTATTGCATGACAAAGAAATACAGTAAAATATCTTTTGGAATATGCAGTATATGTTATAAGTAAAACACTTTTTTTTGTTTGTTTGTTATTGCGGTACGCGGGCCTCTCGCTGTTGTGGCCTCTCCCGCTGCGGAGCACAGGCTCCGGACACGCAGGCCCAACGGCCATGGCTCACGGGCCCAGCCGCTCCGCAGCACGTGGGATCCTCCCGGACCAGGGCACAAACCTGTGTTTCCTGCATTGGCAGGCGGACTCCCAACCACTGCGCCACCAGGGAAGCCCAGTAACACACTTTTAATTTACTTTGTTGTAATGATACTAACCAGAACTAACCAGAGTTGGAGGTAAGAAATAGAGAAGGTAGGTGATAAGGAAGACCTGGAGCTCTCATATACCCATCAGTCTCTTCTCCCTCCATCCTTAACTATTTTACCAACATGAACAGATTAACTCCATTCTCTCACTTTAGCACACATCCCTCCAGCAACATTTTTCCTTCTCCTTTGACACAGAACTTCCTGTTCCTTGAAATATACTCCTATTGGAGGAACAAAGCATTTGCTCTCTGACTATAGAAAGCTACAGTATTTCTTGAAAGTGGTGCTATTGTTATTGGCATTTGGGGTAGGACTTATTGGCTGCGAAGTAATTTAGCAACCCTGACCCTGGGGTACTGAATGCCAGTGAACTCCCTTCCTAACTGCAACAACAAATTCAATAAAACAAAACCCCATGTTACATATATCTACAACCTCTAGGGAGGGAGTATTTCCCTGATTGTCAATCAATAATTTAAGCCGGGCTTCCCTGGTGGCGCAGTGGTTGGGAGTCTGCCTGCTGATGCAGGGGACACGGGTTCGTGCCCCGGTCTGGGAAGATCCCACATGCTGCGGAGCGGCTGGCCCCATGAGCCATGGCCGCTGAGCCTGCGCGTCTGGAGCCTGTGCTCTGCAACGGGAGAGGCCACGACAGTGAGAGGCCCGCGAACCACCAAAAAAAAAAAAAAAAAAAAAGTTAAAAAAAAGACCCAATGCAACCAAATAAATAAATATTTTTAAAAATACTAATGTAATTTTTTGATATTGTATAATGAAATGTATTAACATTTGCAAAATTAACATTTTGCAATATTAATGAATCAGTATTTTCCAAATAACCAATGCATGTTATAGAATTCATTCAAAATGCAAGATTGCCAATCGATTGTAATATAATAGAAACAAGAAGTTCATTGATACAGTTTTGGATCCACATTGCAACCAAATTTTAAGAAACTACCACTTGAAAAGTTTGAGTATAATATCAAATAAGAATATCCACAAGTATATAAAAAGAAAAGAAAAAGAAAAAGCTATTTCCAAATACATATCTACATATCTAGGTAAGGCCAAATTTTCTTCTTAAATTTCAATCAAAACAACATAATCAAAACATATTGAATCTAGCAACAAATACGAGAATCCAAATATCTTTCATTAATCCAGATATTAGGAGATATTAAGGAGATGTGCGAAAATATGAAATGGTGTCATCTCACTAATTATTTTGTTTTAGAAAATAGTTATTTTTTTCATTAAAACATAGATGTTAGTATGAAATGACTTGCTATTTTTTAATAAATTGAATATTTCTTAAAATTTTCTAGGTTTCTAGTATGATGAGTATTAATAGATAACCAACAAAAACAAAAGCTTTTTTGTGAATCTCAATAATTAGTAAGAGCAAAAAGGTGTTTTAGGACTGAATATTTTAGAGCTGTCATGGTAGGTGGTTAATGCTGTGATTGTTATCCAATTCCATTCTTTCCAAAATATTACTGTTTTGGAGCACTAACATTCTAGTCCATGGACCTTTTAGTTTTAATTTTGAAAATCAACTTTGTTATAATAAAAAAGAATTCCAACGGACCTTTGACTGTCATAGTCATTTAAATTCTCCCCCCCCCCCCAAAAAAAAGGAAGAGAGAGAGAGAGAGACTCAGTCTTTAATAAGATAACATCTGTGTGATTCTTCAACACAGTGAGAACCATGCTAGGAGAAATTTTTGAAGTCTTTTGTAAGATTCTACTAAGTTCCATTGAGCCAATTAGTTTAAATATTAGCTTCTTGAAAGACACAGTCCTTGATGAATTCCTAAGGCAAGTCATGTTTTATGGGAAAATTTAGCTAAACCTTAACTGATTCCTGGCATCTTCTCCAAAGTTCATTGATGGGTGTCCTACAGAAAAGCCTCAGCTATCTCTTAGAGCTCTTTAACTACTCTGTGGACACTTTTGCTCTTTCAGAGGAGAGACATTCTACCCTCCAGGCAGTAAGGCTTCATGAGAGGTCATACAGTATTGCACACCCAAGCCAGGATGCTTTCATCTACAAGCTATGTATTCATAGGCATAACACAACTTCCTTGACTTAGTTTCCTCATTTGTAAAAATAGTACCAAGGGGCTTCCCTGGTGGCGCAGTGGTTGAGAATCTGCCTGCTAATGCAGGGGACATGGGTTCGAGCCCTGGTCTGGGAGGATCCCACATGCCGCGGGGCAACTAGGCCCATGAGCCACAACTACTGAGCCTGCGCGTCTGGAGCCTGTGCTCTGCAACAAGAGAGGCCACGATAGTGAGAGGCCCGCACACTGCGATGAAGAGTGGCCCCCGCTTGCCACAACTAGAGAAAGCCCTCGCACAGAAACGAAGACCCAACACACCAAAAATAATTAATTAATAAAATTAGGAATTATATATCATTAAAAAAAAACTAGTACCAACATCCAGGAAACGTTTTTAGAATAACAGTTGCATGTAGAAATACTCAATAAGTGTTAGCTTTTATTTTAAGAATAAATTAAGGAAAAGTCAACTTGCAAGAATGAACCCAGATTAGAATCATAGAAATGTAGAGATTATCTATAAATATGAGGTCCATTATCGGGACATTTACAAGGACTGAATGTGTGATAGGGCTGAGTGATTTGACAGACCTGAAGATCTAGACATTAACATACAATGAGAAGTTTGTATCTAATCAACAGTTGCAAAAACATAAAAAAAATTCTAAGTGTGAAGAATATCTTCATTCTTAGGTAGATTAATACCAATATTATTTTTATACCTTTTAGTCTTTGGATTACTTTTATATATAATGAATTACAAGTAAGCTGAATGAGTTAAAGTTAAAAGCCAAATTACTATGAACCTCAATTTTTTAATAAATATCAATCTGTATATTTTATTTTTTGTATATTTATCTGTAGCAGTTACATCTTATCAGTTATTTTCAGCCTATATAAAAATAATACACATTCATCTCAAAATATTATACATTGTTACAATTGTAACTGTTTTCTACCTTGCTATATTTCCACTGCTTCTTTTGCCACATGACCTCAATTTGTCAACACTAAAGAAAAACATAAAAAAAAAAAAAATCCTGGGCTTCCCTGTTGGCACAGTGGTTAAGAATCCACCTGCCAATGCAGGGGACATGGGTTCAACCCCTGGTCCGGGAAGATCCCACATGTTGCGGAGCAATTAAGCCCGAGCACCACAACTACTGAGCCTGTGCTCTAGAACCCACAAGCCACAACTGCTGAAGCCCGCACACCTAGAGCCTGTTCTCCGCAACAAGAGAAGCCACTGCAATGAGAAGCCCGCGCACAGCAACAAAGAGTAGCCCCTGCTGCAACTAGAGAAAGCCCACGTGCAGCAACAAAGACCCAACTCAGCCAACAAATTAATTAATTAATTAAAAAAAAATCCTTTTCCTAGGCAGTATTCTTGTTAATATAGCACATTAAAATGCACATTATATATCACAGGAATGTGACATGCAGCTATTAGAGATCACATTAATTTTAATAGATGAAAACAGAAAGAAGCAAATATGTAACTTGGTATACAATATTTTTGTCATGTAATCAAATGTTTCAGCATTATTGTAGATAAAATTTGATATAATCTTGACTTTATCACATTTTAGATTCTCATATATCAGTGCTGCTTTCAGAAATGAGCATAAGGTCCTATATGAGCATCTGCTCCCATACCTTGTACCATATAAATGATAAGCTGGTTCTGGGGAGAAATTGTTAGATTGCTTTCTCATCCTCTCTTCAGACAGGAATATTTTAGGCCTGAGTGTTATGTTCCATCACCTTGAATAGATGTTTAATAATTTTTTCAACATTATTAAAACAATTTCATGATGTATGACTGTGGTTTGGCCTGCAAACTTTAACATTATGGTGGTGAACTAGTTAAAGTTATGGTTTAGTTTTGTAATAAACCACAAACAGATTAAAAATAAACATTTCTGGGAGCTGCTGCATAGACCCCCTCCTAAAATTCAACAGAGGCCTGATTTGTGGGAGCACAATATGTTCACACAGAATACTGTATGTGCAATAGGACATTCTCCATTTCTAATTTCATAAATAAACATTTGAGCCAAACCCTGACCTACAGATGTCAAGAAAAGGAATAGAGAGAGAGAAATTCTTAAAAACCACAATTCTTATTCTTAAAACCACTTATTTTTCTTTTCATAAATATTCTATAGACTCTCTTTACATAAATGCATTTTTTGAAATAATGTGGTATGTATTGCTACGTCAACATCCTAGACATTTTACTAAAACAATGTTAGAACACTAACATGAACACATGTTAAAAGAAAAGTTAAACATCACATTAAATCTATGCTGCAGACATGTTTTTTCCTTGCCTGGCATCTCTATAGAGCACCACTCCCTTCCAATTCTGAATATATGTCCTTCTGGTTTGGTAACCTTACACCTGAATCCAGAGGAAGCATGTGAAAATTCTAGATCCAAGTAGCAATAGCCACAATGAGTAATTCAGACTGAGCCAGTCAGAATGAATCCCAATCACAGGCTGGAGTTATGAAAGAATCTAAAGTAGTAGGATATACTACCCTGCCCAAGAATAAAGCCCATCAAGAAGCATGCAGTGCTGACTACTAGAGAAACAGAAATTGAATCCTGTATCATTATTTGAGACCCTGGATCCATCACTGCCCAAATTCAAATAACCTCTGAACTTTTTAGTCTTATAAGAAAATAATTTGTTCTTTGTTTTAAGGGACCTTGAGTTAGTTTCTAACTAACTTCTAGCATGCAAGGAAAAACATCTTCATTAATACAGTCCATTACTCTAGCAATTTAAAGAAAAAAATACTTATACTCAACATGGGTGAGATTGTGATAAATCTTATTCCCCCAATACACCAGAAGATTGTAAATCATTTTAAAGGTTTGTAAAGCAATATGAATATAATGAGTATTTTAACATTTTGTTTAAGAATACAATATGACAGGTGAATAACTGTTATTGTAGAGTTTTATATGATCTCAAAATATTAAGTGAAACCTAAATCTTAACTATAGGACAATGGATAAATACATAATAGTATGTCAATATATTATGCAAATTTTAAAGTATAACTATTATGCAAAAAAGAAATACTTATGAGATAATATTAAGTGAAAGGAATAAAAAATCATTGCACTTATTATAATAATTACAGCTATGTAAAATGATATATACATGGAGACAAGCAATTCTCAACCCTGGTTGCATATTAGAACCTCCTGAGTAGTGTTAAAAATGTAAAAAAGGTTGATGCCTCAGAATTTCTGATTTAACTGGTCTGGGATAGAGCCCAGTTATTGGTATTTTCCTAAAGCTCCCTAGGTCATTCTGATGGGCAACCATTAACAAAAGCTTTCGAGTAGAAAAAAGAAAAGAACAATAAGCCCCTCGTAGTAATAGAACAGGGGAGAAAAGGAGATTTTGAGGGTATCTTTTCAGGTATGAATTAATTCATAAATACACAAAAATCTAGAACATCCTGTTCTCTTGTTTTAGTAATTTTAATGGTTTTGCTATTACATTTGCAACTTAACTTGTTTTCCGGAGGCAACTTGTAGTGTGTGTCACTTACATATACGTGGATATATATATATGAATATATAACCGTGGATTACCTCCTACCTCACTCTTTTGTTGGACCCTCCCCCTCTAAATGTTGGAGAAACCCAGGGTTCAGACCTCAGCTCTCCCCCCCCCCCACACACACACACTGCTTAGCTGATGTATGCAAATATGACTATCAACTCTCTGTCTCTAGGCCTGACCTCACTGAATTGCACATATTCAACTGCCTCCTCAAAATCTCCATTTGAATGTCTAATAAGCATCTTAATCTAAACTAAAACCAAACTCTTAATTTTTGCACCCATACTTGATTCTCCTCCAATGCTCCCCTTCTCACCACTCAGCTAACTATCTGAACCAATCCTCAGTATCGTCCTTGATTCTAAATCTCACCCCGTGTCAAATTCAGCCAATCCCTTTGGCTATGCCATATAAGTATATCTTGGGCTCAACTCACTTCCCATCAATTTCAGTTTATTCCAAGCCATCAGGATCTAAAAGCCATCCTGCTTTTACTCTTACCCCATTGTCTAAATTAGGTCACTCATTTCTTTCCCTAGCTTATAAGCCTCTAATAGCTTTCTATCACAATCAAAATAAAACTGATGTCTTCATCCCTGCTGACTAGGCTCTGTGTGATCTGGGATCGGACTAACTCTCTGATTTCCTCTCATGCTCTCCCATGACTCACTGAGCCCCAGCCTCACAAGCTTCTTACTGTTTCTCACAGGTCCCAAACCTGTCTTAGCCTCAGGGCCTTTTCTCTGGCTGCTCCTTCTGGGTGAATTTCTCTAACCCTAGATCTCTGCATGGCTCAACCCCTTGTACTTCTCTCCAGGGTCTGTCAAAGTTCACCTCCTCAGAGAGGCCTTCCTCGAAAACCTATCCAAAAAGACCCCTCACCACCCATATCATATTTAAGATACTTAATTTTTCTTCCTAACACTTCTCACTACCTTATGTTATATATGTATCTGCTATCGTCTGTGCTCCACATATCTCCATGCAGTCAGGGATTGGACAAGTTTTACTCACTGCTGTATCCCCAAGCATTAAAACAGTCCCTGGCAAATAGTAGGCAGTCTGTAAACGTCTGTGGAACTACTGAATGAATCTATCAATGAAGAAACAGTAAGTCAGTGAATATACATTCTTTGCATCTTTAGAGCAGTTATAGGTTCACAGCGCAATTGAGCAGATGATACAGAGAGTTCCCACACACCTCCTGCCCCAACATATGCACAGTCTTCCCCACTATCAATATCTGGCACCGAAGTGGTACACTTGTTACAATCAGTGAACAAACACTGTCCTATCATCATCACCCAAAGTCCACAGTATGCATTAGGGTTCACTCTTGGTTTTGTACATCCTATGGTGGGACTAGGAAGGATTAATTCGGTGCTATTCTCTGGCCAGCTTGAAAGCAATCTTCAGCAACTCTCACTACTACCGTTGCTTCTAATTTTGGTGACTCAATCACTAGTTCAGGCCACTTTAATAACTTTCTAATTCATCTTCCTGCCTCTAATGTGACCTCCTGGAACCCACCGTCCACACTGAGAAGTACATGTGACTGTTACCCCTAAATAAAATCTTCCCCAAGTTCCCAGTGCCACAGGATACTGTTACTTGCACCTTCCCCCAACCCCCGCCTTGGAGACACAGGTCTGCTAAGTTTTCTGTGATTGAAGGGCACATACACACAGTTTAGGTGCCCTCCTTTGCCATTCCCTTATGTCTGTCACAGCACTTACTGTAGCTCCCAGAGAATACTACAAGAGAGGCCAACAGAAACTTAAGGCACTGAAAGCTTATTCCAGATTATTGCAATATTTCTTACCAGTTAAGAGCATAGTCCCTAGAACTAGATTATTTGGGTCAAAATCCTGTCTGCCCCTTACTATTTGTATGACCTTGGCAAGTAATTTAACCTTTTTGGCTTCAGTTTCCTTATCTGTAAAATGAAGATTATTATAATACCTAGATCTCATAGACTTGTGATGATTAAAAGACTTGATAAATGTGAAATATTCAGAACAGTGCCTGACACATAAAGACTATATATATTAGTGATTATTTTATATTATTAGATCAGCCTCAGCTTTCAATTTATTTCTGTATTTTGACTGGGTTACCCAATAAATTTTCAGTAAGTTTGTATTCCTTCTCAATGCTTCTTACATAAATCTGAGTTTCAAATTCTTCTTTTACTCTCATTGGATGGTTATGTAGGTAAAAGCAACAAACAAGGAAATTATGTTATTTAACCTTGGAAGTTCCAATTCTAATTGTGACTCTTATTTGTTTTCTGGTCTTAAACAAGTCTCTATTAGTTTGTTAGGTCTGCCATAACAAAGTACCTATGGCTTAAACAACACAAATTTATTTTCTCACAATTCTGGAGGCTAGAATTCTGAGATCAAGAGTTGGTTTCTTCTGAGATCTCTGCTTGGCTTGTAGATGGCTGTCTTTTCTCTGTGTCTTCACATGGTCTTCCCTCTGTGCATGTGTGTGTCCTAATTGCCTCTCTCTTGTAAGGATATCAGTCAAATAACATTAGGGCCCACCCTAATGACCTCATTTTAACTTAATTACCTTTATAAAGACCTTATCTTCAAATAAAGTAACATTCTGAGGTACTGGGAATTAATATTTCAACATATTAATTTTGGGGAAACAATTCAGCCCATGACAATGTCACATCACTTATTTCTAACTACTTTTCTGTAGAGCTGACATAAATTATTAATACCTAAATATATGAACCCTATCATAATTATAAGTCATAGTCTAACGAATTAGAAATTTTAGAAAAAGACAATTATTTATACCTAAATCTGTGTTAAAAGAGGTCTACCTCAACTTAAATATAACAGAATCCCAACTCACAACTTAGCTATAATGATGAAAAATAGAATAGATAAATGAATCCTTTATAATGATTTTTCTATTCCACATAGAGAAAATGGTATTTTTTTTTAAAAAAGAGCTCATTTGCAAACTCTTAGTGAAGGTATGGCCAAGTGCCAAAATACAAACAAACAAAAAATTGTAGAGTGAAATAATTTTTTAATTTTAAAAGTTAATTTAAATAGCAGTGACTTAAAATTAACACAACTTGAAAATGCAATACATAAACTCGATGGTACTAAGGACACTAATTCAAATTAAAGATATAGGTTAGTTTAATAAAATTTCAGTTTTTTAAAAAAATTAACATCATTATTTTATAAACCCTACATCAGCATTTTCATCTTACTGTTACCATCTGCCAAATTGCAGATGTCCTAGTCCCTGAACCTATTTCTATATCAGTGCAGACCTGGGAAATAATAGAACACAAGTAACTCAAAATGTTAAGGGCTATATATTTTATTCCTATATTCCAACCAGATTGATTCTTTTACTATTTAAATTTTTTAATGGAAATGTTTGGAGAAAAAAAATGAATCAAAGTAGGTATTATAAACTTTAGAACAGGGTTTACCCAGGGTTAAATAAATTTGTTTAGGAGCTGTACTCAAATAAGTTATTGGGTAGGAAATCACTTTAAAATAAAAACAGACTGTAGTACCACCTGCTCTCCTAATACATCATTTGTCCTATAGCATTAAAGGACAAAGATCACCTGTTATGTATCTTCTTGCTTTTAGTGATTGATGCAATATATAAATAATAAATCAGATTTTCCTGAACACTTTTACCTTTTGCCACTACAAAAATATTATTGATAAAATTCCAAAATTGTTAAAGCACAGTGGCTTTGACGTGAAGCAAAGCTTTAAGAACAAAAATTTCTGAATGAAAATTTTAAATTCTGTAAAAATTACTGATGTATATACACTTTAATCTGTTTGCGACTAAGAGCCCAAGAGATGAATTCTGAAGTGCCAGGCCTGAGTTATTCACCGTAAAATTGCCTTGTTTAATGTTTCTTTAATGAAATCAAATCATTAAGGTAATGAAAATAAAGAGAAAGGTCAAGTCACTGAGGATAAGCCACTTAACCTTATATCTTATTGCATAGAGTAAGAAACCAATCTTCACAAATTGAATTTATTTCATATTCCTAATGCTTATGAATAAATCATCTTCTGTAATTAAATAATGTGTGCTGCTTTTCTAAAAACCCTACTATCTGTTGTTGGGGTTGGTTTGTGGTTTCCAGATTTGATATGTATCTGCTGGGGCAATTCCCTATGGAGTCCAGCACTCACTGAATCTGAGTAGTTGAGAAACAATGGGAAAAGGAGAAGCTAATAAAGACTCCATGTGTAAAACAGCTCAAAATCATGCTCTCAATTCCCTAAATCGGCCTGAAATGAATGACATTTCATTTCTCACAAAAGAAATCAACAGGTAATGTCACTGTACGCTTATAATGCCCTCCCCACACGTTACATTTTCCAGAAATCTAATTCAGATGCTGTACTTGTGGGTGCCTGGACACATACCCTCATAAGCACTCAGTAAAAAACGCTATTTATTTGTCCTTTGCCCCAGGTAATTTTTTTTTCAATTTCTGAAATATAATTCTCCCCAAATTTTCAGATTCTAAAATATATTTGAAAGGAGGGAATTCAGAGTAGTACTTCCTATTATTTTTTAGCATCATGCTTTGGCACACTTAAAAATCACCTTCGGGCTTCCCTGGTGGTGCAGTGGTTGAGAGTCCGCCTGCCGATGCAGGGGACAAGGGTTCGTGCCCCGGTCCGGGAAGATCCCACATGCCGCAGAGCGGCTGGGCCCGTGAGCCATGGCCGCTGAGCCTGCACGTCCGGAGCCTGTGCTCCGGCGGCGCGAGAGGCCACAACAGTGAGAGGCCCGCGTACAGCACAAAAAAAAAAAAAAAAAAAAATCATCTTCATCTCTCTGGAATTTTGCTGATTTTCACCTAAGAAGTACATATAAACCTAAGGCTTTTCTTGTATTCAAGGTTCATTCTTTATTCATCTGAAGCCAAATGGGGATGATTCAAGCCTATTTTTGGTAACTAAAGTAAATCACAAGGGAAAGGTAAGCATTTTTTTTTCCATATAAAACTTATGCCACTTCTCATTGTTTTCTGCACAATAGGACATTTCAAGTTAAAAAGCAACTTTCACTATGGTCGTGTGTCCTAGAAGAGCAGTTCTCTGCACTTTTTCTGCAGGAACCGTTATGAGTGATGATGCTCATGCTACAGAAACACTCCCAAGCGCAATCCCTCGAATGCTCTATCTCCATTCCTTGTTTCTCTACTCAAGAGAATCCTTCAGAATTCAAGTGAATGAGAGTAAGAAGGACTAATCTTGAATATACTCTGCTTTGTAAAGAAAACAAAGTAGCCATTCCTCAAACTTTCATAATGTAATTAGTACTGATTAATTACATATGATATATTAATGTATTGCAACCCTTCAGTGGGGAGTCCTTCAGATATTTTGTTTTGTTTTGGTTTTTTGCGGTACGCGGGCCTCTCACTGTCGTGGCCTCTCCCGTTGTGGAGCACAGGCTCCGGACGCGCAGGCTCAGCGGCCATGGCTCACGGGCCCAGCCGCTCCGCGGCATGTGGGATCTTCCCAGACCGGGGCACGAACCCGTGTCCCCTGCATCGGCAGGCGGACTCTCAACCACTGCGCCACCAGGGAAGCCCCAGATATTTTTTAAATAAGATTTTCCTATGTATAGTCAATTAAAAAAAACAGGCCCCACTATTCCTGTTAAATATACCTACATTTTTCAGAGTTGTATTTTAAATCTACTAAAAACAATTTTCCCCATGCAAAAAAAAAAAAAAAAGACTAAGAAAATACAGTCAGCTGCATTTCCCAGTATTGGAGACTGCAACATTCATCTCATTGTCTTATTTCAGGTTGTTTACCATTTACACAACAATCTTTCAAAATTATCTGACTTTGACACCAATTATTTAAAAATCTGAAATGCTTGAGTGGAGTTCTTAAGATTAATATTTTATAAGCTACTCCTGTTACTCTTTCAAATCTAAAGCATAGCTGACTGATACTCTGCTCTAATTACAACATTGCACAGTACAGTTTGATTCAACGGAGGAAAAAATGAAAAGCTTCCTTCAATAAAATGTCTGTCACATTTACCAACATATTTAATTTAAAAATATGATTTTTATCTTTTGACTCTAGCTAAGGAAGCACTTTTGTTAATAATGGTTAGGCACCCAAAGTTTCATTTTTACAAGTTTGTGCTTGCAGCATTACAAGTGGAAACTTCTACTGCACTGAAATAATTGTTGCAAACTAACAGTGACCCCACTAATCATATGGCAAAATAAATTCTAAAAAATATAAAGCCCTGCTAATAAATGCAAAAGAAGTCTCTAAGCACTGAAGCAACTTTAAACAAAGAACCAGAACAGGGGCATCTTGCCGAAGTGAACGTGAGACAGATATTATTCTCCTTCAGTGAGGATGTGACACCAATGGACAGTCTAACAAACTAGTGAGGGAATAAAGAATAAAAGCATACCAGATTAATGTGTCTGATAGTGAAGAAACAAATGTAATTTGCTGACCAATGTTTATTAGACTGCATTCTCCTTTCTCTCCTTCACAGCCACAGACGATAGGTGATTGCTTTGTATTTGCAAAGCAGACATAACTTCTGGGGAAACATTCTGGCCACACTTTTAACCATGATTATTTGAATAAGAGTTCTATAAGTGTGTGGAGAAGTTTCTCAGAAAAAAATTTAGAGAGTTGCCTTCCTGGACAAGTGTTGTGTATGCTTCAAAAGCTATGTTAAAGTTCAAATTAAATAATTCATTTATAAATTAATTTACAAGTAAATTAATCAATTCACCATTTTTTAGCTATTACCCCAAAATGGTGGCAGCATTTTACAAAAGGCTTTGTTTGGGGTAGTGTGTGACAAGTTAGATTTTAAATGGAGATGAACAGAATGGAGGAGTCAACAGGAAAATGTAAGTCGCTTTACCAAACATAATCTGTACAGTCGTCCCTGGGTATCCGGGGGAGATTGGTTCCATGATCCCCTTGAATACAAAATCCTTGGATATTCAAGTCTTAATATATAAAATGGTGTAGTATTTGCATATGATCTGTGCATATCCTTCTGGATACAGTTGACTCTTGAACAGCACGGGTTTGAACTACAACAGGGCCACTTGTACACAGATTTTTTTTCAACAGCAAATACTGCAGCACTAAATGATCCTTGGTTGAATCAGAGGATGTGGAACCAAGGATATGGAGAAACCAACTTTATGGTGGAACCCCATACATGGAGGGCCAACTATATATGCAAATTTTCAACTATGGGGACGGTCAGAGCCCCTAACTCTCATATTGTTCAAGGGCCAACTGTACTTTAAATTATCTCTAGATTACTTATAATACCTAATACAAGGTAAATACTATGTAAATCGTTTCCAGCACAGCAAATTCAAGTTTTGCTTTTTTGGAACTTTCTGGAAATTAAAAAAAAATTGTTTTTTGATCCATGGTTGGATCAGATATGGAACCCATGGATACAGAGGGCTGGCTGACTGTATTCTTTCTCCTTGCCACGCTGTGCTCACACTTGGTTTTATAAATGAGCAGAACAAAGCACTTTATCCTAAGAAAGCACTGAAGAGGAAACTGTAGAAACAGACTACTATGAAAAGGTTAGTTGTAACATAATACTTTCATTTGAGAAATCAGACTTGAATCTATTTACTTATAAATTAATATTTAAGTTGTTTTTTATGCTGAACATTCATTACTCTTATTATTAAAAAAAACTAAATAAAATCATGAAAAAATGCTAGCAACTATATCCAAGGCAGAGACTCAGAAACAGCACTCACAGTTGCCTCTAATGAACTACACACGTTGGATTGGAATTTTTTAAACAATTATTATGATGGTCACAGGATGAAAAAGATTAAATACCCTTAATTAACAGAATGAAACAATAGAATGGGAAAATCAAAAGTACAATAAACATAACATACCAACTATTTAGTATTAGACTGTAATAGAACCTATTTTTTTTCTTCAACGGTAACAACCTGAGTCACAGTTGTATTCTTTGCAGACAAACATTTAAAATTAGTTGGCATTTCAGGAGCAGCCTCCTGTACTTAGGAGGCACATGAGAGTAAGAACATGATCTTTGAAGACAAAGAACAGACACCTTGGATTGACATATATACACTAATATGTATAAAATGGATAACTAATAAGAACATGCTGTATAAAAAAAATAATAAAATAAAAAAAAAAGAAAACCAGCTCAGTGTCTTTTTTATCTGGACAGCCCTGTAAATTATTTAACTTCTCTGGGTTTGTGACAGAAGGAATGTTACTACCTGTAGGATTATTCTGAGTCTTATATGAGATTATGTATGTAAAGTACCTGGCACATAGTAGTTGCTAAATAAACCACTGCAATTCATCATTGCAGTTGATAGTTTGAGGTATCTATGAATCAGCCAGAAATCCAACAGAAGCACAGGGGGCCACCCAGAATTTCAATGACATATAAAATAACATTTCCCCCAATACAAAATTGAGACAATATATGTTAGGAGGAATGAACACAGATTTACATAACTCATTAAAAATATGTATATACCTATACTGTTAACAGAGATTTAATTCAATCACAAACATTCCCTTTAACTAGATTCTAAATATTGGAACAACTAAAGTCTTTTTAAATGCACCCTCAAATTGAATGCAAAATTAATTTTTTAGTATTCTATCAAAAAGCAAATATCTTTTCATGGGAATATAATGAGCTGTACTGATCAGGCCATAAAAATTAAGCTTTTATGGAAAAGTTATTATTTTTTAAATTTATTTAATTTATTTATTTTTGGCTGCGTTGGGTCTTCATTGCTGCGTGTGGGCTTTCTCTAGTTGTGGCGGGGGGGGGCTACTCTTGGTTACGGTGCACGGGCTTCTTATTGCAGTGGCTTCTTTGTTGCAGAGCACAGGCTCTAGGTGTGTGGGCTTCAGTAGTTGCAGCATGTGGGCTCAGCAGTCGTGGCTCATGGGCTCTAGAGCACAGGCTCAGTAGTTGTGGTGCACAGGCTTAGTCGCTCTGCGGTATGTGGGATCTTCCCAGACCAGGGCTCGAACCCGTGTCACCTGCATTGGCAGGCAGATTCTTAACCACTGCACCACCAGGGAAGCCCAGAAAAGTTATTTTTAAATATAACTTTCTTAATTACAAAAACGTTTAAAATGTAGATTCTAAATTTTAGAGTTTATGTAAATTAATGAAAACAACTATAGCTCTACTGACTTAAATTGTGTTGTTAGTAATGAACAAAATCCTATCTGCAGCTTTAAAAGAACTGTAAATTTTCATTGATGCTTATTATCTTCATGTATATCTCCACATGGATATATACAGTAAATATATACAGTAAATATACCTAAAGACTTAATCTTATCTGTGAGGCTTTTTGGCCTACAATTGAATTGTGAATTGGACATAGAATATGCCGTTCTTCCTCTAGCACTACAGATTTCTGAGTTCCTATTATTTCCTCAAATGTATATTTTATTAAGAGGAAAAAAAAAGTGCATTCAACAGTTTAACTGCCACACGGCATATTTAGTTGATATCCAGACTCTTAAGACATATTCTAAAATTAAATTTAGTTTGAAACTCACTCTCTAATATTCATAAAATGGAACCTGATTTTGAGTGACACTAAATTTCTAAGTGCTGACATTCATTTCTAAAAGAGAACTGAAGCATTCAGTATAGTCAAAATGAATCATTAGGAATTAGACACATTTTCAAACTTCTTAATTTAAAAGAGATGCCAAGTTTTCAATTTTACTATCTTGTTTCCATTATTGAAAAAAATATATATCCCATCCTAAGTCCAAATTCTTTATCTTGAAGAAAAAAATTTTTTATGCTTTTTTTCTACAATGAAACCCTTGAACTCTAGAGACATTATTTTATCTTGAGAAGTTGTCTGCATGTGAATCAAAAATGATAGGAAACAGAACAAGATGTATAGTTATAAAACTCAATTATGTGTTGCATTGTTCATACCCCAGATGCTCAAAGTGAGGTCCATGGCCAGCAGCATCTGCATCATCACCGAGCTTGTCAGAATCTCAGAATCTCAGACCTGCTCAGTAAGAACTTGCATTTTAGTAATATCTGAGGGTGATTTACGTGCATATTAAATTTTGAGCTGTGATGGTAAAACAATCTAGTACACTGATATTAGAAACATCTGATTCTTAGATCTTATCACTAATGAAATTAAGTTGATTCAGTGATGAAGTTACTCTATATACATACTTAAAACTAAGAATTCAGAGCTGAAAGTCCCTTTAGAACTGTAATTTCCCATAAGCCTCCACTTCTAGGAGAAGTAGGTAGGAGAAAAACAATCTATTCCAGATATTTCACCCTTAGTTTAAAATATCTCTTCTCTTTCACTCAACCTTCACTTTTTCTTTTCTGAGCCCAAGAAGCCAATTTCAGGAAACTGAGTCAATTATATTAGAAAACAGATTTCTACCTAAGGGAGATTATTGAAGGCATTAAACTCTTAATTATTAAAGAGGTGACACAGGGAATTCCCTGGCAGTCCAATGGTTAGGACTCCACGCTCTCATGGCTGAGGGCCTGGGTTCAATCCCTGGTCAGGGAACTAAAATCCCATAAGCCACATGGCATGGCCAAAAAAATAAATAAAATTAATTTAAAAAAGAAAGAGGTGACACAATTATCTGGCTTTATTTCATGGGGGAAGAAACAACTTTATGCTATTTCTAACAACACAATACAGGTATACTAAGTAAACTTTTTCATGTAATTGTAAGAATGCTATATTTAGGAACAAAATAAACCAGTTGTTCTCAGGATGAAAGCAATAAATGGTCATCCAAATTACTCAAGAAACTAATATTGAGTTTTTGTCTCCTTTTAAAGAGTGGATGATTACTTGAAGTTCTAGAGAATCAGAAATAGTTCAAACTGAGCTCCACAGGAAGTAGGAAATAAGGCTCATCATGTCCTACCCAAGAGAATCTGAACAGCTGTTCTTTAATTTGGGAGACTGGATGATGACTGTGACAAGTGAAAGTGCCTACGATTTAACTGCGTTGGAGTCTGAACATTTTTTATACCCTGTTTGACAAAATGGTTGAGAAAGACAAGATTAACTACAGAGACGTGGAGACAGATATTCCCTCTATCCTTTATGTGCTAACATTGATTCAGCTGGTAGTAAATTAGTATTATTATATACTAATATATATATATCTATGAAATAAGTGTCTAAAACATGCTCTCATCCCTTTATAGGCCATTCATCACAATGGGATGAAGCAAATCATCCCTCCGGTATCCACAAGGTTCATCTACTGAGGCTAAGACACCGTCTGGCTGCTATACCTCTTCTTCATTTCTAGTTCTTCCTCAGTGCTAGCCTTCAGGTCAGCAAAATAGTTTTCTTACAAGACTCAATTTAAAATGAAGGCAGTTAAAAATAGATTTTGAAATTTTTAGAGGAAGCCATAGTACAATTCAGATTATATCATTTTCATCCATGCCTGATTTTCCCACATTATCTCTTAAAACACAATTACATGATTTGTACTGAGAGGTCTGAGTTTTTCATACAATTGTTCAAGAATGCAAAGCAGATTAATTACATTTGGGGAAAATCTATCTTTATCGCCACTTAAAAGGAGATGAATATATTTTCTCTAATTTACAAATTAGAGAAATTAATAGTGGATCTATGGATAAGGCACACATGCTTCTGAAAGAGAAGTGAATTATCAGCAAAGAATGCACGGCGAATTATCTCCATTAATTGTCTCCCAGTACATATTTTCATTCCTTACTCTCAATGAAGATGGTAAGATTTTTGTTAGCTCCACAACCAGTCATCTAACAGAGAGCTACTACAGAGGAAAGTGTTTTTGTAATAGAAGATCTTTTGTCCTGAGAAGCCCTATTATCAGGAAGATAATATTAGTAAGTTTTAGAACTGCCTTTTTGAAATGATATTGTGATTCAAATATTACTTTTATATACAGATCAGATCCCCATACACAAAACAGAATGCTTGGTGGTTCAGAATTGAGACTGTTAGATGTCATGAACATGGGCTGATTCTGGAATAAGAAGTTATAATTTAAACAAGAATCAGATGAAGTATCATCAAGTTATCAATTCTTTACTCCTGTGGTTGTTCTTAGACTCACTGTGAGGTCAAGCAAGCATCCTCTCTTCAAGGGGTGTCTCAAAGGCAGTCTGCAGTGGAGGTTCTATTGAACTGGGAACTGGCAATCTCGTTTTACGTCCATCTTGGGCATTAGCTAACTTTTGTTGGGCAAGTCACATTTCTGGGCCCTAGCATTACCAGCTTTAACTTGAAGTTACTGACCATGTCAGTGATTCTCAAGTTGAAGACAAGCAGCATCAGTGCCACCTGGGAATTTGTTAGAAATATTGCTTCCCACACCCCACCCTGTATTTACTGAATTAGGAATACTGGGTTTCAGCAGTATGTGTTTTAACAAGCCATCCAGATGATTCTGATGCCCTCTCAAGTTGGATTACGTGATCTCTTAAGTTTCTTCTAGTTGTGAGGTAATTAGCAAGTAGAATCACCTATTTATGAACTTAAATATTTAATAAGTCAAGTATTATGTCTTACTGAGCCCCAGTACCTATAATATTTCAATAAATGAATGAATGATTGGGGATATCTGCTCCACAGTAATCTCTTCTTCACGAATTCCAATTCCAATTTATCTACGACTAGTTTTTTTAATTAATTAATTTATTTATTTTTGTCTGCGTTGGGTCTTCGTTGCTGCACGCGGGCTTTCTCTAGTTGCAGCGCGCCAGCTTCTTATTGCGGTGGCTTCTCTTGTTGCCAAGCACAGGCTCTAGGCAGGCGGGCTTCAGTAGTTGTGGCATGTGGGCTCAGCAGTTGTGGCTCACGGGCTCAGTAGTTGTCGCTCGTGGGCTCTAGAGCGCAGGCTCAGTAGTTGTGGCTCAGGTTTAGCTGCTCTGCAGTGTGTGGGATCTTCCTGGACCAGGGTTCAAACCCGTGTCCCCAGCATCGGCAGGCGGATTCCTAATCACTGTGCCACCAGGAAAGTCCTATCTAGGACTATTTTAAGGTGAATGCCACCCTTTCCTCATTGTCACCCTGCTGTTACTGTTATTTGTGTATATGTCTTATCTTTCCAACAAAAACTGGCACCATTCATAACAGGTTTTCCTTCCTATATCCCATAGAACAGTGGTTCTCAAACTTTATTATGGATAAAAGCATGTGGAATGTGCATTAAAACACATTGTTCAGCCCCGCCCTTAGAGTTTCTGATAGAGTAGAGTTTCTGATAGAGTAGGTCTGAGTTGGGACCTGAGAATCTGCATTTTTAACAAGGTGAGGCTGATGTTGCTGGTCTGGGGCCCCTACTCTGAGAACCACTGCCACAGAGCAAACCCCACTGGGCACAGGGATGCCTGCTTGTGGAGCTAACGAGCATAAAGAATTAGATAAATTATAAGATTTTCTTAAAAATGTAACAGGAAGTCTGAAACAAAGATAGAGTAGATACACTCACATGTTTATAACCTATATTATATTTATATGTAACCTATTTTTCTAAATGGGAATATTTATTACTACCAGTCTTTACTAGGCACAATATAATTTATCCTTTTTATTATTCTTTTTCTAAATGGCATCTCTCATCACGAACTTCTTAAAAATCTTAAGGATAATAAAGAAATTAAATTCTTTGTGAAATATTATAATATGAAAAACCAGTTTCCATCTTTCTCTCTCAAACTTATTATGAGTTTCTTGAAAAGTTAAAACTATTGTTTAGAAAGCAACTCTAATTTAGGAGTGGTTATTCAAAAATACTCTAAGTCCTGGTAGACCTGAGTTTCAGCAAATAAGTTGGGAAGACACAGAGGTGAGCAATCAAGTCACAGAGTAGAAACAATCTAGACAAGCATGACTAAGGTAAGCACTACTAAGAAGAGCCTGCCATTTGGAAAAAAGTGTTCAAATTTAAAAAATAATTTAAGAAACAAATTTCTAACATAAAAATCTAGTGTGTGATAACACAAATTCAAATTCTTAGCTAGTGGTTATTTGTACTATAATAATTTATCTGCTTTTGAATGATTCAACGGTGGGTCCACTAAATAGTAAGGTTTTTTTATGTATCTTATATATGATTCAATTTTTATACACAGTTTTTTCCCAAATCATATCCACTGCATAAACCAAGGCATACCTGCATTTGGAAAACCAATGCAGAGCAGGGCAAAGGTTTATAACACAATATACTAATTTCCTAAAAGTTCTAGAACTCTTTTAACTTTGCTTCCGATAACTTTACAGAAAATTTAAGTCCCATTAACACTATAATAGCACTGCCATTCCAAGCTATAAATTTAAGACCTGATGAATAAAAGAACAGGCCACAAATTTCATTCTATAATATTTGCCTGCAATTGATGCAGAACTTTGAAATATTCCAACTTTTCTAGTTATTGTGACCTATTTTTAGCATTGTAGTCAAACTTACTTCCTCTCCCCTTGTGACTAATTGTTCATTCACTGCTTCAACAAATACTATTGATCATGACACGCACTGTTCTAGGCACTGAGGATAAAAGGATGAGCCCTTAACCTTATAGACTTACCTTCTAGTGGAGAAAATCAACAGTAAAATTCAATGTAAGAACATATTAAATATAGTGAAGGCACAGATGGTATCTAATTCTTGGTACAGTAGTTATTTGGTGCTCCATATTTAACTGACTACATGAATGCATTCTTCACAGTTTGCAGATGACTATGTCCTTAAAATAAAATAAGGGTATATCATCTTATAATACAGTATTCTAATCAAGTAAGTTAAAAAATGTTCTGATAATTATTTTTTGAGATTCTAATTCAAGATCTATAATGTCAGTTAAGAAACTTCATTCATGCATACTATACATCATGAATTTAAATGCTCAGTTTAATGTTTTTTTTTTTTTCCGATTCAAAACACAGTAAAATATCATGACTGAAATCCTAAGCAAATCCTTCTTCTATTACTTGGCAATCCTCCTGTTCTCAATCTGCAGATTCTACAAACACAGTATCACTCCCCACCTTCCTCCACCTTCTAGTCCTGGAAACCAAACACTTAATCTAAGGAAAGGTGAAAGTTAGAGTTATACTGCATATATTAACCATGGCATGAAACAGGGAGTTGTATAAGAGGGTAAATTATGGTTGCTATAGGAACCTTAATTTAGTATTTGGGGCAAAAGCTTTAACTCTATTCAGGTCAACTATAGTATTTTTAAGAATAATACCAAGAGAAAAATACTCCAAAAGATCAATTTTTTAAATAACAAATTTACAGAGATTTCATTTTTACTCTAAAACTCACGTAAAGAATAGCCAAGAAAATACCCGTTTCACAAACTTAATGAAATTTCAATGGCATGATATTGATAGCAATTATAAAATTCACTCACTTCCTCTACAACAGTCATTAGCTGATTATTTATGATGAAATGTTTTACTGCTTAATGAAACCCACGCTATACAAAGTTTGTACTCTGATACTAAGAATGTAAAAATCAGATTCCTGTCATCTATTGAAGTTCTGATATGTAATACTTTAAAGTCCATTTGGAATTCATTGTAGACTCTTCATATTCTCAGAGTCTACAATGAGTTTCTACAGAAACTCTTCATATTCTCTGGCAAATCAAAGGCTGTGTTCTCAAAAGTCAGAGTGGGCCAGGCTTGGGCAGTAAGAAAAAGATAACCTAGGTGGTCTTAAAATTGTTTACCATGAAAACTGGCGATTCTCACTGAATGACACTGTTATCATTCTGATAATTTTCATCACAGAATTTTTAAAAACATGTTAAAATGACTAAACAAAAATACTTTTGAGGAGGCCAACTTTTTGTATATTTACTTCTGATGTGTTATCTATGTGTTTATACATAGAAATGTGTAAAATTCTCCAAAATTGTTAACACCAAAAAAGCACTCTAGTCCTATTGTGCATGTATTTTTTATATTTCCCTAGGCTAATACAAATCAATATTACTTGTAATTAAGCGGGTAAATATTTTGCCAAATCACCACCATCATGATAAATCCAAACAATTATGATATGACTTTTCGATAATTCACATACATGCTTTTTTTCTATTCATGAAGTGCTACTTTTCTGAGGAAAGAGTTAAAAAGGAAAATTGTTAGTAATTGTTAGTAATTTCGCTATAAAATATAAACTGGAGAGCTTTCAGGATAGTCTTGTAAAAAAACTTACTATCTTTTTTCCCCAAATAGTAGTCAAATGGTAATTAATCAAACAAAAGGGTGAATTTTCGAATCTTTTGATGGGCTTGGAGATGGTTATCCCTCAGTTACAAAGCTGTTACGTCTCCTACTTACTAGGAATGAAAGATTTCCAAATGTTCCCCCTGTGAAATGTAGAACCACAATTGTCCCACCAGGAAGGGTCTCTGGTTGCTTAAAGCTTTTAGAAGTATATTACACAGATTTTAAGATATCTGTTTCATTTAAAACTTAAGAACAAAAACAATCATGACCGAGTAAAAGTCCATGGTCATTGAGTTAACTCCACATTCAGGAACTTGCTGACAGGATAGTCCTTAACGCAGTATTTCAGGAGTTGGCAGCCACAGCTTGTCTGCTGCTGGCTAGAGACTGCTAGATTCCAGAGGCACTTCATTACTGAGGCAATCACTACTGCCTCTGCTGCCCCCTTCTTGACAGCCTGGCGGAGTGATCTGGGCACAGGTAGGTGTGTGCAGTTAAGCAGTATGGGTCTGCCCTGGACACAAGGAAGGAAGAAAGGGGGAAGGAGGGAGGAATTGCAAAAGTGAAAATAAGGAGGGATGGGATGCATAAAATGCATCCTTTCTACCCCAAAGTGAGGAGTCCAGATGGGGAATAGGGGCCTGGATTAACTGGAAAGAGACTGTGAGTGGAGGAAGCTGGGTGAGGCTGAAAACCTTCCAGATGTCTCCTACTGGAGGTTTAAGGGGCCTCCCCAAAACTGCAACACTGATGCCCTTGACCTCCCTTCTAGGTCCCTCTACTTAGTTATCAGCATGCCCTGAGGTACGCTCTGACCATTAGAGTTCATCACCCCAACCAGAGCACACCCACCTTTTGGATTAAATCGCAAAAAAATCTCAATCCCTGAGATTTTTCTCTTATGTGTGGATTTTAATGAGCTGATTAAAGTGATATTGTCCCAAGTATAATAGAGAACACTGATATTTTAAAAGAGAAGCATTGATTGCAGTGCTTTCCTGGAGTAAGGAATATCTTAACTGCTCCTAGGTTCAACCCCTCTCCCCTCTGGCTTATGTCTCCTCCAAATCCACCAGCCAAGTTGAGTAGTAGTTCTCAACCAGGGGCTGTTAAGCCGCAACGCCCCCCACTCCCCCCGCCCCCAAATGGTAGGGAACGTCTGCAGACATTTTTGGTTGTCACAACTGGGATGGGAAGGGGTGCTACTGGCATCTAGTGGGTAGAGGCCAGGGATGCTGCTAAACATCCTGAAACACACAAGACAGTGCTCCACAAAAAACAATTATCCAGCCCCAAATATTAATAGTACTGAGGTTGAGCAACCCTGAGTTAGAGTGGAATTTATTACAGTAGCATTATCGCGCCATCCCACAGGCTTCTTCACCTTTGGCCAGCAGCAGCCCTAAGCCTCAGTAAATCCTGCATTACAATGAATCACAAACCTGGACGCAGGAAATCCTCTAGGATTGTAGGAACGCAGGAATGAGGGTGTGGGCTGAGGAAGGATTCCACCTCAGCCTGCAGTGATTGCCTTCTCAGCTCTGTATCACACTCTCCTGCCTCGGCAAACAGTACCCAGCCCGCCTGCTGAATGCTGCCAGAATGATTAAGGAAAATATTCCCTTGCCCTCATTACTATTTGTGCTTCCTCAGTGACAAAATAAAAGGAGGTTTGTATAAAAATGTATAAAATGTATAAGAACAGTTTTGCCCTTCAGATTAAGTTTTTGTTTATTGTTGCCCCTGCCTTTCAAGGTATAAGATTGTCTCAAAGAGAGTGCATGGGTTATTTCTCATTTTTTGACCTCAGAAAAAGATTAGTAAAGAAGAAAAGATGGCCTGGAAATATTTTTAGGCTTTTGTAAGTATATGAAAATGAATATTCCTATGATTGAATTCAGTTTTTAAAAATTTTCCTTATCAGTTTTAAAAATGAAATGCAAAGGTTATGCCGACGCAAGGTAATATCTGTTTAGTAGGCAATCTTCTCTAACTAGTTGGCTTTGTTTCAGTCTGGCCCTCAAAGAGTGTGAAAAATACTTTTCCCTTTACACTATTACACAGAAAACACATTTATATAGCCATCAGTTAAGCAGTTCTTAGATTTTTTTTTATCGATTAATACGGATTACATATGTGACAGAGAAAACCATTTGCATAAAGCTGAGGTAGAGAAATGAAATGATATACAAAAAAGAAAAATGACAGGTAATATGATAAAGTAAAGCTAAGATAACCAAACTCAGAGTAAAGAACTCCCACCTCAAGGCTAGATGCTGAATGATGCTGAAATCAAACTTAGAGATATACTTGCAATTCTCCTTACCTACTTACAAATGTAAATGCAAAACTATCTAAAATATATGTTAAAATATGTTATTGATATATATGTTCTTATAAAATTATGCTGGTACTAGAACAGATCTCTACAGGCTCTTTTCTTGAAAGAGATATAATTCAATATAATGTTAGCCTTTAAAAAGAATATTTTTGAAATATATTAATATACAAATATTAAATAACGTTAAAATATTCTGAGTTCATGACTTAACCCAAATTTTGAAAACTTTTTATAAGTGTTCAGATGTAAAACATGAAGACCCCCTACTTTAGCTATAAAACGATAATAAATTTTCATCTCATAAATGGTTCAATAATAATCAGATTTTTTAAAAAAATAAACAATGAAGTACTTTCAGATGAACTATTCTCTCTGTAATTCTGTGGCTTTTTACATTTAAAAAGCATGTTGTTAAATTCATGAGATATTCTACACAAAAGTCACTAGAGATCATTTTGCAAACTGCAGGAGGTTAATAATCACAACTCCCTTTAGTTCATATGGTTTTACAATAATTGCTATTATAGCTACTTCTTATAGTTTGTTGCCCAACATTTCTTTCTCTGAGCTGGCTGCCTTCTTCAATAAGCACTAAAGGCTTGAGAACAAGAGCTTCTGTATAAACTAACTATAAGCTTAGCAAACTTAAAATAGCTTAATTCTTTGGCACACTCATTTTTAGGAGATTATCTTTTTCAAAACAAGTACTCTACCCTGAATCTTCTTTGCATGAGGAGCCCAAAATAACCTTATGCCAACAGTTGCTTCTTTCTTTAAGAATATAACCTAAATTGTCCTTCCCTTTTTTGTTTCCTCATAAAAGAAAAATATAAAAACACTGAACAAATTTCATAGGTCTATTTCCCCTCCTCCCTTTGACATGAAAATATAAAAGTAATCTGACTTATTTCTAAATATTCAATTTTAGCTAATCTCAAAAAGTTAGTTGGAAATGATTCACAAAACTACACAGCTCCACATGCAACAAAACAACTGTTACTTAAACCTCACGGGATCCATTTTTATTTGCAATATCCACATACCGTTCAAAGTAAAGTTCCAATTTTTAACAAATTTTACCTATTCTATTGCCTGCCAGACAGACACACAGGATTCTATTATAACTGATGGCACAGGTAACTGTGCTTTGACACGTACTCCTACTGTTTAATATATGCTATTCTCACAGCTTATGGTGATAAAAGCACAAAACTATTGCTCTCTTGCCTGGCTTCTGCCTATTTAAGGACTAGTCCTTACACCACAGCTAACAGTATATGCTCGATAAATGCTTGCTGAATAATGAATAAATCAGTTTCTCCTATGTCTACCAATTTCCACTGTAACCGTATTCTTTTTTTTTAAAAAAAGATTTTTTTTTGATGTGGACCATTTTTAAAGTCTTTATTGAATTTGTTACAATACTGCTTCTGTTTTATGTCTTGGTTTTTTGGCTGTGAGGCATGTGGTTTCTTAGCTCCCCAACCAGGGACTGAACCCATGTTCCCTGCACTGGAAGGCAAAGTTTTAACCACTGGACCGCCAGGGAAGTCCCTGTAACCATCTTCTTAACAATCAAGGAATAATCTTGGGCCTTTTTGGGTACTTGTATTCTCAACGCATCAATATTTTCTACTTAAAAAAAATGTTTTTGCTGTATTTGCACAATTACCACAAATAAACCAACCACACATCTTCAAACCTCTGATAAACTTAGGCACACATAATTTTGCCAGATAATGTTTAAAAAATAGCAAGTTTAGTCAATTGTACAGAAAAGCATGTACTTCCTACTCTATTTTAAGAAAAACATTTCCTCAGAGATTTCTGTTTAATACCAAAGGAAAAATATAAATAGCTGCCCCCTCCAATTTACAAAATAGATCAACACTCACCATTCCAAAAGATAAGACGTGTAATGAAACAAATGCACCGCACCGTTTTATGCTGTTCATTGTCAGGATGGATAACTATAGAACTAAATGCCATTGAATCGACTGATTCCTGGAAAGTCTGGCTAAGCAACTGAATGTATGTATTAACACACACACACATATACATGTTGATACACACATGTGCCTACTATGACCTGAAGATTTAAATTCTCAAATATAACTTTTATAAATACTTACTAGGAATCATAAAAAACTAAAATTCTTGCCTTTTAGTCTTGAAGTAAGAGAAGACAAATACCTAAAAGTGTTCCCTTTATCAAAGATTTTTCAAAATAATTTTTTGAGAGAAAATGTTGATTCTGATTATTTAGGCCACGCCCCTATTCTAATCATTTATTCACTTTCGTTACCTTCTGAATTAATACTGAAAACCAGAACCCAATTATTCACATACTAATGTGAACATGGTCACTCAGCCAGCAATGTGGCTTCCCCGTTCACACTCCAGTTTAACATTCTTAGTGTAACTGGCATATGTCCTCAGTAGCTACAGAATTCAGTCAAGATTATTCCATGACTTTGTGGTAGGCAGCACTCTAAATGTGTGACACGGGTCTTAAGTCTGTGTCCCTAAATATCTAGGTAGCTCTCAGTACTCATTCGGAGTTTGGACTAGATCATCATCAGTTCTCAAAATGTGGTCCCTGAAACAGCTCTATCAGCATCACCTGGAAATTTGTTAGAAATGAAAATTATGAGGTCGTATCCAGATACACTGAATAAGAAACTATAGGAAGAGCTTAGCATGACTTGTTTTTACCTCCAGGTGATTTTGATATATGGTCAAGTTTGAGATCCTCTGGACTAGATGATCCCTAAAGCCTTCTCCAACTATCAAAATCCTACTGTCATTAATTAGATCAAACGTATCTTCTAGAACTAGCACCATGTTCAATTAAATGCATTTAATTATTCCCAGTAGTCTGAGTAAAATATCATAATCAAACTTACCATATTCTATTATACAGTACTTAAAACTTTGCTACATTTTCATCAGGACAAAATTGACATTAGAAAGTTTTCCCAATTAAGTAGACACTGCAACAAATGTTTGATACCACTTTAACTCATGGTGGTGATCTCCAAATTAAACCCTCATATTTATAAGTAGGGGGCTTATTTTAGCTGTTGTGAAAAGTAAATAGATCCTTTGATGACAGTTAAGGTACAGGCATTTTGTATCTATTTCTCAAAACCAGCTGCTACATAGTGTTCTCTCACTTTCCCATCCCATCTCTGAGAAACATGAATATAACTCAAAAGGGGGTGCAATAACATGCTGGCGAAAACAAAACTACCTGAATAATTTGAATCAATGGGGCATTTTAGGATTCCCACCTATAGGAAAGGTTAACAAATCAGGAAGCATAAAGCCTCATACACTGAAAGAAGTCTAATCCTAAATAGATCTGGTCCTAAAATGTGATTCAGTGGAGTCTATTTCAGCAGTTAAGAAGGTGGACATTGTTGTACCTAAGAACCATAACTCCCAAATACAAAAATGTTAGACTTTCGGATGATACCTTCAACTTTTCTGAGGCTATTACAAAAGGAGGACAAAAATAATCCTTTAAGATGACATAAAGCTTGGATGACTGTCAGGGACCAAAAGGAAAAGCTGTTAAAAACTAGCAGGGGTCAAATTAAAAAGTTAACTTTTGCTCCCCAAGATAAAGGTTTCTTTTCCACCCAGTTTGTTTTGACAGGTGATTGCCTTACAACAAACTCCTCCCTCCCTCCCTCTCTCACTTCCTTTGACACTCTTAAGTCAGCCCAACTTTTCCAGGGAAACAAACGCTCTTATCTCTTCACACCATAATTCTAGAAGCGGTTCTTACTAGCCAAAGAAACTGACATATTCTTAAAAACAATGTCTCTAATTTCTCTCAATTTCATCAAGAAAATATTGGAGAAGGCTACAAGATTCAATACTATTTTCCTGCTCCAGGGGTACACACAAAGTTGCTTTCATTGAGAATCCAGAAAGCATTTATTTTACAGTATTCAGTAAAAGTATATTAAAATCTTCTGCCTTGCCATCCCAGACCGATAAAGAATTTAGTCATGTAAGTGACTAAATCCTGTGTGAAGATGATTAATGCACCCAGCAACCTATTTCATTTCCAATTTCCCATTTTCAAAAATTCCCTGTCAGGAGTATATACATTTCTTAAGTTGGTTAGATACTTGCCAGCATTTTATGTCAAAAGGCTTCCAAAGGTCTTCCCTGGTGGCGCAGTGGTTGAGAGTCCGCCTGCCGATGCAGGGGACACGGGTTCGTGCCCCGGTGCGGGAAGATCCCCTGTGCCGCGGAGTGGCTGGGCCCGTGAGCCATGGCCGCTGAGCCTGCGCGTCCGGAGCCTGTGCTCGGCAACGGGAGAGGCCACAACAGTGAGAGGCCCGCGCACCGCAAGGAAAAAAAAAAAAAAAAAAAAGGCTTCCAAAAATCCAAAACAAAACTATAAGAAACAGTCACTAAATGCCTTTTAAAGAATCCTTTATATAGTACTTGATATATGTCTTAAGAATTTTCAACACTTTAGATCTACTGAATCAACTAAATTTACACAAATGCAAGAATGAATCTTTGCAAAGCCTAAGTTTGAATAGTTTCTCCTAATTTCTATATTTAGCATATATACATTGCCTTCTGAGTTTGATACTAAACTTAAGTGAGATCAAGAGTGAAAGAAACGGCCTTAGGACCAAACCCAGGCAGAATTCCTTCTCTATTCCCTATTTCTTCTCTGTGCTGGAATTCTGAGATGTCACCTGGGCAAGGGACACAATATTTTAAGGCAAGATATGTTAATACAGCTTTAAAAAAACCTGTGGCCTGTAATTTCTTTTGGCTTCCTCAACAGAATAAATCCCTTTGTCAAAAGACCCTTCAAAAGACTTCATCTACACTTCATGGACCTAAGATATATCAAGTGCTCTTGATATATACAGTTATACACCTTATTTTATTCTATGGAGATTATATTAGTAAAGTGTACAAAATCAAAAGCTCACACTGCCTCCTGCTGTTAGAAGGAAAATTTCATGAGGTCAAAATGGTCCACAAACTGCACAGTGTAATGAGAGCAAGAGGCTTGTCTTAGTTTTTTCTTTTTCTCTTCTTTTGTAATCTAATGATCTATTTCCTAATCAAAGCCTCAAAAGGGTTGAGATACTGTCCACAACCCATACAAATGTACTGCAGAACACACTACAAGGTATGACTTCAGAATTGAAAATCATCTTCCCCAAACATGCTTTCAACTGGATAGGTGTTTTAAACAAAACAAAACACAACTAAAGAAGAATAAAGGAAGAAAGAAAAAAGAAAATTAAAAGCACTACCCTGTCTGACCAGGTGGATGGTTACTCTCCCAGATCTAAGGCAGTCTTAGCAGTTGGTTTCTCCCCTTCCTAGAGAAATAAACTGCTCCAAGTCAGAACAGATTCAATATCCAGCTCATCTTATAGTCAGAGGGTTATCACCATACCCCAGGGCTTCCTAGACCTTGATGATTTTTTTCCATTATTTAAGGAGTTGGGAGTAATGTCACCCAACTTGTCACTGAGACACCTCTCTCTTCAAAATTCAACAAACCACTCTTGAGGGCACCATGTACCTGCCCCTGTCCACCTCAATCATGATACTGTATTAAATCACTGAATATTAAACACAGAAACACAAACAATAGTTTGGATTTGTTTCTTTAAAAATGATGTTTGTATTAAAAATCTTAAAATGAAGAGACAATGATTAAACGTGTGTCTGGAATTAGAAATTACAAATTGTTAGAATTCTCTCAGTACATCACAACAGTAAAATTTTGCTCTTTGCTTCTGGAGGAACACCCTATAACAGAAAACCAAACATTAAAAAAAAATTATATAAAAGGGGAGCTAAATACCTGAACATTGAAACAAAATGAAGCAAAAAATTTAAAAAAGGAAAAAAAAAAACATTGCAAGACAAGTAAATTACATTTAAAAGGAAATAATAAAAGAAATTCACCAAACAACAGGCCCTATTGTCCTGGCTCCTTCAGGAAGATTACCGAAAGGAAACTGGGAAGTGGTTTGGGGGGAATAGCAGATTCTGGGATCTGGTGGGAAGTTCACAGGTTGGCACCGGCTGGAACAGCTGAGTTTTGAAGGCACTCTGCAGACACAGGGGTGCTGGGGGCCCTGAATCACATTTATGAAGTCCTTGTACTGTATTTTAAAGAGCTAGTCATCAACACCTTGTTACTGCCAACCAATAAGAACAAAAAAGCTAAATCTAAAAAACCAAACAAACACACACACAACAGTACACACAAAAATGTGCAGATCTGTAACATTTTTTTTCACAGCTGATTAAAAAAAAAAAATACTACCGTTCTCCCCCAGACTCTCCTTTGATACAGTAGGTAAACAAAATAGATTTTTTTTTCCACAAATATCAGCAGACACTTTCTGGCACCCCACACTGTATTGGCATCAGTGTTAACAGTCCCAGTTCAGATGTGCAATACTTCAGATTGGATATACTGTAACAAGAATCCAACTTTGCATAGACATCCTCAGAATCGCAGTCACGGGGTTGCCCTTCCAAGCTGGCAGAAAGGAACCCGATCTTAATTTCCAGCTACTCCTGGAAAACAAGGAAAAAACAGAAGTTTCTTCCTCTCATCCTGCTCCTTCATTTGGTTCTCCCGGACTTCCTTCCGTGTATTTAAAACTTGGAACTAGAAAAACGGTTGTTGAAAGAAAAAAAAAAGAATTCCCCCTTTTCCACCTTCTCCCCATCCTCTTCCTCCCCCACCCCATTTTTTTTCCAGGCTGAAACTTTCGCTTGCCGCTGTCAAGCTGCCATACTGCGCCGCAACGGCTGCTTCAATGGGGAAATATGCGTCAACCAAAATCAATGAGAAACGTACATGCTGCAAAGAGCCACATTTCCACCGGGTCTCGGATGGTCATGACGGGACACCCCCTCGGACACGGGTCAGAGGAAGGGGACGCGGCCACGGCGGCCAGCCGGGCTCCCGGGACACCCCGGCTGATGCAAAGTCGTCTCCAATCTCAAAGCAAGAAGAGAAATCACATTTAGAAGAATCGGGTGCGTTTGGCTTTTGTGCGCAGAGCGCGGCCGGCGCGCTGCAGCCGCGGGCGCCTCAGAGGATCACGCAGGCCGAGCAGCAGCCCTCGTCGCCGTTGGGCTGAGCCGCGTAGTTCATCTGCCTCACGATCTCGGCGAACAGCTCGTCCACCGAGGCTTTGTTTTTGGCCGACGTCTCCATGAAGGGGCAGCTCCACTCCTCGGCCAGGGCCTTGCCCTCGCCGAACGAAACCTCGCGCTCGCCCTCCAGGTCCACTTTGTTGCCCACCAGGATCATGGGCACGCGCTCGTACCGCTTCACGCGGATGATCTGGTCCCGCATGGGCTTGATGTCCTGGAAGCTCTGCTGGTTAACAAGGCTGTAGACGAGGATGAAGCCCTGGCCATTCTTGATGTACAGGTCCCGCATGGACGCGAACTGCTCCGTGCCCGCCGTGTCCAGAATCTCCAGCACCGACGGTGACGAGTCCACCTCAATCTCTTTGCGGTAGAAGTCCTCGATAGTGGGGTCGTACTTCTCGATGAAGGAGCCGGTCACGAACTGCACGGTGAGCGCGGACTTGCCCACGCCGCCCGAGCCCAGCACCACCACTTTGTACTCTCTCATGGCTCCGTCGGCGCTCTTACCGCGCCAGCCGCGGCCCCGTCGGGGCTGCACGCCGGAGGAAGGCTGGGCTTGGCGGATGGACTTCTCCCCGTCCTCAGCTTCGCAGGAAAAACTAAGGAGAGGATGGCAGAGGAGCGCAAGGCGCGGAAACCACCAAGCGGGGACCGGGGGCCGACCTGCGGCGGCAGCGCGTCCCTGCGGCGCGGGTCCGGGGCCCCGCAGCAGCCCACGGCGGCAGCGGCAGCGGCAGCCTGGGCGGCGGAGCTGGAGGACAATGCCGGCAGCCGGTGCGAGGCAAGGACTGCAGCTTCTCGCCGCGGCAGCCCAGGAAGGCGAGAAGGCGGCGGCGGCGGGCTGCGGAGGCGGCTGCTAATTGCGCGCCGGGCCGGGACGCGCGTGGCATGAGTCCCCGCAGATCGTGCGCCCACCGCCGCGGCCCATCGAGCTCTCTCCCGCAGCCTCCGCGGGGCGAGGGCTTCCTACTCGCCGCGCGCAGCCCAGCTCTCCCCGCCCCGGCGAGCATGCCCAGTGCGCCGCCGCCGGCCGCGCCCGCCGGATCCCACGCTCCTGGTTTTCCGGAGGGCCGGGCGGGGGTGGGGCTGTGGGTGGGGCTCGAGATTTGATTCAGGACTAGCGGATTCGCGATAGGCGCTAGTCTAGGAGCCGGAGAAGAAATGTGTGTGGGAGGGGGGGGGAAGGTGTGTGTGGGTGTTAAGAGACCGGCTGCGAGAGCGCCAGTGGGAGGACGAAGACCGTCTTCTTTTCGCGGCTTTGGGGTTAGTGCATAGGGGTCCCGGCTCTGCGAGAAGCGGGTGGGCGCGGCGGGCCACCCCGGGGTTGGGGTGGGCTGGCCCCTTGCCACCTCCCTTTATCCAAAGCTCGTGGACTCCACTCCCCGGCCGGCCGGCTGGTGTGCATCCCGGGACCGAGACCCAAAGGACATTTGGGGGTATGACTGGCAGGCGGAGCATCTTCCCCCACTCAAGGCGCGGCCCTTTCTACCTGGCCTTCTGTGGCCGACTCTTCTCGTACTTCATCCCTCGGACAAAGAAAAGAGGAACACTGGGTCTGAAACCCTGTCCCCACGAGGGAAGGTGCAGCGTCTAGTGACCACATTGGTCTCCGGGCTGGGACTCGGCGGGCCCCACCCACCTCCCCACTCGGCTGTGGCCAGAACCCGGAGAGCGGATCACAGCCCGATCCAGAAGCGGCGGCGGCGGCGCCCGCAGCTAGTCAGGGCATGCTCAGTGGGCAGAGCAGGTTTTAGGGCTTGGAAGTAGGAAGCTTGTGCACCACACACCCACACTCCAGCTCAGATTACCTCTCCCAGACTCAGGACCCATTGGCCCCGGGGCGCAAATCTCACACCCTCGAGTGTTCTCCCATTGGCTACTGCCAAGGTTTTATCAGTTTGGGCTGCTTCATTGGCTAAAAAGTAGCCTCCGCTCGTGATTGGTTATTTATAGAGATTGAGTTGAGAGGCGGAGGCACAGCTGTTCTTTCTCTGCTGCTCCCCCGCCCCCTTCCTCCCACTTCCCCAAGCTAGTCGTTTCGAAGCTAAGAGTGAAAAAATAAGGAATTTAGGCGGAGAGCTGAGAGCTAAATATAGTCCTTTGTTGGTGTTTTCAAGAGAGTCTGACTTTTTGGTGCCCAGTCACGACTATCCATTAAATGGAGCTGGTTACAGTTCTTGGTCCTCAAGAAACAACAAAGTTTGCAAGGTGTTTTTTTTTTGTTTTTTTTCTTAGGGAGGGGGAGGGGCTAGGATGTGGAAATGAGCCACTGAATTCAGCTCACCCGGTGGGGTGGGGGAATGCCCAGGCTTGCCTTTAGAAAACGTCTTTGCTTTGGGGCGGGCATTCGCAAGACTGGGCTCGGCTCGCACTCACGGGAGGTACCAGGGGGATGCCTTGACTTGTTCCGGGTCTCTCTCCTTCCTCACGAAGGAGAGGTGTCAAGACCTGTCAAAAGACTTAGCGATACTAGCGTAAGCCCCAGGGCGAAGGGGTTGGGAGGGGACCGAGCTGCTTCAATCCTGGCTCCATATCCTGTCGACGCCACTTCCCACTGGTTTAACCGTCCGCACTGCAGGGATAAATCAAGCAGCGTGCTAACGCTTGGTTTCACTGCCTTAGTCCTGCCGTGACTCAGGGCTACGTTTGCCAGTTAACCTTCTCCGAACCCCTTGCCGTAGCTTGTAGTATGCGCGGCTGCAGCGTGAAGTCTTGGCCAAGGGACCCGGCGGGGCTCGGGCAGCAGCCAACGCCTTGGGTGGGGTAGGCGGAGCCCATTCCTGCGCCTGGCCCCGCTATTTAGAGGAGAGAGGGGTTATCAGAGTGCTTGGCTATAGTTATGCTTATATAATTCTGCAGAAACCTTTCAAGGCAAATTCCCCTAATATGGATTGAGAGAACCTCACATTTACCCAGCGTTTAATGTCTGTTAGGCGTTTTACATGTGCTATCTTATTTACTCCTCATAAAAATAATTATTATACCTATTTTAAGGATGAGGAAACTGAGGCCTTAAGATGTTCAGTAACTGGCGTAAGATTTCTCAGCTAATGAGTGGCCACGCTAGGATCCCGACTCAGGTGTTTGGCTGCAGAACCTGGTCTTGTAACCATTAGGCAATACTATCTTCTCACAAGAAAGTTCCCAGATTTTACTCTTTCTTAGGTTGAATCTTGAGGTTGTATGATCAGACAGGCTCTTAAACCCAAGCAAGAGGGACCTCTGCCCACCCTCTGACTCTCTTCTGACAGTGCCCCTTCCTACAGGGTCAAGGAGCTTGAAACCTCTTCCAGAGCATGGCCCCAGTAGTCAGAATTCTGGAATCCGCTACCCAAATAGTACCAAACCCTCTTCTAGGATCTGCCTGGACCTCTGAACGCACCCCTGTGTGCAGGAATGGGTCTCTGTTGGAGTGTGGATGGTGCTAGGACCTATGGGCTGAGGCATGCCCTCCCAGGCACTTTGGGCCCCGCCTAAGTCAGCTTTCCCTTCCCTGCCACTTCCAGCCTGGCCCTTGGAGGAGTCCAAGAATTCGTGATTCACATCTGACCATCCAGGTCTTGCAAAGAAGTATCTGTCAAGGTGGGAGGATAGATCATATTTTAACAGTGTGTTATCTTGAGTTGTAACTGAAATACTTAAGAGTAATGCTATGTGTGCCTCTATCTGCCCTCCTGCCCACAAATGTTAGGTGTGGTTATGAGTATGATATAGAAGAAAATGCTTTGTCCTTATAGGCCAGGTGTCTAATCTCAAGCATTGGATATCAATTATTATCTGAGACCTTGGGCAAGCCCCTCAGGTGCTCCTGACCTTAGTTTCCCTATCTATAACGTGATGATAATAAAATTTGCCCCACCCACCTAGCTACCTGAGGAACCTTGGAGAGAATCTGATGACCAAATCCTTTATTTTACATCAGAGCCAGTGAGCAGAATTAGAACCCTGGTGTCCTGGATGCCCTTTGCATGGTGCCAGCCTACGCTCAGAGAAAATAATTAACAGATAATGGATGGAAACATGCTTTTAAAGCTGCAGCACCCCATAAATTCATGACAATCACAACCCAGGGGTCTTGACAGCCCTATCTAGAAGAGACCACTCTCAGGACTATGGGTAGCCATGCAGATGGGTATTTTTGAATCTTGGTGGCCTCTCTGGTACCAAAGAGCTGCCACACTTTGAATACTTTCTATTAGGGATTCTTTGATAGCAATTTTTATTACACTCCGATGGTCTCCCTCAGAAAGACTTCCACTGGGGCTCTGGGATTCAAAATGAAGTAACGAATGAAATTGCTGATGCACAAATTTTTAAAGTTGATCACTTCTTCTGGTGAAATTTGTTACGTGTCTTTATGTACCTCACTTATGGTATGAATCATAATCCTGAGCCATATCCAATTATCTTGTACCATAATTATTTACATATCTGTACCTTGTCATCCTAAGCACCGTGTGAATTCCTTGTGGTCAGGGTCCGTACCTGGCTTATCTTTGGAGCCACCTCTGTCCCTCATAACACCTAGTAAGAGTGCCTACATAGGAGTACCTCAATTAATTATTTATGGGTATATGAATGACATTTTATCCCGTTTCCAAACTCTCTTTGTGGTAAAAGATATATTTATCTTTGGAGAGACATAACGTTTCCTGGATCCTTAGAAAAATGTATGTAATGTTTCAGTCTCCTTGAGTCTAAAAGATGCTGGGGTGATAAAGTCTACACTTGTATGGGTGGAAACACTAAGTCAGTGCTGTCTGGGGGAAAAAATACCAAAGCACCCAGTGGATAAACCCTTTCTCTGAAGAAGACTTCAGACAAACATTTTTGCAGATGACATACAAAAGGCATTTCTAGAAAATAATCTGAAGTAAAAGCTAACAAGTTAAGGACTGCTTAATCTTTCATATTGACCGTTACATAAACAATGGTCCCTGACAGTGCCCCTTTGCTTACACAGTGCGCTTTGCTTACACAGTGAGCTTCTGTGACACTGGTTTTGGGCCTTCAAAGAATTAGAGGGTTTGCTAGAACATGAATCTTTTAAGTCTTCCAGTAAATAAGTGCCCATCTGTCCTCTTCATTTATAGAAAGTAGAGGTTTATTTCATCATGTTCATAGTTTTAGCTGGTTTGATCTATAGATAAATAATTCTAAAATAATTATTTTAATTTTGAAAATATCAAGGGTAAGTTGAGAGTGACCATGTATCATTATTTTAAAGGGAAGCTGCTGTAAGACTAAGTGTGCCTTGCAGAGTTCTCAGTAAATATTTAAGTGCCTGAACATGTTATAACATAACCAGATATCCACTAGTAGGCTTAGGATGTTTTATTTTATCAGTGGTCTTTAAAAAATAATCTCCAGTAATGCCCCTAAAAATATTTTGTCAGTCAGCCAAACCATCATTATTTCATACTCTTCATATTGCACTTTGGGCAGCCAACTTGTAAGAACAATGGCTTGTACTACCTATAATGAGATTTTGTATCTTTATGTCTTAAAAATTCCTAAAGTCCTAGCATGGTAACTAAAGAGAGACAAAGGTGTGCCTAGTTTTCATAATTTTATTGTCTGCTCCTTATCACGTGTACTCTGATTGGTTCCTTTCTCCTTTTGAAATTACTTTTCAAAGAAAAATGTAGGAGAGTCTTAAATTTCAAATTAAATAACCCCTTAAAATCAGTCAAGCTTTTTACTAACTTTTTGACAGGCCCAAATAAAGAACCAGAAGAATCAAAATAGCTATTCTCAAGACTATCAGATTAGTATTGAATAGTGATCGCAACATATACATTAATGTACTGTGTTATTGATAATAAAAACCACTCATATCTCCTGGGCTGAAGTGTCACACACACCTAGGCAACTACCTCACAACTACTCAGTGGATTTGAGTTCTATCATAAATTCTTACTAATGGTTTGGCCTATTTTCATTCTTTTACCTGATTTTTTAAAAAGAATAAAAATAAGTCTCTTCTAAGATAAACAGCCTGACCTTCTGTATAAGATCTCATATTTGCCTGAGACCCTGATCTGTAGAGAAAGAACACAACTGGCTTAGAGCACCACTTTTATGTAATGAATGTATTCTCACTCAAGGGAAATTTTAAAGAGATTTCACTGATCCTGTTTTTCGTAGTTGAAGGCACAATTACACATCTTAGTCTGTTTAAGATTTGTCTCCTCAGACCCTCTGTTCCAGAGAAACAAATATATATATAGCAAGAATGGGAGAAATGTCTTAGCTCCATTAAAAAGAACTTTCCTCTCATAAAATTGTCACTATGTGCAGATGATAAGATACTATATATAGAAAACCCTGAAGACTCCACACAAAAATTACTAGAACTGATAAATGAATTCAGCAAGGTAGCAGGATACAAGATTAACATATAGAAAGCAGTTGCATTTCTCTGCACCAACAATGACATATCAGAAATGAAATGAAAAAAAAAATACCTTTTAAAATTGCACCCAAAAAAACATTAATAAAGGAAACAGAAAATGATTCAAATGGAAAAATATCCCATGCTCTTGGATTGGAAGAATTAATATTATTAAAATAGCCATACTACTCAAAGCACTCTACAGATTTAATGTGATCCCTATCAAATTACCCATGACATTTTTCACAGAACTAGAACAAATAATCCTAATTCATATGGAACCACAAAAGACCCAGAATTGCCAAAACTATCCTGAAGAAAAAGGACAAAGCAGGAGGCATAACCCTCCTGGACTTCAGACAATATTACAAAGCTACAGTAGTCAAAACAGAGTGGTATTGGCACAAAAACAGACATATGTATCAATGGAACAGAATAGAGAGCCCAGAAATAAACCCATACGGTCAATTAATCTTTGCTAAAGGAGGCAAGAATATACAATGGAAAAAAAGTCTCTTCAGCAAGTGGTGTTGGGAAAGTTGGACAGCTGCATGTAAATCAATGAAGTTAGAACACACCCTCTCACCATACACAAAAATAAACTCAAAATAGCTTAAAGACTTAAGATATGACACCATAAAACTCCTAGAAGAGATCACAGGCAAAACATTCTCGGGTTTAAATCATACCAATGTTTTCTTAGGTCAGTCTCCCAAGGCAATAGAAATAAAAACAAAAACAAACAAATGGAACATAATCAAACTTACAAGCTTTTGCACAGCAAAGGAAACCATAAACAAAATGAAAAGACAGCCTAGAGAATGAGAGAAAATATTTGCAAATGATGTGACTGACAAGGGCTTAATTTCCAAAATATACAATCAGCTCATACAACTCAACAACAAAAAAACAAACAACGCAATCAAAAAAATGGGCAGAAGACCTAAACAGACATTTTTCCAAAGAAGACAGATGGCCAATAGGCACAAGAAAGATGCTCAACATCACTAATTATCAGAGAAATGCAAATCAAAACTACAATGAGGCACCACCTCACTTGGGTCAGAATGGCCATCATTAAAAAGTCTACAAATAACAAATGCTGGAGAGGGTGTGGAGAAAAGGGAACCCTCCTACAGTTTGTGGGAACGTAAGTTGGTGCAGCCACTGTCGACAACAGTATGAAGGTTCCTCAGAAAACCAAAAACAGAATTATCGTATGATCCAGCAATCCCATTCCCCAGCATATATCCAGTCAAAACTACAATTCAAAAAGATACATGGCCCTTCCCCTGGGAGCAAAGACTGCCACCATGGCCTGCCTGCCCTGTGCCACACAGAGTGGGCTGTCGCTCCAGGACCTTGCTTCACATGTGGAGTGCAGGTTCGATCCCTGGTCCTGGAGCTAAGATCCCACACGCCTTGCGGCCAAAAAACCAAAACATAAAAGAGAAGCAGAGGTGGAGGCAAGATGGCATACTAGGAGGACGTAGAATTTGCATCTCCTCACAACTAGGGCACCTACCAGGCACCAGTGGGGGACCACAGACACCTAAGGGGACAGGAAGAGCCGCAAGAAACTAGGTAGGATGAGGGGTGTGGGGGGAGTGAAGGGGGAGGAGAAGTGGAGGCAGGATGGGACTGGTACCCTGAGGGGTGGCTGGGGGAGGGGGAGGGGAAGGACGCCCGAAGGGGGAAATTGGGGAACCATTGGGAGGGCAGAGGATCAAAAGGGAGTGTGGCCAGGTTTCCCCTGCCCACATGGGCCCCTGGGAACCTGCTGAGATCCCGGGCCTGATCCTCTGCCCACCTAGGCCCCCTCCAGCCTCATGGGTCCTGAGGCAGTGGGAGGGAGGGAAGGGACAGCAAAAGTAAAGGCTGGACCTCTGAGATAAGCACCCATGAGGGGTGGCTGGGGGAGGGGAGGAGTTCCTACACCCAGGGGGACCCACCCACGGTTAGGGGTCCAGCCGTTGACGGGGGGAGACCCTGGGGGAGATGGTGGGGGAGGGACGTGGAGGCATGGAAGGGAACGGGGCCAGTGCTTTCCCTGTCCACGTAGGAACCGGGAAGCCTGTTGGGCTTCTGGGCCTAATCCACTGCCCTTGGAGCCTCCCTCCTGCCGTGCAGAGGCCAAGCCAAACCCCTACATCCCCACCCAGCACCCTACCTCTACACTCGGAGACCCCCTCCAACAAGCTGGGCCTGAACCCCACCCACACACCCTCACTCAGGGCACTACCTCCAAACTCCGGAACTCCACACTTCAGAGGACCACCTTGTGGCGTGTTGCCACTCCCCTTCTGCGAAGGTCCTAAGCAGAGGCTCTGCCCCACGCTTGAACATTGCCCTGCCTAGGCCCCGCCCAACACTCAAACATCCCCCCCCACCTGCCTAGGTCCCATGCCACCCTAAACCCCACCCCTGCCGAAGTTCCAACCCTGCCTAAACTCTGCACGCACGGCCAAAGCTTGGTTTTTTTTTCATTTTTCCTCTTAGATTGGGGTTCTGTCTTACCTTGTTGATTCATTGTCATTGATTCTTTCATATTTTTATTTTTCCTAATAAATCTTCTATTTTTCTAATTTTATTTTATTCTTTATACTTTGTTATTGTTCTCACCTTTTGGCTTGTTCCCCCCACACACTTTTTTTATTTTCTTTTTTCTGATGCAGTTTTATTTTACCTTGTTGCAGTTGTTTCTATTATAGTTTCATTTTCCCTAATGTAATTTTTATCTTTCCAATTTTATTTTGCTTTTTATTATTACTCCTTTTTTCCTTTCTTTCTTCCTTTTTTTTTTTTTTTTTTTTCTTTTTTACCATGCCATGATGCTTGTGGGATCTTGGTTCCCAGGATGGAGGATGGACACGAGCTCCTGTGGTGGAAGCTCCGAGTCCAAACTGCTGGACTAACAGAGAATATGAGACCCCAGGGAATATCAATCAGAGTGGGGTCTCCTGGAGGTCATCTCAGCACCAAGACCCAGCTCTATCCAACTGCCTGCAAACTCCAGTGCTGGACGTCTCAGGCCACACAACCAGCAAGACAGGAATACAGCACCATACATCAAAACAAAAATGAAATGACAAAAAAATATGTTACAGATGAAGGAGCAAGGTAAAAACCTACAAGACCAAATAAATGAAAATGAAATAGGTAACCTACCTGAAAAAGAATTCAGAGTAACGATAGTAAAGATGATCCAAAATCTTGGAAACAGAATGGAGAAAATACAAGAAACATTTAACAAGGATCTAGAAGAAATAAAGAGCAAACAGTGATAAACAACAGAATTACTGAAATTAAAAATACTCTAGAAGGAATCAATAACAGAATGACTGAGGCAGAAGAACAGATAAGTGACCTGGAAGATAAAATGGTGGAAATAACTGCCAGGGAGCAGAATGAAGAAAAAAGAATGAAAAGAATTGAGGACAGTCTCAGAGACCTTTGGGACAACATTAAATGCACCAACATTCAAATTATAGGGGTCCCAGAAGAAAAAGAGAACAAGAAAGGGCCTGAGAAAATATGTGAAGAGATTATAGTCAAAAACTTCCCCAACATGGGAAAGGAAATAGTCAATGAAGTCCAGGAAGCACAGAGAGTATCATACAGGATAAATGCAAAGAGAAACATGCTGATGCATATTAATCAAACTATCAAAAATTAAATACAAACAAAAAATATTAAAAGCAGCAAGGGAAAAGCAATAAATAACATACAAGGGAATCCCCGTAAGGTTAACAGCTGATATTTCGGCAGAAACTCTGCAAGCCAGAAGGGAGTGGCAGGACATATTTAAAGTGATGACAGGGAAAAACCTACAACCAAAATTATTCTAACCAAAGAGGATCTCATTCAGATTCCATGGAGAAATTAAAAGCTTTACAGATAAGTAAAAATTAAGAGAATTCAGCACCACCAACCCAGCTTTACAACAAATGCTAAAGGAACTTCTCTAGGCAGGAAACAAAAGAGAAGGAAAAGACCAACAAAAACAAGCCCAAAACAATTACAAAATTGGTAATAGGAACATACATAGCGATAATTACCTTAAATGTAAATGGATTAAATGCTCCAACCAAAAGACAGAGACTGGATGAATGGATACAAAAACAAGACCCATACATATGCTGTCTACAAGAGACCCACTTCAGACCTAGGAACACATACAGACTGAAAGTGAGGGGATAGAAAAAGATATCCCATGCAACCGTAAATCAAATGAAAGCTGGAGTAGCAATTCTCATATCAGACAAAATAGACTTTAAAATAAAGGACACTACATAATGATCAAGGGATCAATCCAAGAAGAAGATATACCAGTTGTAAATATTTATGGACCAACATAGAAGCACCTCAATACATAAGGCAAATGCTAATAGCCATAAAAGGGGAAATCAACAGTAACATGATAATAGTATGGGACTTTATCACCCCACTTTCACCAATAGACACATCATCCAAAATGAAAATAAATAAGGAAACACAAGCTTTAAATGACACATTAAACAAGATGGGCTTAATTGATATTTATAGGACGTTCCATCCAAAAACAAAAGAATACACTTTCTTCTCAAGTGCCCATGGATCATTCTCCAGGATAGACCATATCTTGGGTCACCAATCAAGCCCTGGTAAACTTTAAAAAATTGAAATCATATCAAGTATCTTTTCTGACTACAACACTATGAGACTAGGTATGAATTACAGGAAAAAACTGTAGAAAAAACAGACGCATGGAGGGTAAACAATACACTACTAAATAACCAAGAGATCACTGAAGAAATCCAAGAGTAAATCAAAAAATACCTAGAAAAAAATGACAATGAAAACACGACGACCCAAAACCTATGGGACGCAGCAAAAGCAGTTCTAAGACAGAAGTTTATAGCAATACAACCCTACCTCAAGAAACAAGAAACATCTCAAATAAACAATGTAACCTTACACCCAAAGCAACTAGAGAAAAAAGAACAAAAAAACGCCAAAGTTAGCAGAAGGAAAGAAATCATAAAGATCAGAGCAGAAATAAATGAAAAAGAAATGAAGGAAACGATAGCAAAGATCAATAAAACTAAAAGCTGCTTCTTTGAGAAGATAAACAAAATGGATAAGCCATTAGCCAGACTCATTGAGAAAAAAAGGGAGATGACTCAAACCAACAGAATTAGAAATGAAAAAGAAGTAACAAGTGACACTGCAGAAATACAAATGATCATGAGAGATTACTACAAGCAACTATATGCCAATAAAATGGACAACCTTGAAGAAATGGACAAATTCTTAGAAAAGCACAACCTTCCGAGACTGAACCAGGAAGAAATGGAAAATATGAACAGACTAATCACACACACTTAAATTGAAACTGTGATTAAAGATCTTCCAACAAACAAAAGCCCAGGACCAAATGGCTTCACAGGTGAATTCTATCAAACATTTAGAGAAGATCTAACACCTATCCTTCTCAAACTCTTCGAAAATATAGCAGAGGGAGGAGCACTCCCAAACTCATTCTACAAGGCCACCATCACCCTGATACCAAAACCAGACAAAGTTGTCACACGAAAAGATAACTACAGGACAATAACTCTGATGAACATAGATGCAAATATCCTCAACAAAATACTAGCAAAGAGAATCCAACAGCACATTAAAAGGATCATACACCATGATCAAGTGGGGTTTATCCCAGGAATGCAAGGATTCTTCAGTATATGGCAATCAATCAATGTGATACGTCATATTAACAAATTCAAGGAGAAAAACCATATGACCATCGCAATAGATGTAGAAAGAGCCTTCGACCAAATTCAACACCCATTTATGATAAAAACTCTCCAGAAAGTAGGTAGAGAGGGAGCCTACCTCAACATAAAAGAGGCCATATATGACAAACCGACAGCCAACATTGTTCTCAGTGATGAAAAACTGAAACCATTTCTTCTAAGATCAGAAACAAGACATGGTTGCCCACTCTCACTGCTATTATTCAACATGGTTTTGGAAGTTTTAGCCACAGCAATCAGAGAAGAAAAAGAAATAAAAAGAATCCAAATCGGAAAAGGAGGAGTAAAGCTGCCAGTGTGTGTAGATGACATGATACTACACATAGAGAATCCTAAAGATGCTACCAGAAAACTACTAGAGCTAATCAATGAATTTGGTAGAGTAGTAGGATAGAGAATCCTAAAGATGCTACTAGAAAACTACTAGAGCTAATCAATGAATATGGTAGAGTAGTAGCAAAGTAGTAGTAGTAGTAGCAAAGTTAATGCATAGATATCTCTTGCATTCCTATACACTAATGATGAAAAATCTGAAAGAGAAATTAAGGAAATACTCCCATTTACCATTGCAACAAAAAGAATAAAATACCTGGGAATAAACCTACCTAAGGAGACAAAAGACCTGTATGCAGAAAACTATAAGACACTGATGAAAGAAATTAAAGATGATACCAACAGATGGAGAGACATACCATGTTCTTGGATTGGAAGAAGGAACATTGCAAAAATGACCATACTACCCAAAACAATCTAAAGATTCAGTGCAATCCCTATCCAAGTACCAAAGGCATTTTTCACAGAACTAGAACAAAAAATTGCCCAATTTGTATGGAAACACAAAGATCCTGAATAGCCAAAGCAATCTTGAGATAGAAAAATGGAGCTGGAGGAATCAGGCTCTCTGACTTCAGACTATACTACAAAGCTACAGTAATCAAGACAGTATGGTACTGGCACAAAAACAGAAATATAGATCCGTGGAACAGGATAGAAAGCCCAGAGATAAACCCACGCACATATGGTCATCTTATCTTTGATAAAGGAGGCAAGAGTATAAAATGGAGAAAAGACAGCCTCTTCAATAAGTGGTGCTGGGAAAACTGGACAGCTACATGTAAAAGAATGAAATTAGAACACTCCCTAACATCATACACAAAAATAAACTCAAAATGGATTAAAGACCTAAATGTAAGTACAGACACTATCAAACTCTTAGAGGAAAACATAGGCAGAACACTCTATGACATAAATCACAGCAAGATCCTTTTTGACCCACCTCCTAGAGAAATGGAAATAAAAACAAAAATAAACAAATGGGACCTAATGAAACTTAAAAGCTTTGGCACAGCAAAGGAAACTATAACCATGACGAAAAGACACCCTCGGAATAGGAGAAAATATTTGCTAACGAAGCAACCGACAAAGGATTAATCTCCAAAATATACAAGCAGCTCATGCAGCTCAATATCGAAAAACAAACAACCCAATCCAAAAATGGGCAGAAGACCTAAATAGATATTTCTCCAAAGAAGATATACAGATTGCCAACAAATACATGAAAGGATGCTCAACATCACTAATCATCAGAGAAATGCAAATCAAAACTACAATGAGGTTTCACCTCACACCGTTCAGAATGGCCATCAAAAAATCTTCAAACAATAAATGCTGGAGAGGGTGTGGAGAAAAGGGAACCCTCTTACACTGTTGGTAGGAATGTAAATTAATACAGCCACTATGGAGAACAGTATGGATGTTCCTTAAAAAAGTAAAAATAGAACTACCACAAGACCCAGCAATCCCACTACTAGGCATATACCATGAGAAAACCATAATTCAAAAAGAGCCGTGTTCCACAATATTCATTGCAGCACTATTTACAATAGCCCGGACATGGAAACAAGCTAAGTGTCCATCGACAGATGAATGGATGAATAAGATGTGGCACATATATACAGTGGAATTTTTCTCAGCCATAAAAAGAAATGAAATTGAGTTATTTGTAGGGAGGTGGATGGACCTAGAGTCTGTCATACAGAGTGAAGTAAGTCAGAAAGAGAAAAACAAATACCGTATGCTAACACATATATATGGAATCTAAAAAAAAGAAAAATGGTTCTGATGAACCTAAGGGCAGGACAGGAATAAAGACACAGATGTAGAGAATGGACTTGAGGTTATGGAGAGGCAGAAGTGTAAGCTGGGATGAAGTGAGAGAGTGGCATTGATATATATACACTACCAAATGCAAAATAGCTAGCTAGTGGGAAAGAGCTGCATAGCATAGGGAGATCAGCTCGGTGCTTTTCGACCACCTAGAGGGGTGGGATAAGGAGAGTGGAAGGGAGACAGAAGAGGGAGGGGATATGGGGATATACTTATGCATATAGCTGATTCACTTTGTTATACAGCAGGAGCTAACACACACTTGAAAGCAATTATACTCTGATAAAAATGTTAAAAAAAAAAGAGAGAGAAGTAATTTTGTAACAAATTCACTAAAGACTTAAAAAAATACATGCACCCCTATGTTCAAAGAAGCACTATTCACAATACCCAAGACATGGAAACAACCTAAATCTCCATCAAGAGATGAATGTATAAAGAAGATGTGGTACATATATACAATAAAATACTACCCAGCCATAAAGAAGAAAATAATGCCATTTGCAGCAACATGGATTCAACAAGAGATTATCATACTAAGTGAAGTTAAGTCAGAAAGAGAAAGAGAAATACTATATATCACTTATATGTGGAATCTAAACTATGACACACACAAGAAAATAAGTAAATAAAATAAAATAAAATATGACACAAATGAACCTATCTATGAAATAGAATCAGAATCAGGGACATAGAGCACAGACTGGTGGTTGCTAAAGGGGAGGGATTAGTGGGAGGTTGGGGTTAGCAGATGTAAGCTTTTATATAGAGAATGGATAAACAACAAGGTCCTACTGATAGCACAGAGACCTATATTCAATATGATAAACCACAATGGAAAAGAATATATTAAAAAAAGAATATATATATAACTGAATCAGTTTGCTGTACAGCAGCAGTTAGCACAACATTGTAAATCAACTAAGCTTCAATAAGAAAATAATAAAATTAAAAAAAAAAAAGAACTTTCCTTTCACTTGCTTTTTTGTCACCAACCACCAGATTAAAGGAGTCCCCCTTTCTCTTGGACAGACAAAAATCCACCACTGCCCCTGATGCGGGGGAAAGCCAACCACTCCTTCTGCAGCAGTGGCTCCAAGAAGTGCTTTAGACTTTGTGGTTTTGATGGAAACAATAAGAGTCTATATTGAGGGAAAGGAAGTTTCCTTTGTAAATTATTGTCAGCCATCAGGTTTTGTTTAAGGAATCTGCCAAAGAGGTTTCTATTTTGCTTGCAGTTACAGTAGCTTGTGATGGGGAGTTAGAAAAAAGGATTTGTGGTGGTGTCTTAGGAAGATAACACTCAGAACTACAGAATTCAGTCTATTCAAATAATTTTATGATGATTATATCCAGTTCTGTCATGGAAATTTGTAACTCTTCTGAAGTTTTTTCTTTATTTGTTTTAAAACTTACATATAAAAGAAAGATTACTGGCCTATTATTCAACTATTGTAATGTGAACATATTACCCCTAAAGTATAAAACCAAATTCTTTCTTTTAAGGAGTTATGTCCTTTAAAAAACATAATTGCCTTGTAGAATATAATTGTATGAAATTAAAAAGGAATGATCCTGGGGAACTGATCAAACATTTCTGTGTTTCATATAAGCTAAATATTCTAAACAAGCAGTTGGCAAACTTCTTTTATTAAGGGTCAGATAGCAAATATTTCAGATTTTGCAGGCTGCACATCTCCATTGCAACTACTCAATTCTGCCCCTGTGGCATGAAAGCAGCCATAGACAATATGTAAATAAATGGGCATGGCTGTGTTCCAATAACACTTTCTTTACAGAAACAGGTGGTGGGCTGCATCTGGCCTACAGGCTCATGGTTTGCCAATCTCTAAACTATGTATTAAGAAAAGATCCTCATTTGTTGCTGGAGGCCAAAAGTTCTTATAATCAAAATGAACTACTAATCTGTCATTGGATATAGCCATAAGTCTTGGCCTTAATCTGTATAGTAAAATACTACTCGAATAGTAAATATATATCAATAGATATAACACAATTCTACATAATTTATGAAAAATTCAGATTTATATTTTTACACATGTACTGTAAAATTTGTTCTCAATAGTTAAAGTATCACCCATTTTTTGTTGGACTTCTCAACTTTTTCTTATTGATTTGTAATTGTTGATTATGTACTATGGTTATGTTATACAATAAGGATATCATCCTCTGTTAATCATGTACTATGCAAATAATTATTAGTTTATTATTCATCTTTGTTTATGCTTTTTTTCATTAATATTTCTATTTGAACTTATTGATCTTCTTCTTTTTGGGTTTTCTTTCTGAATTTCATGTCACAAACAGAAAGGTGTCTCACCCGCTAGGATATTTTATATAACTAGTGTTTTCTTCTAGCATTTTTAACGTTTTCTTTTTTATGGTTACATTTGGCTTGCTTTTCAACTGAAAAATAATTCAGTAAATTATTCAGTAATAATTTAGTGTCAGTAAAGACGGAGAGATTGAAATCCAAGCAAAAGGATGTCTATTGAATAGCAGTTTCTGAGGAGAGGGCAGAGGAGGTGTCTGAAAACTCTGGTGGGAAGGCTGGGGAAGCCTCTTTCCTCTCACACAGGAAAGGAGAAGAGCCAAGAGACCGAAAAACTGGAACTGAGAAGGTAAAAATATGAGAGAGTTCAAGCTGCAAATAACCTTCTCTCTGTAAATAAAAATGGCAAGGCACCTGCTGAAGGAAGGGAGGCCAGGTGTGGGTCTGGGAATAGAAGTAGAAATGAAGCTGTTTCTAACAGTGACTGTGCAGCATGAAGCTGCTAAGCTGCTAAATGTGGGTTACATAAGTTTGTGAAGATGCCAGTTCAGCTTTTTTTTTCTTTTTAATTAAGAAGGATATTGATAATTCCTCTCAAGACTGTCCAACCAGATTCTGTTAAAATTTCTGAAGGCTTTTTCTCAATACATACAAATAAATAATTATAAAATTACCGAACGTAAAATAGCTAGCTAGTGGGAAGCAGCCGCATAGCACAGGGAGATCAGCTCGGTAGTTTGTGACCACCTAGAGGGGTGGGATAGGGAGGGTGGGAGACGCAAGAAGGAGGAGATATGGGAACATATGTATATGTATAACTGATTCACTTTGTGATACAGCAGAAACTAACACACCATTGTAAAGCAATTATACTCCAATAAAGATGTTAAAAAAATAAATAAAACAATAAAATTAACTCCACATCTCCTACAGGCCTATACCCTTAGTGAAAATACACACACAAACCTGTGACTTATGTGATTAAAAATTCCATTACTAATGGGAAATTAAATGAACTCAATGAAACTCTATTACCTATGTAGTCTCTTGAGTTTCTCTTTCTATTTCATGCTAAATTACAATAAAACCTTGGGTACCTAACCTCAGAGAATCATTTTGAGTCATTTTGAGTAGTTGAATATTTGTCTGGAAAATGTTGCTGTTGTACAGGGTATCGTGTCACCATAAGAAAAATATTTATATTCTTTTCATTAGATAAGTAGTCTCTGTTTACTGTAATAAATTTAAAATGTATGAAAAAGCAAAAAGAATAAAACAAAAATAACAAATTACCTCCAAACAAAAAACTTAACATTTTGGTTAATGTCTTGTCTTTTTATCATAGAATTATTTGAAAACTAGAAACCTGATTCTAGTTTTCTCACGACTATTTTAACGTACAGCTTAATGTAGGCCTCAGGTATTCTATGATGTACTGATCAAATAAGACAGCTATCTTAAGGACTTATTTATCAAAGAATTTTCCTCTCATTTAATGGATTTTGATGGGACTATTTGTACCAAGTATGCTAATGTTGCCCAGGAAGAGGTTTTCCTGACAAAGTCCCCAATCACACCCTGGTTTGGGGTTGTTTGCCTGTTTGTTCTGAAGGTGGGATGAAGCATGTTCAAATTCATGACCTCTGGGGCAGCAGGACAGAGCGGCGCTGGCCTGCATAATTAACTAGGGAATCAAGGGCTTCAGCTGCATTCTCCCAAATGGTTTTGTCCCTCTCCAGAAATGATCTTCCTTTTTGTGGCCAACAGTGCCCTTTGATGTGTCAGCACCATTCAAAGCCAGGCTGTGACTTCTGCATCATTAACACATTTGTGCTTCCTTTGTCACTTTGAACCCAGCCTTCCATCTCTTTTGCCCTAAGTTTTTTTCCTGAGGCGTAAAAGAAATCTGCCCCTCACTCTTTCCAAAGTGTGTCCTAGCATGTTTGGGAAATGACTTATTCTCAAGGCTGCAAATTCCTTAACAGAAAAAAAAAAAAGATAATTTTGCTGACTTGGTTTCGGTCTGAGATTTTCTCTAACCTGTTCTTAGTACTTGATTTGAATAGAATACCAGGCATAAGCAATATTTAAAAGTGTATATTCATTGTAACAATGAAATGGAAATTCCTGAATATTACATGCCTAACAAATCTTTCTCATTAAATCTCATATGTAGTAAAATTTCCTGTCTTGAATAACACGCTTTCTACAGGCTGACCCAGGGAGTCAATATTCGGTGGCTGGGAGATAGAAATAATGTTCACGGATACCACAGCATTTCCTCTGGGTGAGCTGAATAATTGTGTAAAAACAGAATATCTTGTTATTCTGAGGTACAGCCTGTGTCCTGAAAAGACCCTTCATTAAATGTAAATAAAAATGATAGGAGGAGGTTGGGTGTGACAGGAGAGGCTGTCTTTGATTTTCCAAGCACGTTTGTACAACATAAGCAACAGGTAACATTCTCAGATGCTTTAGAACCGTGCCGTGTAATTTTCCAAATATTAAACTATCAGCCTATTCTTGTTCTGTTCAATTCAAATAAACTTTTATCAGTGTATATAGCTACAAATTAAATTAGGCCAACTTTATATGACTTTTAGGTATCAAGAATTACAGCTTGAGCCTAAGGCTGCTTCATTCTAAGATGCAGGCAAGCCAGGAAGGATGGCCCAGGACAAGTAAATCAGGCCAGTAAATGCACTATTCTGTAAGGGACCAAGTTACCACTGGAGAATTAAGAGGAAGCATGGTTGAGGATCATATATGTGATTCAAGGACAGCAAAAATCACCAGACAGAAAGGGAGATGTAGCATCTATCAATGTAGCATCTACCTCTTCCGTTACCCTTGGGACTGCCCCAATGAGAGTACCTAGAGGAGCAGTCTCTGGGCCACTGAGCTGCAGGGTGGCAGCAGCATTTGGGCCCACAGCTTCTGTAACATTTGATGCCAAGGCCAGCAGCTGTGTTGGCTGCAGCCTCAGAGAGTCTGTGGTAGACCTCCACAGCAGCATGTAACCTCTTCAGCAGACACCAGCAGAATAATAGTCACTTTGGGCACTCACTGGAAGCTGCAGCCAACACCTCAATATAATGAGCTGACACAGGAGCAAAATGAATGGTCCAACCCATAGAGCAGTCAAGGAGACTGATTGGAGAAAGGGCAGGGGAGACACCCCTAACGGGTCCCAGGGCTATTTGTGAGGCATTAAGGAGGTTTGGACTTCCTGCACTATTGTTAGAGACTAAGTCAAAATATTACTAACAAGATAAATGCTTGTGTTGTCTTACTTTTCAGCTAGGTATGTAGAAATTTAGGTTACATGGAAATTGTTTAGAAGTAAGTTTTCCTAACAAGCCACAAAATTTTTCTATCACACCCTCTTTCCCTCAGGATTTGCTGAGTTTATTTGTAATATCTTCTCATGTTGCCTTACCCTAAAAGAATTAGGAATACTTAAGGCTGCATTTAACTGGAAACCCAATTAAAGGGTGGTGGGACTAAACAAATAAAGGTTTATTTCTTACTTAAGGAGTCTGAAATTGGAGTTCTTCTGGCCTTGGTTCAATAGCTCAGTGAAGAGAAATGCAGTCCCAGAAGTCAAGTCCGTTTTTGAGGCAGGAAGAAGGCGGGAATGGGAGGGTGGGCCACGGATGCACCAGGAGGATTTTATGTTCTATCAAGAGACAAAAGCTCCAGGAGGCTTCCAGTTAAATTTCCTTGGCCAGTACTGCATTGAATGTCCTTCTAGCCGCAAAAGAGGCTGGGAAAATGCATAACCGACTTATCTACCTTTTATAGTGGAGGGAGACAAGGGAGAAATAAATGAAGAATGGCGTTAGGTAAGCCAGCCTATAGTGTCTACCCCAAACACCGAAATACCCTTTAGAAACTCAGAATTCTTCAGGCAATTGAAATTACACATAATTTTTTCATTCCTGTTCAATAAATATTGGGTAAGAGATAAATCCAATCTCTTATTTTTTCATTGAAAATCACATTTAAAAAGCTTTAACAGTCTTCAAGTTTGGTTATGTATATGACATAAAGTTATAGTTAACCCAACATTTTTTACACAAAAATCTGCAAAAACATTATTTTTTACACTTATTGATTCCTGATGTCGTAAAGTCATATGAAGTAGAAAGAGCACTGGATTTTTAGTCTGACAGACTTACTTTCAAATCTTGGCTCAGTCACCTTCTAGCTGTACGACCGGACAATTTATTTAATTTCTGAGGTAGCCAGTCTCCAAGATGGCTCCCACCGTTCCAACATCCTGTCATTCACAGCCTTGAACAGTCCCTCCCATAGTGTATCAGGGTTGGTTTATATGACCAAGAGACCAGAAGTGATGGTATGTTGCTTCCAAGATTAAGTTATAAAAGATTGCATCTTCAGTCTGGGGCTCTCTCTCTCTGAATTTCTCACTCTGGGAGAAGCCAGCTGCCTATCTTCAGGACAGCCAGGGAACCCTGTGGAGTTCCTGGGAACTGTGCTTGGGAACTGAGGTCCTTACTCCAACAGCTGTAACAGGACTACAGGTAACCAAGGAGAACTTGGAAGTTCTGCCGTAGTTGCAAAAGTCTGAGGGCTCTGAAATACTGGTTTCCAGAGAGCAGAAATTTTCCTGTAGTATTATTTACAGGTCTCGGGCTCTCACACTGTAATTGTCCATAAGTCCAGCCTCCGAACTGGTCTCTCTGCTTCCAGTCTTGCTCTCTCCCATGTACCAACTAATCCTGCATAATCTAGCAGATAGAGCTCATTAAAAATACCACTGAGAAAATGAACGAATCACAACATGACTCTTAAACACATAACACTGAGGGAAAAAAGCCAGACACAACAGAATACAGATTGTATAAATCTATTTCTATAATGTTCATAATAGACAAAATTTAACTACTTTGTTCACGCATGTGTAAATAGGGAATAAACTGTAAAGAAAATAAAAAATAATGGTTTGCCCTAGCGGGGAGAACTGCACATTTGGATGTGTTGCAGAATGATGGTTTGGGCAGGAAAGGCTGCATAAATTGTGCGGCTCAATGCCAAATACAAACGCAGGGTCCCTTGTTCAAAATTTATTAAGAATTTCAAGATACAACAGTAGAGCATTAAACCAAGCGAGGACCGTGCCCATTGCCAGGGTTTGTGCCACTGCCCAGGTGAACCTTCAGGAAGCCAGCCCTGATTTGAGAATTTCTGCAATTCTGCTAATGCTTGCTTGATTTATTTATTTATACATGGTAGGAAGAGAGTCATACAGGTATTTGTTTCAGAAAAACCCTGAAATCAAACATTTATGATGTATGTGCTTTTCTGTAAATTTATTCTATCTTACAGCTTTTTAAAAATGTGTAAAATAAAAGCAAATTGGAACTGATCAGAGCACTTCCTGCTCAAAAACCTCTATGAGATGGTTTCCCATGGATGAAAATGCCAGTGGCTGGATGCTTTCTCCTGTATCTTCATTTGTTGCAGGCCCAGCTCAAGCGCCAGCTCATCTAGGAAACATCCCAGATTTCCTCCATCAAAATTAACCAATTCCTTCCCTTTGCTCCCTTCACACTTTCTCCCTGTATTACAGCACTTCCCTGCCTCAAATCAGAGATCTTTGAGATTTTTTTTTCCTGATGAACATGAAAACTTCAGGAAATATTCCAGTTTTATTCATCTTTATATTTGGGAACCTTTAGGGCATTAGATAAGTGATGCTGAATTTAATTAAAGTTATATCCAAAGATTATCTTAATGTATTATAAAATCTAAAACACTCAAAATACCTACACAATGCAAGTCCTTAAACTATGCAATGATACAGAGTAGCAAAGGTAAAAGTTCTGCAAACTAAGATATGTTTATTCACCTGGTAAAAATCTGAATTAGGTACCAAGTATTTCATGATATCATTCAACATTTTCTGCTTCACATCTGAGATGAATCTCATAGCCATCTTTCTTAAGACTGTTTTAACATCATGAATTTAATATATTGTGAGGTACTTTTTATGTAACCAAAACCCGAGATACCATTTTTACCAGAAACACATTTTAAAACATTATTGCCCACTCTTTTCCTTGATTTTTTTTTTTTTTTCTGTTCCTGGCATATTTTAGTTCTCACTAACACTTCTGGTTCTTTTGATAAACATGTGAATGTGACTTGGACATTTTCTTACAACAGACAGATGGGTGTGTTCTCTGAGTATTATTTCTAAAATGAAGAAAATGTTCCCCTTTGCCAGCATCTGGGTAAGATTTGAAGGTCTGCTGCGGATTTAAAATGTAGACAGAAGTAATCATGTCTCTCCCACATAAGGTGACTCTGCAAGTAATTTTTTTCTATTTTTTTTTTATGCCAAGCTTTGAAATCACAAATGGAGTATGCGTTCAGAAAAAAAACACTGTATAAAACAGTATTTGGACATTTCTTTTCATCATTCATTTTTATGGATGTTCTCCAATCATGCTACCAGATGGCCAGTTTACAAGTCTGTGGTAACATAAAAGCCTTTTATATAGAAGTAAAACACTGACGAATAGACTTCTAAATGTATATACAAATAAGTATATTTTATTCACCGTTACACATAATTTCATTGTACAATGTCTACCCAGAAGAATTAGAATATTTGGCTGGTAAACATATGGTTACATACTCAACGACACAGATGTACAGTAAAAACACTGAACGAAAAATGTCTACCATTTCTACAGGATAATTCATGTAAATCGCCACGAAGATATGAAACGATTCTTCTCCTCCTCTGTCAAGTAATCATACATAAGTAAGAAAAAAAATCAACCTGTCATTCTTTGCCAGAGACGATGACAGTAAGAGGATATGAAATTTCATTGAAGGATTATTTATGCCATGTTTATGCCATCCCTTTTATAACATTTATCACCTCATGACCGGAGATCAATGCCACTAATGCAATGAGACATATATTTTTAAAGGATTTTTGCTTAAGTATTTCATTCCTTAATAAACCTCAATTTACAGCATAGGGTTTTGGGGCTCTCACTGCTTCAGAGTTTTTTGTTTGTTGTTTCCTCTGCCTGGAGTGTTCTTTTTCCAGCTCTTTCCACAGCTGGTTTCCCCTCATCCACTAAGCTGTCACCTCTTCAGAGAAGCCCTACCAAGCTCTGCCTAAGTTAACCGTACTCTCTTCTCCCTATTCACACAGCCAGGAGTTAATGCAAAGGACATGTTTTACCTCGTTTAGGCTCCTATAACAAAATGCCACCGACTGGGTGGCTTATAAACAGCTGAAATTTACTTTTTCACAGATTTGGAGGCTAGGAGCCCAGGATCAGGGTGCCAGCATGGTCAAATTCTGGAGAAGACCCTCTTCCAGGTTGCAGACTGTTAACTTCTCATTGTGTCCTCATATGATGGAATGAGCTAGGGAGCTCTGTGGGGTCTCTTTTACAAGGAACTAATACCATTCATGAGGGCTCCACCCTCAGCACCGAAGCATCTCCCAAAGGTCCCACTTCCTAATACTTTCACACTGGGCATTAGGATTTCTACACATGAATTTGGGTGGGGACACAAACATTCAGACCATAGTGGGGCTTGTCTACCGGCCAAATCTGACCTTCTATTTTTTTTTATTTTTATTTTTTGGTACAGCCCATGAGCTGAGAATGGTTTTAACTTTTTAATGGTTAAAATAAATAATGTGACATGAAAATTATGAGAAATTCAAATTTTAGTGTCTATAAATAAAGTTTTATTGGAACACAGTGAGCTATTCATGTATATGGGATGTACGACTATGTTCAGGCTACAAGGACAACAGGATGAAGTGCTCGTCACAGAGACCAGATAGCCTATACACTGTCTATGTGGCCCTTCACAGGAAAAGTTTGTTACCCCCTGACATAGGCTATTTCAGCAACCACCTTATTTCATTTCACTTACCAAATCCATGACCATGTTTTTTTTTAAATTAATTCACCTGTTTATTTATAATTCTAATGAGGATTGAGATAGTATCTTTCTCTCCTGTGCTCAGATCAGAAAGTACATGGATTTACTAAGAGGAACATAATAAGTATTTGTTGAATGATTTGAATGCTTATAAAAAAATAATGGAACTACAGCCTCTGGGATGAAGCCCCTTACCTTATTTCCATATCACTTTGTATAGATGTGGCAGAATAGAGGAAACTCATTTCTTATTATAATTGAAAAAAGCCATTTACAAGATTTTAGATCCTGCACAGAAAGGCACATTTATAGACAATCAACAGCACTATTTATGGACATTAATTTTTCCTTGAGCTCTCTAATTTCTGGATGGTTTCCAGAGTATGACGAATGCTAAGCCCATGTAGACGTTGGATGATTCCACTGTGGTTTCACTTCTAGATCCGATGCAAGCTCCCAGGGAGGAGTGGAGCTCTCCTCAGGTTCCATGACCAAGAAAATGTCTTCCCCTCTAGCAATGCCTTTCATTGATTACTATACCCTTTTGCTCCTTGGAGGCCTGACTCCCACCCCCTCTATTACTTGGAGCTGATCTATTTCCCAGCAATGTCAGAGGTCTTGAGTTCTCACCTACTAGCAATTTAACCCTAAAAATTAGCTACAGTCAGTAGTACATATATGTGTCTTTTAAGATCCAGGAGATTTCCCACACAGATCTGAGTCTCCAGAGCCCTGTTTCTCTCCGCTTTAAACGGGCTTTGAGCTTTCACATGTGCTAATCAAAGTGTGCTCAAGTGCCCTTGCATGCCCCATGCTTGGACTGCACACTGACCTGCCCCTTATTTTGCTATAGAGTCCAGAGAGAAGAGAGACCTTGATGCCAAGGAAACTTGCTGTTTTGGAATCACAGAACAGTCTCAGCAACACAGCTGGGATCCACTATTTTGTGAATGGATAAAGAAGATGTGGTACATATATACAGTGGAATACTACTCAACCATAAAAAAGAATGAAATAATGCCATTTGCAGCAACATGGATGGACCTAGAGATTATCACACTAAGTAAGCCAGACAAAGAAAGACAAATACCACATGATATCACTTATATGTGGAATCTAAAGTATGCCACAAATAAACTTATCTATGAAACAGAAAGAGACTCACAGAAAACAGACTCATAGAAAACAAACCTATGGTTACCAAAGGGGAAAGGGGATGGGGAGGGATAAATTAGGAGTATGGCACTAACAGATACAGACCACTATATATAAAACAGATAAACAACAAGGATTTACTGTATAGCACTGGGAACCATATTCAATATCTAATAATAACCTATAAGGAAAAAGAGTCTGAAGCTGTACACCTGAAACTAGCACAATTTGTAAATCAACTATAGTTAAATTAAAATAAAATTAGGGGCTTCTCTGGTGGTCCAGTGGTTGAGACTCCGCCTTCCAGTGCAGGGGGTGTAGGTTCGATCCCTGGTCAGGGAGCTAAGATCCCACATGCCTCGAGGCCATAAAACCAAAACATAAAACAGAAGCAATATTGTAACAAATTCAATAAAGACTTTAAAAATGGTTCAAATCAAAAAAACAAAAAAAATTTTTTTTTTAACTTTTAGATTAAGATTAGAGATCAAAAGACTGGAATTCTAATTCAGGTTCTTCCACTAACTTGCTGTATGACTTAAGCCAAGTCACTCTCCTTTTTTGGGCCTTCATGTTTCTCATCTATAAATTTAGGGGAATTGAATGCAGTGAGTTTGAAGGTTGCTTCTGCTTTAAAATGCTTTATCTCCTCTCTCTCTCATCTGATTTCCCAAGTATCTGCTCTCATAGAATGTGGCCTCAGTTAGAGGGATCATAGGGATATAAAGAGAAGAAGATGACACTGTTTCCTCCCCTATTTTCTTCCCATTGCTCTGTATTGTGATGGGATTTATTTCAAGAAAAGTAAATATAGGAAAGGATAAGTAGAGGATTGGATAAGCAGAGACATAACATTTAACTATGGCATCATTGTGAAACTGTTGTATTTGCTCAACAGAAGATTCATGAACATGACCTGAAAGCTATTGATAAAGGACTGAGTCAGACTAGGATTACCTCACAACATTGCAATCTTACTTGTTTATAGCCACACGAACTGCTGACCTGACAGAACATGTTGGGGTTTTCCTCCCCACCAGCTTCCGCCTCAGTGATGCTTGATCATGCTTTCCCTAACCGTTTCAGTTTCTGTAACACAGACCTTGCGCTGTGTGTCATAGGGAATGGGCAGGGCAGTTTCACCAGACTTCTTTGCAAGAGTCCCCTTTAATGAACTTCATACGCTGTATCCTTGGGGCAACATTCTCACAAGTTATGACATGGTATCAAAAGGTTATGCCACCTTGTGTGCATACCTTCACTCTCTTGCAACTCCATGTATACTAGTGCCATCACCACCAGAAGGAGGGCACTATTTTAGCCTTGGTGAAGTCTAAGGCTTACAGAGGGAAAGCTATGCACTCAAGGGTTCTCAAGAGAGCCCAAAGGCACATAATAGGTATACACTGGCTCAGGAAAGGGGTCATGCTTCAGAAGGGAAGTTGTACTGATTGCTCCTATCGGTTATTACCTGGTCCACTCAATCCCCACACCTGCTGGCATTTGGTTAGATGTCAGGGTCTCCGAAGTTCTTTCTAAATGTGTTTAGTCCCTGCTTTCTCCATCACTTTCTGTTTGTGTTAGGATCTGTCCTGAAAAGATTTTCCTTTTAAGAAGAGTTTCTTGGCTTTATCTATATTTCCTTTCTCCCCTTCAGCACCTTCTGTACACTGTTTTTTGCATGTAACTTTTACCTCCATTTTCTTGCTATCTATGTCATATCAAATCTCATCACTCTTCTGTTAGTTCCATGATCATACAAGAGAATCCCTTTACAATACTGGTGTAAATATTACAGTCAAATTCAACCCATGGCAATTGGGTAGGGAGTGCTTTTCATGGACATTTGGAGGCTGGGTAGTAATTACATAGGTGACTACTAGGAGAGAAGCTGTCCAATGGAGCTATAAACCTTAATCACCAAGTCGAAGAAATAGAATAATTTCCCCCTCTTCTATATATGCACAGGCTCTGGATGGTCATGTTTAGCCTTTGTGACATTTTCTCTCTTTTAAGATTGTTCCTGAAGATGTTCATTTAACCTAGCTGTTCAACCTAGTTTAATGAGTTGTTCATTGAGCTTAGTTTTAATTTAAAAAGGGGAAATTATCAGATTGATTTACCTGCAAATGCTTACTGCCTTAAAATTGGCTTTGGATACTCAAGACATTAAAAAATCTAATAGTAGATTAGAATTCTAATATTACATTGCTCTACAGCATCAATTTGATCTGCAATATTTCTAGAACATTCCAAGAACAAACTCTGAAGTTAGAGAGTTCTGCTGTGTGAAACAATTAGAAAGAATTGTCTGCTTTAATTTTTTTTTTTTAATTTAGGGGTAAGTTTTCTACTGAAAAAGCAGAACTTAGGAGAAATGTTAACACTGTAAAAAGGAAAGCAGTACAAAGGAACAACTGTTCAGAAAATATTTCCCTTAACTGCTTATACGAAGATGTTAATAGTCTGCTAGAATACTCTGATCCATAGATATTCAATATGAACATCATTTAAACCATCACAATGAAGTGCTGATCGTTGTATTTATTTACTGGCTTAGAAGAAAGGGGCCCCAAATCCTCCTCATTAGGATAGCTTTGTCTGAGGGACTTCTAAACGGTTTCTGGCATCAATCAACCCAGCTTCAGCTAGCAGATTAGCCAGAAAACAGTTTCTAGTAGTACTTTCAAGTAGTATATCCCATATTGAAAGGTAAAGCTTGCTTTGACAACAGACATAGGAAGACAATTCTGAGAACACAACACGCTGAAAGGTTCGTCACAGCAATACAATACAGCAGCACTTAACACTGATCCTATGATCAATGAAAATCTGTTCATTAAGCAAGTGTTGACCAATGAGTGAACTGGCTCATTGAGACTGGTGAACTCTATAGTTCCTTGAATCATTATCTCTTCAGTAGATCTTCAACTTCTCTGCCTCCCTAATCCACATTTATCAGCTATTACTTTCCCAAACAGGCTCCTCCCTCACGTTCCTCTCGAGTATACTTGATTTTCTGCCATGTCTACCACCAGGCCCAATTCTTCTCTCCTGGGATTTTATTACAGCACCTGAGAGATAGATGATAACTATAGGATAAAGGAGTGGGGAGGCAGGTAATTGGACATTAAAATCAGAGATAGATATACAGCAAAAAAAAAAAAAAGTTAGAAAGACAATTTTAAGACATTCATTTTTCTACTTTAGGTAGAATCCACATAGTATGGTCAGGCTTATTGTTTATAGGAAAATTTCCATTAATGAATCTATTCCATAATAGGATCAGGACTCAAATGAGGTTAAAGCATTTTCCTAGGTAAGATCAAGATGAACCAACTAAAATATGATCAACTCAGCCAGAGAAACAGAGTTCAGAATAGAGGTTCGCACTGGCGAATGGGATTGCCTGCGGGAGGCATGAGGAAAACTTCTGAGTGCTGGACATGTTCAATATCTCAAATCTGGGTGATGGTTACATGGGTATATACTGTCAACCTAAATAAAGAGGTAATCTGAGGCAAGCTCAAATTACCAGAAATTCAGTTTATTCAGGAATAGGAGAGGAATTGCAATTCAGGAAATGAGGCTGGACCAACTTACGGGTGAATCCCTTGAGGGTTTGGGGTGGGGACAGGGGCTGTATTTGTGGGCAAGAAGTGCAAAGAGGGGAAAGTCCAGCCAGAGACCAAACAGCAAGTTCATTGGCTTGAGGATGGGGAGAAATTCTTGGTGGATGTTCAGTTCACTGTCAAGAGATAAGTCTCAGTATTCCGTAAATCGAGCATTTACGGGAAATCAGCCACTCAATTCTTAAGTTCTGTTCTGAGGGTGGATAAATGAGATTCTCCATTTCATATCCTCTCGTTCCATTTTAGATTGAAATCCTTTCACAATACATATGTAAAATCCATCAAGCTTTACATTTAAGATCAGGTACTTTACTATAAAGAAGGTATACCACAATAAAAAATAAACAAGAATATAAGCAATGTAAAATGAGCTGTGCAACTGAGAATCCTGATTACGACAGTCCTCTGAAAAGCAATGATTGGTATAGTAATGACACCAATGAAAGAGCCAAAGTGATCCATAATTTGGTACCATTTTCTGAGCAATTTCTAAGATGGAGTGATGCTCTCTGAGGGCCCTGATAGCCAGGAGTAGAAAGCAGAGAGGCAGTCTACCAAACTCTGTCCAGAAATCTTATTTTTTAATTGTACACTCAATATTTTAGCTCCCCATTCTAAATTAATAAATTTGTTTTCTGGTAGATAGGCTTTATTTGAGTCTGAATGGCTTCACGAGCAGGTTTTCTGAGTCTGCTTCCCACTTCTTCAAAGGCAATCTTCAAAGATCTGGAGTAACTGGGCTAATTATAATTCCTGGACTCATAACGGCCTCACCAACCTGCAAGTTCCAGTGTCTGATTAGCCTCCCTAATATAAATGCTGAGGGCAGAAATCCTCTGGCTGAGGACTTGGGAGGAATGGGGGGTGGAGTGGGAGACGCATTATGTGAAATGTCATGTCTTTCTATCTTACAAGGGGGAAAAAAGATAAACCTAATTAAATTGGTGTTAAAAATGCGACTCTCTAAATTCATATTTTTCTTTGTGAAGTAATATTGCTATAGACACTAAGTATGTTTCAAAACACTTTCTGTACAACATTTGGTAGGTTGGTGTTGCCCATTAAAAGGAATATAAAGAAAAGCATCTGAAAATATGTTAAGATGGACTTCATTTCACTATGTTTATAATGCAACGGTTACCAGATGTCAGTTTTAAGGGATTTTTGAAAATGGTATCTTTTAAAGGACTGTGAGTTCACTCAATAAAATTTTTTAAAAGAATTTTCTCTGATGGGTTTTCTGTAACTATTTCATTTATGGAATTAATGAAGAAATACATTTTAAGCATATATCTAATGCCAAAAAATAATATAAAACTTCCAAGAACAAAACAAAACAAATCAAAACAAGAAGCCACTAATAGGAGGTCTCAGAAAATAAAGTACGGATATAAATTTGTTCCAAATCCCAGTATGATCAAGATAAACAGAAAGAAAGTTGAAAGTACACAAGATCCTTTTGCTTAAACATAACTGTATGATAATCTATTGAATGTGGTTAGATCAATGCAAAATTGCATTTCCTCCTGCTGAAATGTTTTATTACGAAGCATGCTTTTCATTAGCAATGACACTGACAATATTTTAGGCCTCTTCTGTTTGTGCCCCAATTTCATTTATTTTGTTGACTGTTATGAACCTGTAACACTTTTTAGAAAATATCAAGAGGAAAGTGTTCCAATCATTTATTTCCTAGGAAACAGTATATGTATAGACACTCCTTACATATCTGCTGACTGGCTAAAAGGGAAATTCACTTCAGAACAATATTCTAACATGCCCAGGAAACAGAAAACACTTATTCATACATGGCCTAGGCAGTCATTTATGTGTAAGGAGGTGCTGGAGATTTGAGAGAATAACTCTCCCTAATTTCATAGTCTCTAGAGAAGCCCATATGTCACAATTGTGAAAAACAGATACTTGTCATTTAAACAGTCTCTTTTGAGAAAAGTCATTCTGAGAAATTATAAGCTAATAAACATTGAGGAAAAAAATAATTTCTATTTTATAACCTTGAATCTCAAATATAAAATAGAAATAAAAGTCATCATAAAATATTTTTCTATAACTTTGCTAAATTATAATGATGTAGACATCTTTGATTTCATGCAATAGCAGGAAATTATGAGAGACAGAAAAATAGGAAAGAGAATTCTTCAGTGCTGCCCTCAATCATATGAAAGTCAGAGGTCTTGAAAAACTGAAATAGAAATGTCTGATCATTTTTAAGTATGTTACAACTTTATGTTTCCTAAAATTCACCCACAATGTCACAGGGCAAATAAAGGCTAGTCCTGCACTGAGGCTTTCTCTATTTCTGGACTCTGATTTGGGTGCAGGGATCTCCCTCACCTCCTTCTCTCATCAGTTTAGTGAACCGATTTAACTTTGCAAGCATTTATCAAACTTCAATTTTGTGGTCCCCAGGACCATACAATGAAAAATACTAAAAAAGAAGTCAAAACATTGTGACTCATAACCTCAAGAAGCTTACAGACAAGGCAAAGAGCCCAGGTGGGGAACTGGAAGCTTGCTTCTTGTAACTTCTTGTTAGTTGAGCTTTGATGAAAGCCTCCAAACTATTTGATGGGTGCTCATTTTGAAGTGCTTAGCTACTCCTTAGCAAAATGGCAGAGTACACAGAGTTCTGCCACTAAAGTTACTAATAGGGAGCTATGTTGTAAAAGTTTTTGATATCACGGGCTAACACTCAAGGTGAGAGCAAACCTTGCCATTTGCAATGCTTTTTCAACATAACAATGACATTTTTCTATGTGTCCAAATAGTCCAAACTTTTCTTCAGGAAAAAAAAAAAAAACAAACTTAGATATCTTCCAAACGAATTTACTATGTTTCAGTTGAGCCTAAGGAAGTGCTGATTCTAAGACTTTTAAGAACGGGCAAGTGTGTTTAGAGTTGTTTCCACCTAAACCTCCCAGTGGGATATTAAAACCCAGTCAACAGCTCTGTATAAACACTTAGGCATTTAACATTATATAAATGTTTTAGAAGGCGCTTACTACCGAAAATAAATTTTTAGTCAAGACACTTTAATAGCAACTTGTTGAAAATTTTCCCATTCCTTAATGACCTTTCATTTCTTGACACAGGATCCTTGAAAGAATACTATGTTGCTGGCAGATCTTACTGTTTTTATGTAAACATATATATTTATATATTATATAATCATATATATATTATTTCCTATATAATTTACATAGTATATAAATATATATAGTATATGTAACATATCTTTAATTCTTAAAAAGTTGTGCCTTCAGAGTTCCACAGAGAGTGAAGCTAAAAACTCAGAAGGTTGAAGGGACTTGGTAAAGTTTTTTAATTAAAACTTCTTAGATTCTCATTGGGAACTGAGCACACTATCTCCCAGCTGGCAGGATATTTCAGCTGGAATCTTCTTCACTACTTCTAAGATTAGATAGAAAGCTGTCTCATTATCCACAGGAATTCTACAGTTAAAAACCATGCCAAATAAATGCCATGAAAATGGGTATGGCATTCTGGTTCAGTAACTAAAAACAAATAATACTAAATCCCTTGACTACACACAGAGTAATGGCGCTTAATCTACTGTGTCAGTGGTTTCAGCAAATCTCTGGTACTCTGAACCAGGGTATGGCCAGACAGTCTCGCCAATGAAAAGTCAATATTTGACCAACATTTTAGCTTCATGCCCCAATATGTTAGCATGAGTCCCCCTTCAGGGAAGAAGTATGGCAGGAGAGAGGCTGCTGAGAACATTCCCTCCAGCTCCTTTTCTTTAGTTACTTCAGGTTTCAGTCTATTCCACTCCTTAATTATCCATTTGGGCTTACCAACGACATGCCCTTTATTTCCTCTAGACGTGTTTTCTAGTCATTGATTTGCAAACAGAGCTACTGATTAAAATAGTAGAGAAGCTAATCACTTTAATGAAAAAACCCTGGCTGAAACTGGAAGCAATCAATAGCAAAGGAAGAAAACTGATGAATTGAGTAATTACTCACATCCTGTTGTTAAAAAGTTACACACAACTCATAGAAATGACAGCACCCTACCAATACATATTACGACATCCTAGTGTGTCACAAGGGAGTCAAGGTGCATGGTAAATTGACGTTTTCAGATTGGTGTGAACAAATGAGATGTAATATATACATCCTATCCCCCATTGGTTTTGATCAGAACTGCCCATATTCTTTATATTTAATTCCTATGGTCTTACTTGGGCACTCTTTTAACTGTTTTTCATGTTTCTTGGCTGAAATAAAGTAGATGAAACACTGAGACAGGCCATATTGCTTAGAGGAAAGAATCCTGGGATGATACCATAAGTGCCAGGCTCCTCTAATTTTGACTTTGTAGCCAACATCAGGCAAGTTACAACCTCTCAGTATCTCATTTTCTTCCCCAGTCAAATGAGAATAATGCTGCCTTCCCTCCCACTTCCCTCACAGAGTGATGATGAGAATCAAGAGATATCAGATATGAAAGATTCTTAAGTTAAAAGTGCTCTGTAAATGCAAGTGATTATTGGGGAAAAAAAGGCTGTTGTGGCCAATTCAGCTGGAAAAACTGTAGGCTGGTAGAGGTGCAAAGGAACCTGAGAAATTGAGTCCAACCCCTTAATTTTGCAGATGGGAAAACTGTGACCCCAAGAGTAGTGAAATGCACAGATAATTCCCATAATTTTAGATAATAATGATAATTAGAGGGCTTATTCTGGGCCAGACAGTGTGCCAAGTGCTTTATATATATTATCTCATTTAATCTTCTCAATCTCCCTATTAGGTAGGTGTGAGACTCAAGTAACTCACCTCCCCAAGGTCACATAACTAGTAACTGGTAGGACTATGATTCCACGTGAAGAGTTTTTGATGCCAAAGTCAATGCTCTTAACCACCTTACTATACTGTCATAGTTGTGAACCTTTTTTCCAGGGTGGCTAATTAACATAAAAAAAAAACTCCTTTCTTCTCTCTGAGAGAAGCTACTCAGTCAACAGATAGAAAGCTAGCAGAAAGATATAGGACAAAGGATATATCCTATTTCTTAAAAGTTAGTCATTATCTTGTGTATCTTTCCCTTTGGTATTCTAAAACTACTACCTAGTTATCATTAACTGTTGCTGCAGTACACAAGCATCACTAGTGTACTTATTTACAATCTCTAAGCCCTTTAACATGAAACATATGCAACTGCAAATGGGAAGTTTCATAACATAAGGGTTTCTTGTGCTTTGCCATTTGCAGACGTATTAGTCAGCATCCCACACCAAATAAATCTTAACCTCTATACCTAAGAGGATAGTGCAGAAATAATGGAGTATGACTTCTTTTTAAATTCAACATATATGAAACTTTCCAGTTCCTATATAAGCCTAAATGATTTTCAGAACGACTATGGACCAATGCCCTTTTTGTGCCTCCTGCCCTACCCCTTTTCAAAGGGGAGTTGATAGCAGTTATCCTATGAATGACAGATGTGTGTGGGGGGAAGCAGATAGCTTGTCTCCAGGCCTGTAGGTCATAGAACTGCACCCAGGGAGCTGTATCTAGTGGACTACACCTGTGAGGCCTCATCAGCACCTACATCTGACTGAGAAGATGAGATTCTGGACTTTGCACTGGGATGAGACTTTTGGGGGCCTTGGGCAAGAATGAATGTATTTTGCTAGTGCGAGGAATGTAAATTACTGGGGACCAGAGAGGACTGTGGTAGCCAGTCTCCATGTTGATTCCCCCAATGATTCTCACTTCCTAATATTCACGCCCTTGTGAGGCCCACTTCTATACTGATCTCTAAAATCAACGGCTTATTACGCAGGTGGCAGGCTCTAACTTTTTAATTAATTTATTTATTTTTGGCTGCATTGGGCGTTCATTGCTGCGTGCAGGCTTTCTCTAGTTGTGGTGAGCAGGGGCTACTTCGTGGCGGTACATGGGCTTCTCACTGCGGTGGCTTCTGGTTGGGGAGCACGGGCTCTAGGTGTGCAGGCTTCAGTAGTGTGGCACACAGGCTCCGTAGCTGTGGCTCGAGGGCTCTAGAGCGCAGGCTCAGTAGTTGTGGCACAGGGGCTTAGTTGCTCTGCGGCATGTGGGATCTTCCCAGACCAGGGCTCGAACCTGTGTCTCCTGCATTGGCAGGCAGATTCTTAACCACTGCGCCACCAGGGAAGCCCAAGCTCTAACCTTTGAGACTAGATCCTGAAAATCATTGCAGTTTCCTCTTTGCTTTCTATTGGATCACTTGCTCTGGGAGAAGCCAGTGGCTTTGTCCTGAGGACATTGAAGCAACCCTATGTAGAGGTCCATGTGGGGAGGAACTAAGACTTTCCACTAACAACTAGCATTAATTTGTCAGCCATGTGAGCGAATCATCTTTGAAAAAGATACTCTAGGCCCTGTCAAACCTTTAGATGTCTACGGCCTAACCAATATCTTATTGCACCCTTATGAGAGACTCTGAGCCAGCACCATCCAGCTAACCCATTCTTGAATTCCTGACCCTGTATGAGACAATAAATGTTATTGTTGTTTTAGGCTGTTATGCTTTTGAAGGTAATTTGTTATAGAGAAATAGATGCAGAATATGAAACATGCTTATCTCAACCATTTAACTGACCTCAGAGAATATTTATCAACCATAATTTTAGGATTGAGGAAGCTAAAATGGCAGGTTGGAGTATTCATTTCAAATGCAGTGTGTGTGTGTGTGTGTGTGTGTGTGTGTGTGTGTGTGTGTGTGTGTGTGTGTGTGTGTGTGTGTGTGTGTGTGTGTGTCCCTGAACAAATCATTATGTATCTAGATGTCCTTCAGTTAACTTCATTTTTTTCCTACCAATTTCTCCCGAGGTGGCCTTGAGGATGACCAGTTACTTTACTGCTGAAAACTCTGAAAACAATGGGACTTGTAAGGAATAAAAACATATCTGTGAAGAGATTGAAAATAACTTCTCTGCTCAAATTCCTTCAGGGGCTTCTGAGTAAAATTTACCACGTTTTACTTTTTTGTCCTCGAGGGAGGTGATTAAAGAAATCCCATCCTGTCCCGCAGAATTTTTAGGGGCAAAATTAAATGTGATAAGGTATAGCCAACAATTAACAACTAGCATGGGCTTTTTCTCATTCTTGCCTCTTCCCCATCTCTCCACTTTGTCAAAATTTAGAGCACTGTCCACTCCCTAGAATCACAAATTTTTTAAATCCCATTATTCTTTGGCTTTTCCTTTTATAAAGGCTTAACTGTCCCTGAGATCAAAATTCTAAAATCTTCAGGGAAGATTACTGACACTGGTATGGCAGGATTCATTTTGTTTTGGGTAAGAGATCATTAAATTTGTAAAACATGCTCAACCACTTCAGAGACTGTAAGGTCCCCAAATACATGTGGAAAAAAAAAAAAGAACAGTGTCTATGAAGCAAAACAGGAGGTTTTGAGAAATTTTTAAACAACCAGAAATACTTAAAGGGAATTTATGATGATTCTTTCCCTAGACATTTCCAAAAATTTCCCATAGGTGATCGTTTCCTTTTTCCTAGTTGATGCCTTGTCTGTTTCCTGCATTGAAAAAAAAAAAAAAAATCTCTGTTGTGCTCTTTCTAAGCCCTAAGCCCACTGATTTACCACACTGAAAAATACACACCCTAGATTGTCCCAATACTCCTCTCTCAGAAAAGCACAGAATTAGAGTGCTGGAGGATTTGTGCTGTAGTTCAACTCCAGCGTTGTCCTTTTAGAGGAATGGATAAATGGCTGTCCCCACTGAGAAAAGAGAGTAGCTTTTTGGCACTGAAGAATGAATATGGAGAACAAAAGGTGGGTAGAAAAGGGTAAGAAGTGTAAGATATGATATTGTACAGAGTAATGTCTAATTTTTCCCCAAATGAGAGTTGAACAAAGAAGAATATCGATTTCACTTTAACAGATATTACTCTACTATTAGCTAATAAATTTCTATCCAAATATAACATAGACTTTCTATCAAACATTATTTATTGGTATTAAATAAAAATTGACTATTGAATCAGAAAAATATGTCCCTGTAATCCAATTGTGCCTGACTCTCATCAAAGCCAAAGCTTTTCTGGTTAAATTTTGACCATAACACATCATAGTATACACACACACACATTTTTATAAATAAATAAACAGATAGATAGATAAATAAATAAGTAAATGGCATTAATCCTAAGTGCACAGTTGGATGAACTGTATGTATGATTCCACCTAGAACAAGATAATAAGAAGTTCCCTTAGGTTCCTTCCCAGTAGGTAACTATCCACCTCCACCCCAAGGTAATGACTGTTCTTACTACTACCACCAAAGATCAGTTTCCCATGGCCACTTTTTAAAATAGATCTCAAAACCTTATAATAATAATTTATTTGTTGTTTCATGGCTTAAATGAATCAGAAATGATTACCATAAAGCTTGTGAGAAAACATTTACTATAAAATCTTGCAAGATTCTGCTTCCTTGTCATTCTGAGGATACAAGGAGAGCAAAGGAGAATATTAAAAGTCCATATCTGCCTATACAGAGAAGTAAAAATGCAGATCTTGTGTGCTTTAAAAGACATTGGCCCTATCCCATGGGTGATACTTGAACCTTGTAAGTAGATATAATCATGTTGTTCAAATTAGGATGAATTAAGGTAAAAATAGAACTGCACTGCACAGTGCCAACTAGACATACATTTCTTTCTAACAACAACAACAAATCCAAAACATAGACCTGCAAACTTTCCAGAGAGACAGAGACAGACCAAGGCATTATTTTTTAAAAATCTAAACACTACTAAGAATTAATTTTTTTTGTTTTAAAATGACTTCACTTAGCTTAACCTTCATATGTTAAGGTTGATTAACTCTATGCACTTTATGTCCAGAATGTACTTTAGCTGATACTTGCTTGGTTGAGAGAGCACTGTCACTGCTGATGCGGGAAATCTATTTTAAAAATTGCAGAAAAAAATGCACCAGATACATCCTTATCACATTTTCAAAAGAAGTCTATTTTGTGTTATTCCTAGGGAAGAGAAAAGTTAAAAATAAAATACTCAGTAAAAGCTTAGTGTTTCACCTAAGCCTTTGTAAATAGCCTGCAACTTAGAGACAGTGAATTAAGAATTCCATGTTGAATTAGAAATTAAAAATAGATGCAGTAGTGAGAAATGTATTTTAGGCCCTGCCTACACTGCAGTAAAAATTGTGTTTTGCAGAAATTAGGATGATTCTTGCTAGCATGCTGTTAACAATTTCTCTGGCCAGGAAAGATAAAAATATAGATTTTTTTTAGTTTATTATTTCAAAAACTTATTAATTTTCTTACTGTTATAGATCTAAGTATTTAACCTTTAGCATATATTTAGCCTTTTGTCTGTTTTATAATGAATTATGTTGAATAAAGTATGAAGTAGTGACATTTAAAATGCATGTGATATTTTCATAGAGGATAACCTTATATCAATGTTTGAGGTCAATTATTATTATCAGTTTTACATCTAGAGTACTGAAATACAATTCCAGTGAAATCATTAATAGGGGCTTGTTTATTTTTTTAATTTTTTTAGGCCATGCCATGTAGCATGTGGGATCTTAGTTACCCGACCAGGAATCGAACCCATGCCCCCTACATTGGGAGTATAGAGTCTTAACCACTGGACCGCCAGGGAAGTCCCAATAGGGGCTTGTTTAACTTATAATACCTTTGTCCCAAAAGAACATGGCACGGCCCTGCCTCGTATACACACACACAGACAAGCAGGTGTAAACTGTGGAATATATTATTAAATAATAAAGGGGACTACTTCTATAAGAACACATAACCAAGAATTATATGTCCTCTAATAGCCTATTTCCTAAGGGCAACACTGTTCACAAATTAAAGCATGACAGTGTTTTGCCAACAGATCTCAAAAAACTATCCTTTGCTAGAACATATGTAGTCAATATTGCAATATATTAACCATTGCAGTTAAGGACTGGGAAATTCCTTAACTCCGTGAAAATAAGTTTAAATGAATGCATCTATAATTTTTGTTCCCTAAACTTCAGAAAAGATTTTTTTTACTCTTTATTAGCTCTAAGACAGTAAGGGTAATCTCTTGACAGTCAATTAATTCACAGTGTAAGGTTTTTCTTTATATATATATATATATATATATATATATATATATATATATATCTTTATTGGAGTATAATTGCTTTACATAGTGATGTTAGTTTCTAATGTTCAACAAAGTCAATCAGCTATATGTATACATATATCCCCATATCCCCTCCCTCTTGAGCCTCCCTCCCACCCTCCCTATCCCACCCCTCTAGGTCATCACAAAGCACCGAGCTGATCTCCCTGTGCTATGCAGCTGCTTCCCACTAGCCATCCATCTTACATTTGGTAGTGTATATATGTCAAAGCTACTCTCTCAACAGTGTAAGTTTTTTCTAAATTAATAAACCCTGACTTTTAAAATTGCCATTTTAACATTCTATTGTATGGTTTTCTGTCTCTCATCTCCAAAGCTGTGAAGCACTTATCACCCAATTATTACTTTTTTTTCTCCTTTTTCACATTCATTCTTTCTTCTCACTGAGGTGGGCCATGCCCAAGTTGTGGTCTTCCATTTCCTTATCTTCCACCTTTCACAGCTCAGTTAAGTACACAATATCCTCTTTAATTCCATCCCTTCCTCAGCTTTATTACAACTCTTTCTCTTTTACTTCAGGAAAAAACTCTCATATTTTCTTCTCTCATGCTCTCCCCTTCCATTTGCAATCTAAAAGGTAAAGTTAATCCTGGGTGATAAGCCCCACACTGTGACAGTAAAAAGGAAAGTCATGAGTTTTAAAGTAAGATTAAATATAACATAGACCAATTTCCTTTGACTTCTAAAGCTCTTGAAAGTATCCAGAAGTTCCCAACAGACATTCTACAAATCTCTATCTAACTCCAAAACTTCTTTTAATAAAACCAGCTTTCCTTCAGATACCAGCATCAAAAGGATCAATAAGAAATATTAAGTGGTATTGCTTTTCTATTTTATTTCATTACTATTATAGAAATACTTTATTTTTCACTGTAACTTAAACAACCTCAGTCATATTACGGTTTAAATAGGCACTTGTGGGCTAACCTTGACTCTTACTATTCATTCATCCCTAATCTTTTTGCCTGAAAGTGTTCAATAGTATCCAACCTAGCTGTTCTCTCTACTTCTATCATTGCCTTTCTGCTATTTTTCACCCAGCAATCAGTGATTATTTAAAAGTGTAACCAGAGTTTGTCACGCCCATGACCTCAGCCCTCCAAAGGTACCATATTGAAAGTAAAATCCAAAGGCTTCATAAAATCTATAGCCCACCAGATCCTAAATAATGTGGTTCCAGTCTTACGTCCTTCCACCCTCGCTCTCTCCCACCACGCTGCAGACAAACTGAACCATTTGCTGTTTTGCCAAAACACCGAGTTTGCTCCCCTCTCTGTAAGTCTCCCTCCAGATGTGCTGAGATCTGGGCTCAAATGTCACTTCAGGCTGGTTAACATTTTAGATAATACCTGAGTAGCCAGGTGGTGAGAGACTGAATTATGCTGTAGGAGTCCGAACAAAGAAAGAAAAAATTGGAAACCACTAACATGTAGATACATAGGCAGAGTGTGGTGACTAAGAGAAATCATGTGAGAGAGAAGACAAGGGGCCTGCCTTGAAAATAGCCCACAATTAAGTGACCTGGAAGAGGAGCCAGTGCAGTGAAGCAAAGAGGGAAGAAGTAATTAAGAAAACCCAGAAGTGCAATGTTGTTGAATAGCTGTGATGTGGGAACTGCAAAAAAAAAAAAAAAAAAGTAGGTGAATAATCAAGTGAAATGTAATAGCTTAGGAAGTGTGAGGATCAAGAAGGAAAAAGCCATGGGCTTTGTTGATTTATTGTATTGTTTCAACGTGGAAAATGTCTTTTGTACTTCTAATATCTGTTTTAACTAATGAATTTCTTGGACAACTTTTGAAAGTATTCTGTATATTCATGGAGCAAACTTTCCATATGCCCAATGACAGCCCCATTTTGACGATTCTTATTTGTTCTTAATTATCTGCACAGTAGTAAGAAAGTCTATCTACAGCACCATTGTCCCTTGAGGATTTCTATGAAATTGCTGCTCATAAAAGACAGAAGCTGTGATATGTAAGGGATTTTTGGTTTATCAGAAGGCACTCACAGAATAAGACTTGAATCATAAAGAAAAAAATTGTTTAAGTTTAAAAACATTTTATTACTCTTTGTATGCTTTGGTTGACAAGTCTATAGAACTATGTTAATGTCATCTAAAATATTACCATAAAACCCCTCCTGGGATGTCACAGACTAAATCAGCACACCTATCAGTAAAAGAACTGCTCTTTATCTACTGTCAGTGTTATGGAAGTCCTATACTCAAGCAAAGTTATAATTATATGTAATTAACTTTTCCATTTTCAACTAATTAAAGGAAGACCTGAAAACCCATCATCCCTGTATAACACAGTGTATTGAAGCTTGGAAGTTTTAACATTTAATCAAAAAAGGCACATTCATTTTGGCTTCCTCTTATCCCTCTTGTTAACGGAAACAGCCCACTGGCTCTAGAACAGAAAGGCCAAGCTTTGAAATTACGTGGCGTTAGGACGAGGATAAATTTGCTGTCATTTTTTGTTTTTGCTGTCATATTTTTAACATGCATTTTTAAATTCAGATCTAGAAAGATCTAAAGCAGTGCAATTTGTAAGTTGAAAACAACATAATTAATACAAAGTGATTCAAAGAATTAAAACAAAACAGAAGACAAATTCTCTGAATAACATCTAAACAGAGACAGATGAAGAGATATCATGTCCTTACTGGTTGACAAACTTACTTTCACGTATACATTCATTTAATTTAGTCATTCTTATGTCAGCTAGTTTGTTTTATGACATTCTTATGTCAGCTAGATTGTTCTTCAAATATTACTAATTTTAGAATTTCAGATGATAAATTTTGTGTTATAGATAGGGAAACATGAGACTTCTTTACATTTTAACATGATATAACCCCAAATATCTACATAGAACACGACTTCGCCATCCCCATAGATTTTATTTACAAAATGTATATTAAAATTGATCATGGGAGAATGTATACTGTTATGGAAGGGAAGAGTTATTGTTGCAGACATGTACTTTTTGACCTAGGAAAATTCAAAGTGAAAAAAGCCTACAAAAATAATACAGAATGATATTTTGTGTGTGTGCATGAAAAAATGTGTATAGGTTTATTAAAGACTGAAATGGTGCTTCCCTGGTGGCGCAGTGGTTGAGAGTCCGTCTGCTCATGCAGGAGACACGGGTTCGTGCCCCGGTTTGGGAAGATCCCACATGCCGCGGAGCGGCTGGGCCTGTGAGTCATAGCGGCTGAGCCTGCGTGCCCGGAGCCTGTGCTCCATAACAGAGAGGCCACAACAGTGAGAGGCCTGCGTAACCGCCCCCCCCCCCAAAAAAAGACTGAAATGGCACACACCAAAATACAATATGTTGGGGTTACAGGTTATTATTTTTTTATTTGCATTTTCTAATTGTTCTGCAATGTATCTGCATTACTTTGATATTCATTTTATAACACTTTATGAAACTATGTGCCAGGCAGTGTGTAAGTCAGTATATCCAAAGGTAAACCAAACAGACACAATCCCAGTCAATACAGGGCTGATATTTATTTATAATATTTACATATTTTACTTTAAAATTTTTATTTCCTAGTGGTAAAGAGCACAGGCTTTGGAGACAAATTGCCTGGGTTCAAATCTCAGCTTTGACTTTGTAAGTCACACTTACTGTGTGTGACTTGGGATAAGTTATTTAACCTCTCCGTGCCTCAGAGACCTCATAAGTAATACAGGGACAATAATAACACCTACCTCATAGGATGTTTTGACAATAAGTGAGTAGATGCCTGCAAAGCACTTATATTAGTGCTAGCATGTGCCTAGCGCTTTGTAAGTGTAAACTATTATTGTTACTAACTGTGCTTTTATTTTATTGTTTTTTTATACAGCAGATTCTTATTAGTTATCTATTTTATACATATTAGTGTACACATGTCAATCCCAATCTCCCAATTCATCCCCCCAAGCCCCCATGATTTCCCACGTCAGTGTCCTTACATTTGTTCTCTACATCTGTCTCTATTCCTGCCTTGCAAACAGGTTCATCATTTTTCTAGATTCCACTTATATGCATTAATATATATTTGTTTTTCCCTTGCTGACATACTACACTCTGTATGACAGTCTCTAGGTCCATCGACGTCTCTACAAATGACCCAATTTTGTGTCTTTTTATGGCTGAGTAATATTCCATTGTATATATGTACCACATATTCTATATCCATTCGTCTGTTGATGGGCATTTAGGTTGCTTCCATGACCTGGCTAATGTAAACAGTGCTGCAATGAACATTGGGGTGCATGTGTCTTTTTGAATTATGGTTTTCTCTGGATATATGCCCAGTAGTGGGATTGCTGGGTCATAGGATAATTCTATTTTTAGTTTTTTAAGGAAGCTCCATACTGTTCTCCATAGTGGCTATATCAATTTACAACCCACCAACAGTGCAAGAGGGTTCCCTTTTCTCCACACCCTCTCCAACATTTGTTGTTAACAGATTTTCTGATGATGCCCATTCTAGCCAGTATGAGGTGATACCTCATTGCAGTTTTGCTTTGCATTTCTCGAATAATTAGTGATGGTGAGCAGCTTTTCATGTGCCTCTTGGCCATCTGTATGTCTTCTTTGGAGAAAAGTCTATTTAGATCTTCTGCCCATTTTTGTATTGGGTTGTTTGTTTTTCTGATATTGAGCTGCATGATCTGCTTATAAATTTTGGAGATGAATCCTTTGTCCGTTGATTTATTTGCAAATATTTTCTCCCATTCTGAGGGTTGTCTTTTCATCTTGTTTACAGTTTCCTTTGCTGTGCAAAAGGTTTTAAGTTTCATTAGGTCCCATTTGTTTACTTTTGTTTTTATTTCCATGACTCTAGGAGATGGGTCAAAAAAGATCTTGCTGTGATTTACGTCAGAGTGTTCTTCCTATGTTTTCCTCTAAGAGTTTTATAGTGTCTGGTCTTATATTTAGGTCTTTAATACATTTTGAGTTTATTTTAATGTATGGTGTTATAGAGTGTTCTAATATCATTCTTTTACACGTAGCTATCCAGTTTTCCCAGCACCACTTACTGAAGAGACTATCTTTTCTCCAATGTATATTCTGGCCTCCTTTGTCATAAATTAGTTGACCATAGGTGTGTGGGTTTATCTCTGGACTTTCTATCCTGTTCCACTGATCTATATTTCTGTTTTTGTGCCAGTACTATATTGTCTTGCCTACTGTAGCTCTGTAGTATAGTCTGAAGTCAGGGAGTCTGATTCCTCCAGCTCTGTTTTTTTCCCCCTCAAGACTGCTTTGGCTATTCAGGGTCTTTTGTGTTTCCATGCAGATTTTAAGATTTTTTGTTCTAGTTCTGTAAAAAATGTCATTGGTGATTCGACAGGGATTGCAGTGAATCTGCAGATTGCTTTGGACAGAATAGTGATTTTCACAATATTGATTCTTCCAATCCAAGAACATGGTATATCTCTCCATCTGTTTATATCAACTTTAATATCTTTCATCAGTGTTTTATACTTTTCTGTATAAAGGTCTTTTGTCTCCTTAGTAAGTTTATTCCTAGGTAGTTTATTCTTTTTGTTGCAGTGGTAAATGGGAGTGTTTCCTTAATTTCTCTTTCAGATTTTTCATCAGTAGTGTATAGGAATGCAAGAGATTTCTGTGCATTAATTTTGTATCCTGCAACTTTACTACATTGATTAGCTGTAATAGTTTTCTGGTGGCATCTTTAGGATTCTCTATGTATAGTATCATGTCATCTGCAAACAGTGACAGTTTTACTTCTTCTTTTCCAATTTGTATTCCTTTTACTTCTTTTTCTTCTCTGATTGCCAGGCTAGGACTTCCAAAACTATGTTGAATAATAGTGGTGAGAGTGGACATCCTTGTCTCGTTCCTGACCGTAGAGGAAATGCTTTCAGTTTTTCACCATTGAGAATGATGTTTGCTGTGGGTTTGTCATATATGGCCTTTATCATGTTGAGGTAGGTTCCCTCTATGCCCACTTTCTGGAGAGTTTTTATCAAGAATGGGTGTTGAATTTTGTCAAAAACTTTTTTCTGCACCTATTGAGAGGATCATATGGTTTTTATTCTTCAGTTTGTTAATATGGTATATCACACTGATTGATTTGTGTATACTGAAGAATCCTTGCATCCCTGGGATAAATCCCAGTTGATCATGGTGTATGATCCTTTTAACGTGTTGTTGGATTCAGTTTGCCAGTATTTTGTGGAGGATTTTTGCATCTATATTGATCAGTGATATTGGTCTGTAATTTTCTTTTTTTGTAGTATCTTTGTCTGGTTTTGGTATCAGGGTAATGGTGGCCTCATAGAATGAGTTTGGGAGTGTTCCTTCCTCTGCAATTTTTTTGGAAGAGTTTGAGAAGGATGGGTGTTAGCTCTTCTCTAAATGTTTGATAGAATTCACCTGTGAAGCCATCTGGTCCTGGACTTTTGTTTGTTTCAATTTCAGTTTCAATTTCATTACTTGTGATTGGTCTGTTCATATTTTCTATTTCTTCCTGGTTCAGTCTTGGAAGGATATCCTTTCTAAGAATTTGTCCATTTCTTCCAGGTTGTCCATTTTATTGGCATAGAGTTGCTTGTAGTAGTCTCTTTGATGCTTTGTATTTCTGTGGTGTCAATTGTAACTCCTCCTTTTTTATTTCTAATTTTATTGATTTGAGTCCTCTCCCCCTTTCTTTCTTTTTTTTTAACATCTTTATTGGAGTATAATTGCTTTACAGTGGTTCCCCCTTTTTCTTGATTAGTCAGGCTAAAGGTTTATCAATTTTGTTTATCATCTCAAAGAATCAGTGTTTAGTTTTATTGATATTTGCTATTGTTTTCTTTGTTTCTACTTCATTTATTTCTGCTCTGATCTTTATGATTTCTTTACTTCTACTAACTTTGGGTTTTGTTTGTTCTTCTTTCTCTAGTTCTTTTAGGCGTAAGGTTAGATTGTTTGAGATTTTTCTTGTTTCTTGAGGTAGGATTGTATTGTTTTAAACTTCCCTCTTAGCACTGCTTTTGCTGCAACCCATGGGTTTTTGATTGTCGTGTTTTCATTGTCATTTGTCTCTAGGTATTTTTTTATTTCCTCTTTGATTTCTTCGTGATCTCTTGGTTATTTAGTAACGTATTATTTAGCTTCCATGCATTTGTGTTTTTTACATTTTTTCCCTGTAATTGATTTCTAATCTCATAGCGTTGTGGTCGGAAAAGATGCTTGATATGATTTCAATTTTCTTAAATTTACTGAGGCTTTATTTGTGACCCATGATGTGATCTATCCTGGAGAATGTTTCGTGCACAGTTGGGAAGGAAGTGTAATCTGCTGTTTTTGGATGGAATGTCCTATAAATATCAATTAAATCTATCTGGTCTATTGTGTCATTTAAAGCTTGTGCTTCCTTATTAATTTTCTGTCTCGATGATCTATCCATTGGTGTAAGTGTGGTGTATTATTGTGTTACTGTCGATTTCCTCTTTTATAGCTGTTAGCAGTTGCCTTATATATTGAGGTGCTCCTATGTTGGGTCTATATATAATTATAATTGTTTTATCTTCTTCTTGGATTGATCCCTTGATCATTATGTAGTGTCCTTGCTTGTCTCTTGTAACACTCTTTATTTTAAAGTCTATTTTATCTGATATGAGTATTGCTACTCCAGCTTTCTTTTCATTTCCATTTCCATTTGCATGGAATATCTTTTCCCATTCCCTCACTTTCAGTCTGTATGTGTCCCTAGGTCTGAAGTGGGTCTCTTTTAGACAGCATATAAACGGGTTTCATTTGCATGTCCATTCAGCGAGCCTGTGTCTTTTGGTTGGAGCACTTAATCCATTCACATTTAAGGTAATTATTGATATGTATGTTCCTATTACCATTTTCTTAATTGTTTTAGGTTTGTTTTTGTAGGTCCTTTTCTTTCCTTGTGTTTCCCACTTAGAGAAGTTCCTTTAGCAGTTGTTGTAGAGCTGGTTTGGTGGTGCTGAATTCTCTTAGCTTTTGCTTGTCTGTAAAGCTTTTGATTTCTCTGTTGAATCTAAATGGGATCCTTGCTGGGTAGAGTAATCTTGGTTGTAGGTTCTTCCCTTTCATCACTTTATATATATATCGTGCCACTCCCTTCTGGCTTGTATAGTTTCTGCTGAGAAATCAGTGTTAACCTTATGGGAGTTCCCTTGTATGTTATTTGTCATTTTTCCCTTGTTGCTTTTAATAATTTTTCTTTGCCTTTAATTTTTGTCAATTTGATTACTATGTGTCTCAGCGAGTTTCTCCTTGGGTTTCTCCTGCCTGGGACTCTCTGCACTTCCTAGACTTGGGTGGCTATTTCCTTTCCCATGTTAGGGAAGTTTTTGACTATAAACTCTTCAAATATTTGCCCACATCCTTTCTCTCTCTCTTCGCCTTCTGCGACCCCTATCTAACTATGCTTTTAATTTTTTTTTTTTTTAAGGAGATGGCTGAGCTGGCAAACCCAAAGCATTCACTCCAAAAATTTCTGTAAAGTACTATGGAATTTAAGATGTGGTAGTTATATTGTGAAAATAGAAATTTAATATAATCAAAACCTTATTATAAGTAATGTGTTGGAGTGTTACTGTTAAGCATATCATTTCAGGTATATTAACATATTAATATTTTCATTTCTGTGTTTACACAGTAGTCAGCACACACTTGGCCTATCAAAAATAAGAAAAATTGTTTCTACCATCTTTAGTATGGGAAAATAATCTTACTAAATGGGCTTGATATAAATTGGAGTTATAAGATATGGGGAAGAAAGGATGCTTTGAGGATATAACATAATTATTATTTTAAAAATGGGTATAATTTCTATGTGTCTAGTTATCAGGTTTAATTACTTACTATGCTCTCTAATATGTGGTTTAAACTATGTATGATGTCTGTGAAGACAGTCACTTTTTTTCAAAATGTTTTCAAATTTTATCCCAATGAGAATAAACAGAATTTGGAGGTAGAACAGCGTGAGGGAGGGGATATTAACCATAGTAAGGGGTTTGCCTTTAACGTCAAAATAGCTATTTTGCCAACAAACATAAACAGGACAATTTCTTAGTCATGTGTTGCTAATGAAAACTAACCAGAAAAGCTAAGCCTGAGGTTGACATACTGTGTCTTACACTAATTTATTATTTATCCATTTATCATTAATTACTTATGCTAAAGTGTCATACAATGCTTCACTCAGCTACTCTCATTGAGATGTGCTTTGTGTGCCAGGCACTGTACTAGTGCTAGCTCCTCCATCAACAAAGATGAATAAGGTCTACCCTCTCCCTCAAGAAGTTTACAGTCTAGTAGGAAAGCAGATATATGAATATCCCACTACTGTTTATATGTGATTAATAGAGAAGAATTTAAAAGTAGCCAAGCTTTTTCTTCTAGGCAATAAATATGTGAAAGCTTCTCATGGCACCAGTTGTTATCATAAAACTTCTATAAAACACACACATTTCTGGGACTTCCCTGGTAGTCTAGTGGGTGAGACCCCGAGCTCCCAGTGCAGGGGGATCAGGTTCAATCCCTGGTCAGGGAACTAGATCCCGCATGCATGCTGCAACTAAGAGTCCACATGCCACAACTAAAGATCCTGTGTGCTGCAAATAAGACCCAGAGCAGCCAAAATAAATAATAAATAAATATTTTAAAACATACACATTTCTATGCATATTAGTATTGATTTCTATAATGTAATGTTCAGGCAAATAATCAATTTATAACTGATTATTTATAATAATCAAATAATCAATAATAATCAATTTATAATAATCAAATAATCAATAATAATCAATTTATAATAATCAAATACTCTAATTCTATTTAATCCATGCCAATCAGGCATGGATTAAATAGAATTAGAGTGTTTCGGGGTGAGGGAGGGGGGCAGAAAATGAAGGTTATTCTTAAGCAGGGCATTTTTTTTTGTAAAACATAAAGTACTGGTACTCACATCTTCCTGCGCTGTGCTCATTTCTTGATGGATTTTTCAAGCCTACTTCCTTACTGCCGCTATCTTGTGTCCCCTCCCTCCAAAGGGTGTAAACTTGATGTGCTTACAAATGAATCAGTCAAAGAAAACCCAGTAATTTATTTGAGAAAAACTATAGCAATAATGCTGTAAAGGAAAATCGCTGGAACTCAGGAAGAGGGTATAAAACCACAACAAAAGAGAAGCTATTGTTAATAGGGTAATAATCTCTCCTGAAGCTGGAATATGAGGCACAGACTTCCTAATTACTACAAGGATCAAAGTCTTATCCGACTAAATAATATGTTAAACATAGACTTTAATTGTCCGCAGTCTAATAATCTTTTCTACACTTAAAAACTGAATGTTAGCTTTGTGATAAACTATTTCATATAAACTGATACAAGAGCAAAGCAATGACTTTTTATATCCAAATTATCTTATTCTGAAAAATCCCAGCAAAGTATGTCAAAAAAACAATCTGTGATCATTTTAGTTTGAGCTTAATGTCAATTCCCATTCTTAGTTTAAACAGAATTAAAATAGTCTGTAGTTCTGATTTGCATTTTGATGTAAACTTGGCCATTTCTCTCACTTTGTACAAGTTTAAAGATTGAATAATTTTTAGTTGTCAAAATCACAAATAAAATGAATACAGAACAAAGGGACTACCCAGAGTCAGCAAAAATATCTCACAAACTTATTCCCATGAAAGGAATTGGAAGTTGTTAGAAGTTCAATCCATAAATATATGCAAAATGAAAACGACTGCTTCTGTTAAAGGATTATGTTTTATAGTTTCATCACATGAAATGTGAGCTTAAAGAGTTTTTAAATGTTTCTGGCAATTCTAGAGTGAAGACTTCTAAAAAAAGGGACTGGAATAAAGTCCTTTAGTTACAATAGAAGAAGGAAATATCTATTAATTTTTCCAAAAGCAACTATAGTAGCACTCTTCCTCCATCCCCACTCTCCCCACCCCCACTCCCATACTCAGAAAGCTGAATAATTCCTGGTTAAATGGGCACGGATGGTGAGATCTAGGTAGAAAAGTTCCGATGGACAAGATGTTGTCAGATCAGTCCTGCGGAAACACTGGGATAATTCTTATGCATGAGGGCACTCTGCTGTAGTATTCTGAAATAGGACTTGATTGTTTTTTATACCTATTCCTACTGTGATGGTCAATTTTCTGTGGCAGCTTTGCTGGGCTATGAAATGTGGTCAAATATTATTCTGGATGTGTCTGTGAGGTGTTTTTGGATGAGGTTAACATTTATCTGATGAACTTTGAGTAAAGTAGATGGCCCTCCATAATGTGAGTAGGCCTCATTCAATAACTGAAGGCCTGAATAGAAAAGACTGACCTCCCTTGACCAAAAGGGAATTCTGCCAGCAGATGGCCTTCAAACTTGAACTATAACATTGGCTCCTTGGTTGTCTAGCCTCATGGCCCACCATGCAGATTCTGGACTTGACAGCCTCCATAATTGTGTAAGTCAATTCCTTAAACTAAAATTTATTTCTATACATGTACACACCCTATTGTATCTCAATCTGTTTCTTTGGAGAATCCTAATACACTTGTTTAGATAAAAATTTAAAATCAAATTCTGGAAGATGACAGACATGGCATATATACATACTGGCACCTGAGTGAGACAGTGTCAGAAATTCTTTTTAAAAGTACTAGATAAATGGGTGAACAAATTAATTTATGGTCTATTCCCCTTTTTATTACGGAGTATGGTTAGTGCAGAGAATGGGAAATGCAAACACCTCCAGGTAGCCTAACCAGTAGGTAAGAGGTGGAGGGTCCACCCTCTAGTGGCCTAATAGTGTGTTGTCTGTGATGTGTGGTAAACTTGACAATTACTAAATCCAGTCTAATTTCCTTTCTCTTCCTCGTTCTCATTTTTAGTCTCATTCTTATTCTTCATAAATTAATACTACATGGGTCAAATACAAAAAAGACCACATTAAGTTATCAATTTTCAACTCCAAATAAATTTGAACTTGAAATTTCAGAGGAGCTTGACCTCACAGATATTGACAGAGGGCAGATACAGGACAACATAAGGGCATACTTTGTTGAGAAGTAACAAGTCTAATAGTGGGTGGGGGATAGGGGTGGGTAGCATTGTAAATTGGTACTGTGAAGGCAGAAGCATTATAAAGACCAGAAGGGCTGAGGAGACACAAAAAGATCACACAGGAGTGATATTGTAACTGTAATGCTTGAGTTGGAAGGTTCTATAGCTTTGAAAACAAAATTTCCCCCAGGGATTCCCTGGTGGTCCAGTGGTTAGGACTCCGAGCCTCCACTGCTGAGGGCCTGGGCTTGATCCCTGGTAGGGGAACTACGATGATCCCACAAACCGCGCTGTGTGGCCCAAAAGGGAAGGAAAAACAAGAAAGAAAGAAAACAAAGTTCCCCAAAGATGGTTACTTTCCCAAGTTCACAGCTAGCTCTTTTTTTGTTTGTTTGTTTAAGTATATTAGACAATAGGAGAGCCACCTAGGACACATGCAGAATTTAATTTCCTATAAGGAAAGAATTAAGTAAAATTGCAGCCCTTATTAAACCGTAAGTTCCCTGAGAACTTATTTACCTAAATCTAATATCTTTATCACAGTGCTTTGTACAAAGTAGGTGCTTGATAAACATTAGTTGTTTCAAATAGCACTTGATAATGAATAAGTAGTCAGCCTGCTGTCTCAAAGGCCTCCTCAGTCCAGGAGCAGAGAAAGGGAAGTACCTGTAAGATACAGGAATAACTCTGGGACATTGAGCCATGAGGTACACCTCCACACTGGGCTCCGTGGCAGGCCTTGACTGAAAATATCCCTCCCTCAACACCCTGTGTGACTTTTCTGTCTTTTATTTTTATACAACAACCCCAATTTTCCCAACTGAAGACTCTTTTGGCTGAGGAATCCCCTTTAAAAAAATTAATCTACATTTTTTTAGGGTTAATGTGACATTAGTCTTACAAAGATGAAGCAATTTAAATTAGGTAGCTTTCTCCTACACATTAGCTGAAATCAGCTTTATTTGTAGAGACGGGGAATTTTGTGGTTAGTTTGGGAGTAGCAAATATTTTAAGAGGAGAGACGGCAGGTTGTCACAGTAAATTGAGAGAACATCAACAAAGGCTGGGACAGAGCAGAGGAACTGGAAGTACAGAAGTCTTATGACTAGTTAAGGTAACCTAAGATCTTGTCACTCAAAGCATGGTCTGAGGACTGGCACTATGGCATCACCAGAAAGCTTGTTAGAAATGCGGAATCTCAGGCTCCTCCTTGAGCCTACAGAAGAAGAATCTGCATTTTACAAACACTCAGGTGTTTTGATACTAATTAGAGTTTGAGAAACCCTGCTGTAAAATTTTATTTCTTATTTCCAAATATTATCCTAATGGAGGTCCTATGGAAGTCGGGAAATGCCTCTGTTCTTCCTTCTTCTGCTCCAAATGCCTTCTTGCTTCCAGGAGCCAGGATTTAAACCTGTGCTGTTACTAATGTATTGTAGTTATTACATTATGAGTTAAGTAGGCTTTGAAACTAGCCTAAGAGTCAAACCAAGTCATGCAATAAAGCACCCACAGGGAAATGTGTTCTGATTTCAACAACTAACTTATAAATAAGCTATTAGAACACAATTCCCTTATACATTTCAGTTGTCTTCAGTTATTCATAGAAAAGACTTATTCTGAGTTCAGAAAACACAACAGAATTTTCATGCACCAATCTATAAACATCAGAGTTAATTAATATTAGAATTTTCATATTCAGGTATCTGTGACAGTGAGAGAAAAGTAAATATTTAAACAAACAAACAAGAAATCCCTCAATATCATAAATTTACATATAACAAATCATGCTAAAAAATTTAGGGCTTCCCTGGTGGCGCAGTGGTTGGGAGTCCGCCTGCCGATGCGGGGTACACGGGTTCGTGCCCCGGTCCGGGAAGATCCCACATGCCACGCAGCGGCTGGGCCCGTGAGCCACGGCCGCTGAGCCTGCGCGTCCGGAGCCTGTGCTCCGCAACGGGAGAGGCCACAACAGTGAGAGGCCCGCGTACCGCAAAAAAAAAAAAAAAAAAAAATTAAATTTTCCATTGAATGAAGAAATCAAAAAACAATCAATGAATGGGAAAATAGAATTTTTTCCAGATTGCTGTGGCTTAAAGACAGAGCTGTATTTTATTCATCTATCCCTAGCATCCAGAAGGATGCCTGGAACAAAGAAAAGTCTCATTAGGTTGTGAATGAATTAATGAATGAGTGAATCAATACCTGGTACAATGCCATGTTTAAAGTAGGTTCTAAGAACATATTTGTCAAGTCAACAAAAATGTATAAGAATGTACTAAATCAAAAAAATTATTTAGTTAATAGAAGACCATGAGTCAAGGTGACTAGCACATATATGCTAAATGAAAATGGCATGTTTTATATCACTGAGGATAGAAAGTTAAAAAAAATTTTTTTAACAACTGCATATTTTTGTTTAGATACAATGAAACCGTCTTTATCAGCAAAGGAGATAAAATGTCTAAAGGATTACTAAAATGAATTAATTTTCTTTGAAGACTTTCAAAACCAGATAATCACTCATTTGTGGAGTTGCCATCCATGTTCACTGTCAAAAATTCATCCTCTAAAAATACAAGATAATAATTTGCTGATTAATATGTATTTTAAGTAATTTGTTCTAAGTCATGTGCTCCAAGATGTAACTATAGAATTAAATTTTTAAGACAAAGTTAACTTAAGAGTTCTATATCCTAACACAAGCCTTTTAAAGAGTTCTACTGAATGATTCTTCCATGGCAAATCAACTAAATGCCTGAAATGTGAAAATTTTCATAAACCTCTTCATTTTAATCCAATTCAGATGAACTCAGAAATCTGTTAAGCTATTTCATTTTATGAATGGAGTGAAAGCTTAATATACTTCAGCTGTAACAAATACCTAAGGACAAAGGAACTTTTCAGGTTGACTTTTCCTAAAACTGAATTGAGGATTGGAGTTTACCTTTCACTTATCTGTACACAGGCAAGCATTTATTTGCAAAAAAGAATCCAGCACCTAAATCATTCCAGTGTTTACTTTCAATGGCAGCAGAGGTCATCACACAAAGGCTATATCTCCAAGAAACTGACCACTTGAATCTATGTGCTCAGATTGCTTTTTGAGTGAAAGTAGTCAACATTTTTTTTATTAGTCATTATTTTTGTCTTAAAGCTCCCACTTTTGAGAAGTGCTCCTCTTAAGTTTAATACACCGCAATTGTGTGAACAGAGTTAGGGTCACATTCACATTAAGCACACTTTATACAAGTTGTTTATATCCCACTGCAGGTAAACCTTTCCAGAGTAGGTCACCATACTTTTGTGACTCTGCCAGAGCTTCATTTTATATAAATACACTAATTAAAACATGTTTACTGAGTGTCTACTGTGGGATAGGCACTTTGTGAGCTGGGATATAGCTGTGAACAAGACAGGCAAGGTACATTGCCTATCAGGAAATGTACATTCCACAGGGGCAACCAAGAAACAAAGAAGGAAATACCAGTTAATGAGAAGTGTTGTGATAACAATAAAATCAACTGATACATAGTACCTGGTGGGTAGCTTTTGATTGTGTTCTCAGAAGAGGTCTCTCTAAGGAGATTATATTTAAGCTGAAATGCAAAGAAGGTTGCAGGCATGTAAGTATCTGGGGGTAAGGGCATTCTAGGCAGGGAGAGAACATCTAATTCAAAAACCTTAAAATGAGGAGAAGCTGCACATACTTATAAAACAGAGAAAAGTGGGCACAGAAGAAAGCGATGGGAAATGAGGTCAGAGTGGTAGGCAGGAACTAGATCACATAGGACCTTTGAGACAAAGGTCAGGGACCTTAATTTTTTTCCTAATTGAAAACAGGAAACCTTTAATACATTTTAAACACAGAAATGACATGATTAAATTTAGGACTTAAAAAAGATCACCTTGGCTACTCTGTGAAGGATGGAGTGTAGAGGGGCAAGGTAGGAAGCCAATGGCTACTGCAGTCCAGACAGGAGATGAGAAGGACCTGGACACTGTGGTAGGAGTAGACATGAAGTGAAATGGATTTTTCTTTTTAATGATTTGGAAGTAAAGGCAATAGAGAAACCTATAAAATGTAAAGATTCTATAGCTTTTTACAAGGATATGTTTTCCTGTTTTATTTCTAATGCCACAATTAATATTATTAGAAGTCTGTTGACCTTCGTGGACCAAACTAGTTGATAGGATCAATGTCTTCATGGAACAGTCTATGTGGACTCCTAAGGTTCCTTCTCCCTATGCCTCTGGGAAATGAGACAACTCATAACCTACCACCTCTTTGAGTATTTTGGAATATTTTTACAAAATGCATGATTTACTGTTTGCCTCTGAAGTCTTTAAGGACAGGGACTGTGTTAAATTTATCTTTTTATCACCTGAGAATGCACAATAGATTCCTGATACATATGCAATAAATGAATAAGTGCTGACATGTGAAATTTCATTTCCCCCTTTTCTACTTATATAAACTCTATAAAGGCCCCTTAAAATGAATCCCATTTGCTATTCTGCCACTTGGAAAAAATTCTTTGTTTTCAGGATAATTCATGTTAACTTCTACATTGGGGTTGATGATGGAAAATTTTATTTTAAAAATAATTAAATTGATGTCAGTAGCAATACATGGATAGTTATGTTTACATTTTGTATTATTTTGCTAGAGCTGCCATAATACATACCATGGAGTGGGTGGCTTAAACAACAGAAATTTATTTTCTCACAGTTCTGGAGGCTAGAAGTCCAAGAGCAATGTCAGCTAGTTTGGTTTCTCTTGAGGTCTCTCGCTTTAACTTGCAGATAGCAAGTCTTCTCACTGTGTCCTCACATGGCCTTTCCCCTGTGCACACACGCCCTTGGTATCTCTCTGTGTCCAAATTTCCTCTTTTTATAAGGACACCAGTTAGATTGGACTAGGGCTCACCCCAAAGGCCTCATTTTGACTTGATCACCTCTTAAAAAGGCCCTATCTCCTAATACAGTCACATTTTGGGGTACTGGGGGTTAGGACTTTGGGAGGAACACAACTTACCCTATAACATATTTGTTAGAAATGCTAACTCATTAGCAATAAGAAAATAGACACATTTTGCAGTGATGACTATATGCCACTCATTGAAACACACACACACACACACACACACTCCCATGAGTGTGCATGTGTTGGCCCCATAAGGTAAGCAGTACCATTTACTGATGAAGAAACTGAGGCTCAGAGAAGACAATTCGGCAAAAATCCCAGAGATAGTGGGGGGGGGGGGTGGCTAGGATTTAAACCCAGACCTTCATGACTTCGAGGCCTGTTCTTTTAACTCTATACTGTTGGCATCCCTAATAGAACGATTGTGGATATATTTAATAAAATAGTGCATGTAAAGTACACGGTACACTGCCTGACACATAATGACTCAACAAATGTCAGTTTACTTCCCCTAACACTACAGGCTTAAAGGACAATAGCATTTAAATCACCCCTTTCCGGCTCTCCTAGCTTTTCTGGAATGCCCATTTGGAATATGCTTCTCTAAAAGACTGGCCATAATGGTTATTTCTCTTGACTGAGCGTCAAAGCTTGTTCACTATTTTGGTAGATGCCTCTGTGTACATATGAATTCATAAGAGCTAGATAATGAAAATGCTTTTAAATTTAAAAATAGTTTTCACAATTCTAATGCTTAGCAACTAGCATTAAAAAGGGAAAGAAAAGCATAATAACATTCCTGTTCCTTTAAAGACCATTCTGTTTATAAAACCATCTCTAGCTGTGAGTGCTTTAAATCAGCAGGAATTAGGGCAAAATATAATGAACTCCAAGTTTAACATCGCAGTAAATTAAGTACTCAAGATCTCTACCATGAATAGTATCTACCAATTCATACAGGTAAAGGTCCATGGTAAAATGGAATATATACGGTGAAATGAAAATTAACTCTCCAAACTAAGAAAACTCCCATTTAGAAATGCTATCAAAGAGAATTCTAAACAGAATTTCTCCTTTTGTTATTTCACCTGTTACTGCTATAAATGCTCTCTCAAAATGTCTAATAATAATAATCAAGGCTTGGTTACAAGATCTGTGATCCCTTTAAAAACGCTCTAGCTTAGACAGTATAATATCACAGATGTGCCTATTAGTTTCCGTTTTAACCCAAGGGGCAGTCAGTTGCTTTAATGGAGATTCAGAGATGGGCAGCAAGCAATTTATCAGAAAATGCCATTTTTCAGAAGTAACTAGTACAAGTGCTTTGGCTCGCTGCATCTCAACATCTGAGACTTGGCTAATTAGCATACTAAATGTCAGACGAGGTTTTTATCTGGGAAATTTATGGTTTATTTATAGGCATGATGAATGTTAGAAATGGGCCATTATTGTGGCATTAAAGGTACTCACAGATTGGTGAGGTATTTTAGAAACACCTCTACTTTTGTGTGAATCTGGTGAACCCTGAAACTTGGAGCAGCAGGGAGGGGACTCGAGTCTGGACCCCTAGATGCTCTTGTGTTCATTCACTGGATCTGAGGCAAGATCTAAAGCAGACTATACAGGACAGAATCCTGCCTGTGGATTATTGTTTTTCCTAACCCGAGTAAACTTTCATGCAGAATACCTAAAGAACAGAGAGCACATCTTCAAGTTTCCAGATCAGGTTGTAAGAACTGTTTTTGAATCTGCTTGTTAATGTGTTTGTTAATTAAATGTCTGTATGTATGGCAAAATTGGGTCTGAGATTTATTTCCATTGTAAGATGGTAGCCAGTTTGTTGGGGAAGAGCCAAAACTTTCCCACCCAAGGTCTTTCTGGGTCAGATAGGATTCAAGAGTTGTGGCTCAGTTCAATCAGAGCAGCATTTTACAGAATTCTTTTTCTTGAATTCTAATCTTTAATTTTCTGTGGGAATGTTAAGATGACTCATAGGAATAAAATATATTAAGCTTTTTAATCATGCAATTTAAAATACTCCCAATAATACTAAACATGAGATCATTTAAATGAGTATTTTCCTCATTTCTTAGTTTTCAATTAACATTCTTTTACATCTTTCTAGACCACAGGGGAAAAATGACAAAAAGTTGCCTTGAGAATTTAAATATTAAAAATTAAGAAAAGCTTTGTCCTCAAGGAGGACAAAGAATTCAGAGAGGAAAAAAAGCAGGAACCAGTGCTTTAAGCCTTAGTTAAATTTCATAAACCATTTTGTTCTGGGTTTGGCAGAACACAAAATGCTTTTGCCAAATTTTTCCCTCATTATTTAAAGCCACATGTTGTATGAAGGGGACTTAATGCATATGTCAGAAATATTTTTATAAATACATTTTACTAGTAGAGATTACTGAACTAAGGTAACCAAGCCTAACGTTAGCCCAGTATAGCACAAACCATGGGATTATTTTAATTAATCAGTCACTTTCCTAAGGTATGATGGAATGGAATTTACCTACAGAGGAAGTGGATTTTAGTTGAACCATGAGGAATTGAGGTTGAATACATTTAATCACCAGTGAGATTAAACTTTGTAATATATGAAAGGCTCAGGAATGTACCATAGACTCACTAGACAAATAAAAATTAAGAGTTGAAAGGGGATTTTGGCAAGTTGCAACCTTACTTGACCTCAGTTTCTGCTTCTGTAAAATTTAAGAGTCGGTGTATGCTGTCGAATCCCAATCTATTCATATTAAGGACCCCCTTTATTATTCACTCACTCAACATGGGGCCTATACTTTGAAATTTTGCCAATCAAACTGAATCTGATGACTAATAAATCCTTTCTCAGATTTTTATTAATGAAACATATTAATCACTGTTTCTGATCGGTGTAAGATATCCAGGATTACTACACTGGGTGCATATACTGTTGGCCAAAGCCAAAGAAAATTTGATATTTTAGTTAACCTGGGCAGGTTGACTGTGGTGAAATTTATTATTTCCATCAGACATTTTAAAAGATAGGCAGTGCCGATTATACGAGGATAATTGGTTCCAGAAAAGGGCCGTTTTTAAAGTGAGTCCATGTAAAACAGGGGTCACTCTGCCTTGAAACTTGAAGCTTAAAATTATGAAAATAGGTTTATTTTATTTCAGTTATACTTGCAGTGAAGGATATAATTGTATCTAAAGATATCATAGAATAATGAGAGCAACAAGAATGTGGTTTGTCTTATTTTGACGCAAAATTTTTTCCAACAAGCTTTCACACCTCGCATTTAACTTTCTTGCAGCTTGCAAGAAGGGTCAGAGGGGAGGGGTAGATAGGGGAATGCAAAACAGTCCAGGCCCAAAGACCTCCTTCGTCTTTTGATATGTAAATCATTCTCTTTTTGCAGCCCCATCATCCTTGTGCCTCATCTTTGACTTCAGTTTGCAGTTGATTTATTTTTCATATATTTATTTATTTTTTATTGACATATAGTTGATTTGCAGTTGATTTTTGTGTTGTACTTGCATTAAATGGTTGAAAGATTACAAGTATCAAGTAATTATCAAAGAGAACAGAGATGGTGAAGCCAAAGGTGAGGCTAGATCTAGTGGTAGAAAGCAGGTCTAGAATCTAGGCTCCTGAGGGTTTTTTTTTTGGACACTTAAGCATAGTATTTTGTAGTTGTAACTGCTTATGATTTTATAATCCAATTTGTGCCTTGTCTTTAAACTCTAAGATATTATTGCTATAACTTGATTAAATAGAAATATTAAAAACAACTGTCTCTTCCTCAGGAAAACTCATGGGTTTTAAAAGGATATCTTTTAAAAATACGCTATATTCTGTTAATTTTAATTAAATCTTTCCAGTCTGGAGATCACAATTAAGCTGAAACTTCAGAGAGTGGCACTTCGGAACAGTGCAATTTGGTACAACTCAACCAAAGGAATTTCTTTTTTTTTTTTTTTTGGTACGCGGGCCTCTCACTGTCGTGGCCTCTCCCGTTGCGGAGCACAGGCTCAGGACGCGCAGGCTCAGCGGCCATGGCTCACGGGCCCAGCCGCTCCGCGGCATGTGGGATCTTCCCGGACCAGGGCACGAACCCGTGTCCCCTGCATTGGCAGGCAGACTCTCAACCACTGCGCCACCAGGGAAGCCCCCATGTACAGTTTTAAAAGTAATTTTATAAAGCTGCAAAAGGAGTTGTGTTTTTTAGTGGCATATTCTTCTGAAATGGGGGGGGGGATTAAAGTGTCTGTTAAAGAAACATTATCAGATTTTTATTTTTAAAGAGACAGTTGAAATTGACTACTTTCAAACTATGTAAGTCATAATTCTTAGCAGAATTTATTATATTTCCATGATGTGACATAGCAAATCACACAGAAAATACATAGTTCACCTTCAGTCTGAAAATATTTCCTCTAATTAACGGGACATTTTATTGTTTTATTGATGGATGTAAACTATTATGTTAAAGGCTAGGAGAATGAGAGTACTGGAGGAAAAAACAACTTTAGACTCACTTGAGGAACTGGGCTAGAATCCTGGAGAAATGCTAAGCTCACAGCCTTCCAGGGGGAAGACTGGCATTTGCACTTGTGGGTTCTCAGAAGTGCACATCTGATGGTCAGATAGTGACAGTTTGGGGAGAAGCAGGGCTGTCAGAACCAAGAACATTCAGATTGTATACAGATGTTCTATGTGGGCTGGGACAGAGGGAAGCCTTGCCTGAACAAAGATAGAACCTTTGTAAAGGAATTATTTAGGAACAATTTGCCTAAAATAATGGGAAAAATAGAAAAGTGTCTCAGAATATTGAATGTATTAGTTATAAGTATAGAAAACTATGTCTGAGATCTTTAGGTCATACTTCTTGCAATTCTGCTAAATGCAGTAAAGAAAATGTTGCTTTAGTCAGCTGACTGGAATGTAGCAGAATGCCTTGGGACTCTTACAGGTTAAAAACAACAATAGAAGATATGCTGTATTCCCAGCTTCACTGGATTCCAGGAGCCTGTAATTCTGCTGATGGGCTTCCACGCCCTAGCCAGTGATATAATCACCTTGAGAAACAAGTACACTTGTTGCAATAGTGGTTTCCAGAGTCGACAGTATCCTTCTATCAGGTACTACATGCTACATGTCTAACTTGCTGTTGTCCTTAAACCTTGCTCTTTTCAGAGACTGAAAAGTCTACTACAGTAGTCCCCCCTTATCCACAGTTTCAATTTTCACAATTTCAGTTACCTACAGTAAAATGAGGTCCAAATATGTTAAATTAAAAATTCCAGAAATAAACTTCATAAGTTTTAAATTGCACGTCATTCTGAGTAGCGTGATGAAATCTCACCCTGTTCCACCCTGTCCCCAGGATGTGAATCATCCCTTTGTCCATCTATCCTGTCAGTTAGTCACTTAGTAGCTATCTGGGTTATCAGATTGACTATCACAGTATCACAGTTTCACAGTACTTGTGTTCAAGTCACCCTTATTTTCCTCAATGATGGCCCCAAAGCACAAGAGTAGTGATGCTGGAAATTTGGATATGCCAAAAAGGAGCTGTAAAGTGCGTTTTTAAAGTGAAAATGTAAATGGTTTTCAACTTAATAAGAAAAAAAATCGTATACTGAGGTTGTTAAGACCTATGGTAAGAAGGAATCTTCTATGCATGAAATTGTGAAGAAAGAGAAAGAAATTTGTGCTAGTTTTGCTGTTGCACCTCAAACTGCAAAAGTTTTGGCCACAGTGCATGATAAGTGCTTAGTTAAGATAGAGAAGGCATTACATTTGTATAAGATATTTTGAGAGAGAATACATTCACATAACTTTTATTATAGGATCTTGTTATAATTGTTCTATTTTATTATTAGTTATTGTTGTTAATCTCTAACTGTGCCTAATTTATCACAGGTATGTATGTCTAGGAAAAGAACGTAATATATATAGGGTTCAATACTATCTGCAGTTTCAAGAATCCACTGGGAGTCTCACCCTCTGCAGATAAGCGGGGATTACTGTATTCAAGCTGAAGTGTGCGGAGGAAAAGGAGGAGGCTGAGAGACAGAAAGAGGGCAGTGAGAGCAAATGGAGGGTAGTGGCGATTGAATCAGAAATCTAAACCTAAAAGGAACCAATGTCTGGAAGGAAATCCCAGGAAATTCCCGTTCAGTCTGGCTTGTCTCAGCTCAAAGCACCATTTGAATGATACTCTGTTTATATGGTTAAATTAGTAAAAGTCTACAGGCCTAAAATGGTCGTCAATTCTATTATGATTTGTAAGTGTGAATGCCAACTTTAAATCATATGGCAGAATAACGTCTGTGCTATCCAGACTATGAGGAGGGCCATGAATATACCCACTGAGCCTCAAAAAACAGGGTAGCTTTCAGTCTTCTCTGTAGGTAGCCTTAGGGATCTGGTCTTTGCAATTTTATGACCACTGAAGAAATGGCTTCATTCACTGGACCAGCCTCTGAAGTACTGTCTCTCTTAGCTCCAGAGTGGTATGAAATTGGTATGATTGTGGGGTGTGCGCTCTAGCTAGGAGTGTGTGCCCTGCTCTGCTCGCATCCATGCTTGGGGATGATGGGAGGAAAACTTGCTTGCCTAGAAGTATATTTATGTGTTCCTTGGTTTTGGATACAACTGTAGGTAAAGAGCCTTATATAGATCTATAATCTTGTTGACTCCTGGCCATGAATAAAAAAGAAACTTAGTGGCTAGCATAGACGAGAAAACTGAAGCCAAGCAGCTATTTCCTGACAGACTTCAGAAGGAAAAGCAAAGACTTCTGACCACAGTGGTTTCCGAGGCTAGGCATGTCCAGGACTTTGGAGTTTGGAGGGCCTGTAGGGATTTGACTTCAGCTCTCCACTAACCTTGCTTTTGGTTCAGAACATGTATATAACCAGTTTTCAATATTCTCATCCTTGGAGACAGGAATGGGGCTATTCCTCCCCAACCTAAGAGACTGAGAGTTAAGGGAGGAAATCAAAGTGCTCTTATCCAAGGAAGAGAGTATGGGTGCTAAGGAAATACAGCAGGGCACTACAGTTGTTAGTTGATTTCCTCCAATGCAGTTTTGGATTTAAAAGCTTTAAAAATTACACTTTTACTCTTGTATGCTTAAACTTCTCAAAATCCTTTCCCATAGATTCCCTAATTTTGACCTCACTATTAGCACTCTACTTGAAGAGACTGTACTGAGCACAGATGCTGTGGCCAATTATTAAACCTTGTTAAGCTGTCTGACCCTTGGGGAATTACTCAGCCTACATATACCACAGTTTTCTCATATGCAAAGCAAGGATTATATTAGCAACCTCTTCACAGGCTGGTTGAGAGGGCTATATAAATTAATACATGTAAAACATATAATGGTACCTGGCTCATACTACACTATCAACAAGTGTTAGCTATTATGAGGAAACTGGGGCTCTGAGACGTGAAATGATTTAGAGAGGCTAAATTCTACCCCAATCTCAAGGTTACAAGACTAGTAACCAGTGTCAGGACTTGTATGCTGGTTTAATTATATCAACTCTAGTACAGCTGCTCAACAATAGAACACAGCTGAATACTTAAATACAGAAAGAGAGAGAGAGGCCCATTGAATCTGTACAAAATCATAATGTATCTCATTGTGTTATATTTATATATATACACACACATATATATGGTATGAATATTTTTCTATATGATCATGAACTTTTGGGGGACAGGAACTCTGTCATTCTTTTTTCATTTTACTGGAACCAGGTACATAAAATGCCCACCCATGTGTATAAATATTATGGAATGAAAGAACAGAAGGACAAGTGAATGAATGAATGAGTGAATGAACATGCATGGTTAGCTATTAAAGAAATACTCTAAGTCTCATACGTTAAAGCAAGTAGTTTGGAGAGACTCGTTTAATAATAAACCCCAAACCATGTCACCATGATACTAGTAGAAAAGCACTTGATGCACAGGATGTCTACCATCAACACAGCCTCCAGTGGTGTTCTAAGAGCACTTAGTCTTAGAAAATGATGTTGAAGGGGACTAAAATGATCAGCTGTCGTATAACATTGGAAATCAGTGTTTCTACAGCACAGTGCTCTCCACCACATAAAGGGCCAGATTTCCTTTCCACTGTTAAGATTTTCCTTTTTAACTGCAATCTTCATTGATGATGAGAAGATTCGGTGATGAAGAGTTGTGAAACCTACACTTTAGCAATCATCTCACTTTTGCATCCAGTTTTTTGACTCCCTGATCACTCAGATCTCTATTGCTGTCCATTAACATACAATAAAGGCTTCCCACCCGCCAAATAAAGCTATTTCCTGTCATTCCATGGCTGGCTACTTGGTGGCCTAATCACTAGCAGCACATACAGACTGGACCTCTATGTAAATGAACAGTCTAAAAATATAAGTCTGTATGCACCCTATGGAATTCCCTAAGCCATCCATCCCCTTAACTCCATTTTTGTTGAAATTATACCCTATCCTAAGGGGCATTTCAATACAAAGAGATAGTATTGAGCCCTGTAGCATCCCATTTATGTATGTTACTTTACTAAGATTTGTAGATCTGCTTGATTTCTCCTAATTTGGGGTTTCCAAATTAATTTAATTAGTTCTCCCCATAAAACCATGATAACTAAATTTCTGCAGCAATCTGCTTCAGAGATGCACAGTACATTTCCTCTCCCTGATCTTCTCCTGCCCCAACTCCTCCACGGCTTAATTTCTGCCCTCCTCTTCAGCACTTACCGCTTGAGAAAGTTAGATTTTAAAATATCAGGATCTTCGTTTTCACTCATATTTAAATAGCTTAGTCTATAGGATACACTTGCAAGATTCATAGTAATGAATATATAAGTGAACTTTTTTTTTTTATAAGTGAACTTTTTAATGCTAAACTTTAAAAGTTGGTTCAAAATGTGCTGCCAACAGCTGCAGTACCAGCTACTAATTATAGGTACAACTCTACATGAAGCTACTGAAGACCTTAGGATATCCTCTCCTTTATAGTAATTCCATAATTTCATCTGCTTTTCCCATTGCTAACTATCATTTAGAAGGCTGCGTGAATTAGTCTGACAGAACTCAGAGTAAGTATTAAGAGACATAATTTTAATGTCTGGTTTTACTGTTGATTCATGTTTTGGCTTAAGGCAACCAAGCCATCCCTATTCATAAGGAGAGGGTGGACACCTACAAAGTGTAATTTTTTGCGGGTATTAGTACTATTTTCATACAAATGCCATAGTGTGTGATGTTCTATTATCGAAAGTCAATTCATTTGTGTTTAAGGCTTTCTTTCTCTTTTAAAAAGCAAAGGACCATGCTGTATTAAGATCCTAATAATATGCTATGATTTAATATTCAGTTTACTATATTACTGGGCTTTTAGCCTTATGACAGCAATCTGTTTATGTGTGTGTATGGAGGCTATGGTTAGGCACATGAGTAAGTCAGGGGAAGGTGAGAGGACAAACGTACAGAAAGGGTTATTTCGGGACACTGAAGACAAATTGTCTTTTTCAGTTTCTTAAAACTATAAAACAGGAGAAAATCCCTGAATTTATACAGTTATTTGAAGATTTGTCAGCTAATGGTTGATAATGTGCCTAAGCAAAAACTTGAGACAAATAAAAGGTATCAGTCACCTAACGGACAATTTCTGACACCCTCAGTGACATGCTACCCTTAACCTTTAATACCTGATAGTGAATAGAGCTGTTAGGAAACACACACACACACACACACACATCACCAATGCTGTTACATAATACCTTTCATATTGAGCAATGTAAGCTACCAGGTAATCATGGCAGTTAAAATAACACTTTTTTTTAAAAAACTGACGTTGTTTCTCCTCTCTAGATTTATATTTTTGATAAAATGCTATTCTATTTCTCAGTCCTTCCTTTATGATGTAGAAGGTAATCACAGGTTGCAATTTTAAATCCCTTTAGTTTTCTTTCCTCTGAATAATCCTATTTGACAGGCTCCCTTCCGCCCCTTTTCTTGTCATTAAGAACAGCTTCAGTTTGGTCTGAGTAAAAAGATTGATTATATAGCTCTAGGAACACTACTACCATGTTCTGAGAGGTAAAGAAGGGAATTTCAAAAATGAATCTGTCTTTATCAGGAAGAAATAGACTTAACACCTCTGAGCTATAATAGTCACTTATATTAGTGGAATATTACATTTTGTGACTTCATTTATAGTTTAAAATACAGAAAGATATTGATCAAATCTTTTGGTCAGGATGTTAGAAGTATTCCCAGAATTCTATTTTGCCTTATCTTTTGGGAAGCTAATAGAACAGTAAATATCATCTTGAAAAGTTACCATTTTTAATGAAGCATTTACTTTGCAATTGATAAATATTTTAAAAGTTAACACAATTTATGGTGTGTTCATTCTCAATAGATATCAAAGAAGCCCATTTCTCCTTTGGAAAGATATATATTTTTCCATTTCAAAAGGAATGGAAAAAAATAATTTTGATATGAATTAGCTGATAAGGGCACGTATTTTAACCATTTCCTCCAAAAAGCTCCAATCAAGTGAATCCAGCATTTCAAGAAGTTAGGAGGTGGTATGTATTACTCCTGGTGAAAAAAAGCTATCATGGGCATCTAAATGTTAAGTAGCTTGCCAAGTTCACTAAGTCAAGCAGTGGGACTGAGGATAAAACTACAGGTTTCCTGCCTTCCAGATGGTAGTAGAGTGGAATGAGACCTATACATCAGATGTTTCTAAACAGAAGGAGGGTAGAGATAATCCTTCAAGAGCAAGGTCCCCCAGCACCCCCTTTTCACAGGGCCTCTGAATGTTGTAGGCTTGTCTGGGTCCAAGAATGACAAGGAGATTTCTGAATTAAACAATAAGACTACTTGTTGGAAAATGGCCTGTGGTTTACTTCTTGGATAGGCGCTGCCCAGAGCAGCTTCCACTGCCTCTGCAGTGCTGTCTGCAAAGCTTAGGGGCTGAGCGACAGGTGGAGAAACAAGAGACCTTTTTGCTGCCCTCCCTCTTCCTTGCAGATTGAATACTAATACGCTGTAACTTCTCACCAACCTCCTTTCCTTTTAGGGTAGTGGTGATCTAGGATGCAACAGAGTTTATCACAAACGCACAGAAAGAATCAATGCCCCCTAGGCAGCCCTGGAGGGGTGGGGAAGGGAGTGGGCTGTATTTCCAGCACAGTGACACTCAGGCAGGTACAGCCCTCCAGGCCCTGTACACTCAATGAGTCAGGGGCAGTCACTAGGTCACTATCTCACGGAAACTTGTGGTAATAGACCACCTGGGGCAAGTAGTTGTTCTATGAGAGAAAGAATACAGGACAATGAGGAGGGAAGAATGTGCTGCAACGGACAAACAACTGAAGCTTGGTTCTTGTGGAGATAATCCCATTTCCCCACCTTAGAAACTGCATATCTAAATAGAAATGCAATGACTAGATTCCATTTGATCACATCTGGTTTGTAGACATTGCATCGGTAATTTAGGAGATATGAGGTATCTTTCGAAGGTTTGCTGCAAAATACAATTCTGCTTATGCTTTCATTCAGCGGCTTGTTACCCATGTTGTAACACACTGTCTATAGGAAGAAGCCACCTGGAGAAAGTTTAAAGCCTTTAACAGTCCATCCCCCTCCCTCTAGGTATTTCTCTAATCACTTCTCTGCCACCCCTGGCCCTCACCTCCTGCACACTCAAACACACTCTCCACTCCAAATTATCTGCAGTTTCCCAAACTCACCAGCCCCCCTTACTTACTACACCCCTTTCTTTCTGAGGTTATCTTCCCTAGTCTCTCCTCATCTGCCTGCAAATATCAACAAGTTTATCTTTCAAAATGCACCTCAAGCTTCACCTCCTGTGTAAAGCCTGAACTGCCCTCCCCCACCCCGATAAAAGTGACCATTCTACTTTTACACCCCCATATAGCTCACTTGATTATACCTATTTGTTTACAAGTTTATCTTCCCTGGCTAGATTGTGAGCATCCCTGGAGTGGAATCTGTATCTTATCTTGCAGTCTCCTGAAGCAAACGCAGTGTCCCAGCATTTAAATATGTTTGTTGAATGAATAATGATCAGTGTTCTCTGCTCTGTTCTATCTATCCCCTTGGATAGAACAACCCACAGTCGCATTTTTTAAGCAGTGAAGAATTGGGGAGAATAGGGTGGAAGGATTCTGGAAAATCAAAGTCCAACTCTAGTTTTCAGACAAGATTGTTCACAGTGGAACAAATTCTCCCTCTGAGAAAATTCAGTGAAAAATTCTCTCTACTGATTATGATGAACTACATTTAAATCAAGTCCTAGCTGTGCCAAATAATGTTTGGAAGGAATTCATTCTCTTTTTTTGACTATTTCCATCCCCGGATAAGTATAATCCAGGGAATTTTTGAAACAATACTGATGCCTGGGTCATGCCTTGGATATTCTAGTAAAATGGGCCTAGGGTAGGGCCTGGCTTTGGGATTTTTAAGCTCACCAGGTGATTCTAACGTGCAACCAGGATTGAGACCCACTGCTTTAAGAGAATTTATCCAGGACTGGGTTTTACATAGCCTCTGAATGTTGATAAGCTACCAACTTTGCAGGTCCAATTTAAACTGAGCAGGCATCTCCCGTTTAACATGTTCAAAAGCAACCACGCCCCAAATACCAAAATTAAGTAGCAACTCCATCCTCCCAGTGGCTCACAACAAAATCCTTGCAGCTGAGGATATGAGTAAACTGAATGGTGGGGGAAGAAGCCAGATAAAGTGGTTTAAGAAGAAGGTAGTGAGAGGGAAATAAAGACTTTGACTGTAAAAGGAGAAGAAACTCAGGGAGCTAGTTATAAGTGGAATTAAAATTAAGGAACCTATTTATAATTTGTTTTATAAATTTGAAGAAAGATTGGCCTCATTTAAAAGGTGATGGGAAAACCCAGTAAAGAAGTGCATTGAGCGAATTGCCTACTTTCTCTGAGTCGCTTGGTTAGCCTATGTTTATTAAGAGTGCACAGGTGATACGGCTGATGAAACAACATAGAAGAATTGGAGAGATAGTTAGAAGGTGCACTTGCAGAATTTGTAGTTGGATGTGGGGTGAAGTAAAGGGACGAGTCAAGAATGACATCCAGGGATTTGCTGGCTCAAGGGTGGCTGGTGGTGCCCTTCACTGAGCTAGAGAACAGAGAAGAAGGAGATTTCAGAGAGAAAAGGAAAAAAAACTTTTTTTTTTTTTAAACTGGATGCTTTATTTAACATTATAATTTTGGTTGGGCATATCCCTCACCTTTAAGGAGCAAAACAAAACATAAGCCTCAGATTAGGTCCAGGCACAAGTTATTCTTCCAATGATTCTGAAGTCAAACTGTAAAATTCAATTATTACTGCCTCTGATTTCCCATGAGGATTAAACAAAACCACACAAATGAGAATGCCTAGCACAGTGCCTGAAGTAAACAGATGCTCAATAACATTAACTGCTCTTTCCTTGGCTTGAAGCCATGTGATTAATGAGGAAATAATAGGCTTAGGAATTAGATAGGTTTAAATTCTCACTATACCATTTGCTAGCTGTGTGACTTAAGGCAAATTATTTAACTCCATCTGTAAAATGGAACTAACAATACCCACCTTATAGGGTTAATGTGAAAAGTCATTAAAGAATAATGCATACATCATTCAACCCAAAAAAGACAATAAATATCCAACCCTCCTCCTTCAAGATAGCCTATTCATAACTCTTCCAAAAGTATAGATTCATAGGTCGATAAATTTAAACATATCCATCAGAATCCCTAACTTGTGGTAAGAATTACACCAGTGCAGTACCTTGACACAGTACCTGGCGTGGAGTGGACCCTACATAAATGTTTATTGAACTCAGGTGAATTGCTATGTCCAATGTCACTTGGCTAACTGTGGCAGCATGGGCTAGCCTGGGATGGGACTAGGTCTTTCTACTACTCAAACAAGGGCTCTTTCCATTATCCTGTGTACTCCCCCAAGGTTAAGCCATCTACTTGCTGATAAAATTATATGCTTATTTAGAGCAGTACAAATTAAATTAAGGGTCATAATAAGGTGTTACCATAATTTGAGTTTTTCAGGGTTCTATGGCTAAGGAAGTCATTACTCTGTTAAAATACTTTTACATAAAATAAATTTTACAAGAAACACAAACTTTTTTTTTTTTTTTTTTTTTTTGCGGTACACGGTCCTCTCACTGTTGTGGCCTCTCCCATTGCAGAGCACAGGCTCCGGACGCGCAGGCTCAGTGGCCATGGCTCACGGGCCCAGCTGCTCCGCGGCATGTGGGATCTTCCCAGACCGGGGCACGAACCCGTGTCCCCTGCATCGGCAGGCAGACTCTCAACCACTGCGCCACCAGGGAAGCCCAAGAAACACAAATTTTTTAACACAGCTTAAATTAAGAAAAGTTTCCTTCCTTTTGTTTTGCCTAACTACCACAGGAAAGTCACCTATGTTTATGATTTCCTAAATGTAAACTGTGTAGAAATGCTTTTAGAATAGTAATAACTTCAGAATGGTATAACCAATTCAATGGTAAGCAGCAGACTCTAGTGGAATAAAGACTTGGGGGAAGTGGGAAAGCCGGTCCATTCTTGTGAAACTCCAGGCTGAATACACATGAAGTAAAATACGATGCACTGAACATACAAATGCAAGTACAACTGTATGTGGTGAGGTGAACTGTACATGAAGCAACTATTAAGACGAAACCACTCACGACCTCTGGATGACAAGTAGAAAACAGGTTTTTAAATGTCTGAAAACCGCAACGTCAGTGCTTTTGCAATCCCCGCTTTTAGGATTTGTCACGTGAAGCAAACAGGCGTAACCCAACAGCACTATTAGGGCCACACAACCATTCCACACACAGGCTGGTCTCATAAACATCGTCAAGGAAAAGCAGGCAAACCAGCAGAGAAGGCCTTCACCTACTTTCCTCCAGATTGCAAACGCTGTACGGAGACGGCGGCGCGCAAGTAACCAACCCCAAACAAATAAAGGAATACCTAGGCATTCTGACACCCCCAAAGGTCCTCCATAACATTTACGGAGTCTCATCCCATGAAATACGGTTAGTCTGCACAGAACCCCGCGTCCCCTCCTACAAGGGGCAGCAGTGGTCACCTTCCATGGATGGACCCCTTTAAGCCAGCTTCACGGATCCCCCCACAAACCAGTGACTCGACTGACCGCCACAATGTAGACTCCATTACTTCTGTTAACGTTTCTAGAACACGTGATTTGGGGGTGCACACTTGCTAGAAACAGATCAAACAACACTTTCACACATTTCTGAGTCCTGCCATACTTGGATCCAAACTATTCCAAGGGAGGGGACGAACATCACCAATCCTGGATGACACTCGTTCAAATCGCCCTCAAAAGGGGAGTGAGTCCCCCCTTAGCTGGTCGCCAGCAGCTCTTACCTTTCTGTCACGGGGGACCTCGGCGAAGGACCCAGGGATCTGGTACAGGTCCAAGCTGAGGTGCTCCAGGCTCAGCCTCTGCTGCAGAAAGTGGCCCGGGTACCACTGTAGCAGGGACCGACAGGGTCTTCTTGATGGACCCTTGAACACGTCCAAGGCATGATGGGGGCTGGCAACTGGGTCGGCGGGGCGTCCGGCCGGGCGTCCCAGCTCTGGCTGCAGGCCATGGCGGGGCCCAAGCCCGGGGAGGCCCCTCCTTGCCCGCTCGGCGCGGCGCCAGCGCCGGCTGTCTCCCAGGGCGACCCCGCCGCCTACACCGCGCTGTTCGCACTAGGGCTGGCGGGAACCAGCCGCGGAGGAGTCCCCCTTGCCCCAAGCCCAGGGGCTTCTGAGGGGCTCGTAGTCCGCACAGAGAGCGTGAGAGAGTCTGAGGGGAACCCGCAGGGCCCCAGGCCCGGCCTGAGGTGGACTGAGAAACTGTGTCTTCTATACAGTATATTCTGCGTAGTAGTTCTTTTCCTTTCTTTTTTTCTACTAGCAAAAGCAAGTTTATTCAGAAATAGCCAAAGAAGTTGCCAACCTACGTTTCTGAACTACAGCTGATCCTAGTCAAATCCAGAACCTGCTTTTATAGGGAAAAGGAGGTAGCTGGGCAGGGCTGTAATAACAAAAGAGTTCATTGGTGGAAGCTGGGAGTCCAAAGTATGGAGGCTTCTCATTGGTTGGGCTACAACTAGGCAGTGTTTCTTATTCAACATCACAAATCTATATTCGGAAGCTCTGAATCCCTGCTACACTGAATCTCTGCTAGGGATATAAAGATATGAGTAATGAATAAATCCAAGTTCCTGTTTTCGAGAAGCTTGCAAACTTTTCATGAGGACAGGAAAAGAGCCACAATAAAAGAAGAAGGTAAGTGCCAGAAGAATTATGCAAAAATCTAAAAGCATTCAAAGAAGAGGGAGTTTTTTTTTTACGTGTGAGAGGTCGCTGGAGATAAGATTCAGCAAAGACTTCAAGGAGAGGGGGTGATGTTTGAGATTCATCCTGAAGAACTAACATTTCTATAGGCAGTAGGATTGGGGAGAACATTCCAGGTGGAAAAACTCCGCCACAACAGCACAGAACTGTGATAGGGCTAGGAACGATTGCAAACTAGCACCGCAGGCTAGTGTTAATTTAGGCTACGTATGGCCTAGTGGTCAGAAACAAATCTAGACCGGCAGGCTGGACTTTGGAGTTAAGCAGGCCTGAGCTGGGACACTGGTGCCACCACTGGATAAATACCCAACCTAGGGAAAGTTATTTAACCTCCCTCAGCCTCGGTTTTCTCCCTTCTAAAATTAACCTAATCATACATTTACCAGGATCGTTTTGAGATGTCTGTTCTATAATAGGTGTTTAATAAATGATAGGTATTACTACTTTGCAGAGGTCTTGAATACCAGGGTGAAGAGTTTATGTTTTCTTAGCCAGCTTATGGAAGCGTTTGCACAAAGTGACTACAGCTGGAATAATCTGCCCCCAATTTATACGCTTGAGGGAAGCAGGGAAGAGAAAAGACTGGAAGACAAGTTAGGAGACTCCTTGGTAGTCAGCTAGTAGATCAATAAGTAATCCTCAGGGTGATGCTACTTCATAGTCAATCCATAATATCAAAGTTTTATTTTTGAGTTTTCAAAATATACAGATATTTTATTTTCTTCCCTTCCCCTCCTGCTGTTTTGCCATTGGATTGTTCTGCCAGCAGGCAAAAAGACAAATCAGTGAAACTTCAATCAGCCAGTGTCGCCATAAACAAAAGAGGAACTTAAATATCTGTGGTTACTGTGTGAATGTAAGCATCTTTGAAAGATTTGGTTGGAGCAGGCTGAAATTAACCACTTGAATTTAACATTTTATGTAGAATATATATGCCAATAATTCTTAACCTCCCTTTGTTCCACCGATACAGCTGAGTCACTATAGTGTGGGAAGAACCTCTATACTATAAATAATCTTCTGTCAGTTAATTTAAAAAGGCAGTAGGGCAGGACTTATTCAAAGTCAGTGGTCATGTACCACTGACCAACCACATAGAACCTTGGACAAGTCATTTAATAATCCTGAACTGCAGATCACATATGTGTAATTTGGGGGAGGTAATTTATTTTTTGCCTCATTCTTAAGGTTGTTGTGAGGATTGAATGACGTAATTGATATAAAAATGCTTATGTTTTATAAGCCACAAATGCAAAAGATTATCTGGACAAAACGTCCATCCACATAAATAAGGCACAATCATTATGAACTGTATAAGAAGTTTTCCCACTTTTTTTCTTCCTTGCTCTCTGAAGATCTGCTTGATTTGTCTTTTTTTTTTTCCAGTTGGCGAGCACTTTACTTTCATATGTTGACCACAGTTAACCTCCCATTTTGGGTGAGATTTCCAACTAAGTAGCCATTTTGTCATTTTGAAATTGTGTTGTTTGACCTTCCCTGTGTTTTGGGATAAGTATAGGAGGGTTTGGCTTCAGACTTAAATTATTTCACTAAGGGCACTTTTGGAGGAGGAAAAGTTATTTTTCGCTCACTTAATAAAACAACTTCTTGTACAGCAAACTCTGTCTCATTAAGAGCTGTGCCGGAGACTAAAGGGATTATTTAAGAGACTGAGTCAGCATCTTTATCTTGTGATGTATTGAAAGATGTGTTAGTTCCCCAAGGGAAGAAGAAGGGAAATTGAAAATAAAATCCTTTTTCCCCCTTTTTGGTTAATTTTCAACAAAATGAAGCAGTTACTTCTGAAATACAGACACACAGGTGAGAAAAATGTGTGTAATTACTTAATAAGAAAGGGACTTGCATAATTAAACTGAAATTCAATGCATTTGAAGGAAAGGGAAAGCATCCCAGCTAAGTTTCTGGCAGATAATGATGAAGAAACTGAAAACAGTTGAGGCTCTGAAGTCACACTTCTGTTGATACATATGGTGTTAATGGATTTTGAGCTCCTGGGCCTCCTGGTAAGCAGATGGTTTTATACTTGTGCTTAAACTAGAGGTTAGATAGCTTGGTGGAAAAAAGCAGTGACCTTTCATCTCAAGTTTAGTTCTGGACCTAATGATTTGTGTATTCAAACTTTTCAAACACATATTGTCACGCTTAACACCCTGTAAGATACTCGAACATTGACTGGGCCTGGTAAATAAATCGTAGTTGATCTTCACAGAGATTCTTTTTTTTTCCCCTGGCTGAAGCCAAGTTTTATAAGTTACCTCTCTTCTTCTGGGCAAAAAGTTAAATCAGGGAGTCAGCGTCTCTCATTGGATTGTCTGTTCAAGTATACAAAGTAAAACAACTAAAAATATACACTAGTTTCTGTTAGGTTAACTAGAAAGGAATATTCCTGAAAATAATTATGCTGCTGTGGAACTACAGTAATAAGCTCCCTGCCCCCCAGACCCACATTTAATTAGAAAACTACTGGTCCCATTCCAAATCCTAACTAATTTAATTTAAAACCGTATGTTTTATACAGTAATTGCCTACTTTTTAAGTTAACTAACCATTGTACCATCAGCTTAGACATTTTATGAGTGGAGACAGCACTCCTAATTGATAAGCCTGGCATGCTTATAAATGAAGTTAAAACAACAGTGACGCTTTGGGAAACAAATGTTGCCATTTGACTGCTTCCCTAAAGTAGCTTGTTTAGCAGAGATCCAAGAAAGTTGCAGATCTCTGCATTCAGGATTCATGACTGGAAACTGAAATGTACTTGAAAGTCAAGAAGGTGGATTGCTGCTTCTCCTTTTGGTCAGACAGAGGTGCTAGGAGCAAAATGAGGTGGGGTGTGGGGCATGGGCTAGAGCCTGGAGAATCACATCAATAAACACCTTCTCACCTGGGCTCCCTGGGTTCCAGGATGCCAAGACTCTTTCAACACTAAACAGAGTAGTTGCCAGATAATTCCACAAGAAGAAGGAACTTTCACCTTCTTTACAGTTTGGTGATTACAAAGCACTTTGAAGAGAATATATGTGAGTATATAACACACTAATTGAGTGAGTGATGTTATTTGGATCAAGAAATGATTGGATGGAAGACTGTCTATGATATATTAAGAGGGAAAAGCAGGTTACAAAACAGCGTGTACAGTACAATTCATTTTTTGTGAAAAATAATTCTATAAATGTGCAACAGAAAGACTGCAGTGAGACATAGGAAACCAACAAGCAATGGGGTAGAGGGAATACAGATGATTTTCGTTTTCTTCTGACTTATCTATATTTTCACACAGTAATGTTATTTTCAGAATAAGAAAAAAGTTCTTTAAAAAGACTTTAGGGGGCTTCCCTGGTAGCGCAGTGGTTGAGAGTCTGCCTGCAGATGGAGGGGACGTGGGTTCGTGCCCCGGTCCGGGAGGATGCCGCGAGCTGAGGAGCGGCTGGGCCCGTGAGCCATGGCCACTGGGCCTGTGCGTCCGGAGCCTGTGCTCTGCAACGGGAGAGGCCGCAGCAGTGAGAGGCCCGCGTACCGCAAAAAAAAAAAAAAAAAAAAAAAAGACTTTAGGGAAGGAAACATTCAAGTTATGAAAACATGGGGCAGTAATTATTACTTAGACTAGTAAATCTCTATATTTAAGGGAATAGAAAGCGATTAAAATACAGACATAAAGAACACAGTATTTATATTTCCTTTCACACCCTGGAACAATACATTTTTGAGAATTGAGATATTTAGCTAGGTCAGGCTGTACACATTCGAGGAATCCTACATCATGATGTCTGTTAGCATTTAAGAAGCGTTAGTAACTGCAGAGTAATACACTAAACAAAAAGTCCGGAGCATACAAATACCATATTATATAAAGGTAACTTAACTTTAAAAAGAAAAGCTGGTCCTTGTCTCTCTGAAATAATTCAAGATTTGAATTGAGAAATATTGCTATTAATAGCACTAAAACACTGAGACCAGAAACCATCAGACCTTTAAGGATTAAAGAAAATTGTAACATGGACTGATGGAGAAGATATTGGAAAACAGGCTCTCTCCCATGCTACTGGTGGAAGTATATTTTCACTACTCTAAAGGACAAGCTGGTAATAGTCATCAAAAGTCTTAACATCATGGATATCTTTACAACCAGCATTTCCATTTCTAGGAACTTATCCTACAGACTGTATAAGAATGTGAACAAATCAATAAGGATGCTCATAGCAACATTGTTTATGACAGTGAGAAATTCACAATGTCTTTATTGTCCCATGGAAGAGCTTTCATGCTGAAGTCAATCATAGTAATCCATTAAATAGTATACTGTGCAGCCACTAAGAAGGGTTTGTGTGTGAATGTATCTAATAAACACAAAGGTGAACAAAGGAAGCCTGACACAAAAGAGTATATACTATATGTCATTTATATCTAGTTAAAATGAGGCAAAAATCACTAATGGATAACTTTGGGAATGCCTCATGACTGGAGATGGGCACAGAGCACGGAGTGCTTCTGGAGTTCTGTCAGTGTTCTTTTCTTGGTCTCAGACTGATACATGGGTGTGTTCACTTTGTGAATGTTCATCAAACTGTACACTGATGTTTGTTTACTTTTCTGCATGTCTGCTGTACTTCAATAACATTTATCAGAAGAAAGGTCGTAAGAAGTATTCATAACATAGAAAGAATTTCAGCATATATTTTTAATATAAAAGTATTAAAATCCTTTTCCATCTTAAAGGATCTTATAGAAAAATAAATGGATGTTCACAAAGTGGCATTGGTAGACATCTCTGGGTAATAGGATGATAGGTTATTTTTATTTGTAATATTTTTATTTTAAATATTTTCTAAAATTGTCACAGTTTTATAAGAAGAAAAAGTCAAAATAATATCATTATAAAAATGAGAACAGTATATGTAAGTTTGTTAAAACAGAGAAAAGAGTTAATAAGAATGTGCTAATAGTAAGAAAAAAAGCTCACCAAGATCAGTTAGGATTAAATAACCTGGCATTTTACAAAGCTTTGATTCAAAAATAGAACACTTTTTATTCTAATAGTACATAACATGTGGCTTTAGAATGAACGAAGGTTGTTAAAATTCCAAAACAAGTGTGTAATAACAGACTCTGCCCCACTAGTTTGCTAGGTGATGCAAGCAGTCTAGACCTCAGTTGTCCTGCCTGTAGAATGGGTTTAATAATACCTTGCCTGCATCCTCCCAGAGGTATTTTGAGAATAAGTGATATAAAAATATAGGAGTAGCTTTTAACTTTTCAGAGATGTTGTTTCTAGGTATTATTAGAAGGGCGGTGTATGAAAAAATATGAAATTTGATGCCACTTGAAAATTTTGTGAAACTGTACCCTTAAGAAGCACCTATACATTAAGAAGAGTTGGGGAAAAAAAAAAGAGTTGGGATAACACTTTTCATTTTTTCAGACTTTTATACAAGAACATTTTTACAAAGAAAAATTGAGCAGAAAATAACTTTCTCTTTTCATCTTGAGAAAAATGGAACAATTGTACAGATTCAGATTATTTTTGAAAATTGGATGATAACACTAATCTATAATTCTTATGATCTACTGAATATTTCCCACTAGAGAGAGATAAAGAAATGCATCCTTGTTTACTTCAGCTCATGTTAGAATTGTTTCTCCTCTCTGTCAGTTGTCTTTCCTTTCAGCTTCATGGTCTTCTGGGATTGGTTAAAAAATACTGAAGAGCTGACATTTAAAACAGTCTTAAACCTACAAATATTCCTCTCCATCTGCCACCTCCACCCCACCTACATTCTATGATCTTTATTTCATTACCCTAGGGACTTGGTATTAAGATGCATTTAATAGTTTACAACAAATGTTTTGAACTAGTACTTTTATTTTTCCAAAGAGCGTACCCAAGGATTGTTTGTCCATATTCATGTTACCCAGAGGACAAAACCATATTCATGGCATTCATTCAATGCTGTGGCCCTTCGAAATGGACCTCACTGGATGGTCATAATAACCCCAACAAATATATCTCTAGCATTTCCTAGATCAGTGGTTCCAAAGTGTCCTTGGACCAGTAGCATGAGCATCATCTGAGAACTTGCTAGACATGCAAATTACTGGGCCCCACTCTAGATCTACTGAATCAAAACTCTAGAGATGCTTCCCAGCAATCAGTATTTTAATAAGCCCTCCAGGTGATTTTGATGCATGCAAAAGTTTGAGAACTACTGCCCTAGAGGGACCATAGGTGAGATTTCTAGAAGCACAGTATGCTCCCTTAAGGGATCTAGGAAAATTACCAGTATGCATGAGCTTACTTTGAAAACCATGTTGAAATCTCGACAGTAGTCATCATAAAAAAACATATGGTAGCACTAGCAGCTTCACTTTGCAGCCATTTGACCATTTTCAGGCCACCACTATGGTAAATTAGAAGCATTCCTAATTTACAGACAAGAAAATAAAATCAGATAAGGCAGGGGAAAGCACTCTTAGAAACTGGTGTAGCTTTTTGCATCATCTGAAAGTTTCTTTAATGTTAATTGCAGTAGAGATGGTTGTTACATTGCCTTTCAAACCCTTTCTCCATGGCAAAACTGAGACTGAAAACCAGAATACTGGTCTTGTTTCCACCAGTAAATCATCCTGGCCTTAAAGTAAGACTCAGATACAAGAAACACCTGAAGAACAAGGGATCTTTACTGTGGAATCATCAGCAGCTGTTCAATTTCTCAGCCTAACCACATCCATCTGTGTAAGAGAGATTTGGTATTATGACCATCCAGGGAGATCCGTTTCAATGGACCACTGCATTGAATGAATGCTGTGGATATGGTTTTGTCCTCTTGGCAAAGTGGATATGGACAAACAATCCTTGGATACCCTCTTTGGAAAAATAAAAGCAGTAGTTCAAAACACAATTCATTGTAAACTATTAAATGCATATTTTTTTATATTTTATTTATTTACTTTTGGCTGTGTTCGGTCTTTGTTGCTGCACGCGGGCTTTCTCTAGTTGTGGCGAGCGGGGGCTACTCTTCGTTGCGGTGAGTGGGCTTCTCATTGCAGTGGCTTCTCTTGTGGAGGAGAATGGGCTCTAGGCGCGTGGGCTTCAGTAGTTGTGGCTCACGGGTTCTAGAGCGCAGGCTCAGTAGTTGTGGCGCACGTGCTTAGTTGCTCTGCAGCATGTGGGATCTTCCCGGACCAGGGATCGAACCCATGTCCCCTGCTTGGCAGGCAGATTCTTATCCACTGCTCCACCAGGGAAGCTCTTGAATGCATATTAACACCAACTCCCTAGGGTAATGAAAGGCCTCTTCTCTAAAGTAAAGTCAGTTTACATATTACAAGACTGCTCTTTTTCTTACAAAGAAAGAATAAGGTAAAACCAGGAAAGAGAGAACAGGAGCAACACTCTTATTACTACTGAAATTTTTTTATATCTCTTCACCAACTTTAACTTACTAGTTCATTTCATATAAAGGTTCTGATGCCCTAGAGGCCCCTTCCCAATACGGTGGATTTGATTATCTACATATTTAAACACAATTGTGTAAACGGAGCCATAAGAAAGGCTCTAAAAGGATTAATCCACTACTATAACTTTATAAACAATTTGTGAACAAAATTATTATCTTTAATTTTGGTTAAGAATCAGAATGGTAACTGTTTTCTTGACAAAAAAATATACAGAGGTAACAGCTTTATATTTTTAATGCTAAATTAATTCCAGAAAGTCACATATAGAAGTAAGGCTTTGGGACAGTTACTTAATTGCTCTAAACCTAAGTTTTATTGCCTGTAAGAAGGTGTAACAGGATGGTTGTGAGAATAAATGAGTTAATTCATGTGAATTGCTTAGGACAGTGCCTAGCACTTAGCAAGCACACAGAATGTTAGCTAAATTATTATTTTTGTAACTGCAAATGTTACTCTGTTTTCAGGTTAAATTAACTACAGAATGCTGAAGTCAATATGAACAGACCAACTAATATTGAACAGATTAGTAACAGAAAAGTTTTCAAGATAATGGATATTGTTGCCTTATCCAAAGCTATTACCATTTACTCAAGGAATTCAGATCATAACCTTTGTAGTCCCTTAATCATCATACTCTGAAAACAACCAACCTAGCTAAGCTTCTGATGTGGAATTTGATTTACCTATTATAAAAACAGAAACTATACTTAGGCCCTCCGAATAGTAATTTTTAATTCAGTCACTTATAGGTCCTATTTAAAACAGAAAAGCTGGGGCAGGATTACCCTGTAGAGTATTTGGCATTCATCCAGTTGGCCCCTGACATAGAGAACTCTTGCTGGTCTGGGAGACATGCAGCAGGGGGACAGTGGTTTGGGGCAGAGCAGTGTCAAAATCTGTTTTTCCTAATTCAGTGTAATTCTGTAATCAGGTCCCTGTTACTGAAACAGTGCACAGATATATTTCAGTTTGGATAGTCTTAAAATGCACACATCATAAAGGAAAACAAAAAGATGGAAAGAGGTCCCCCTTTTAATGGCTTGTCTCAGCTGATCCTTATAATAATATTGAAGTGTATTGCATGTGTGTGTGTATGTGTGCATGTATAGTTTTATAGGTGGAAAAACTGGAGCACAGAGAGTTTAGAGTCAGGGAGGGGTTAGAAATCATACTGAGAACTCACTAGAAGTCTTGAAAATAAGATCATGCCCTTTAGAACGCAAAATGCTCAGTGTGTGGAACAATTTTATGTTACACAGTCAATAAAGTGTTCTTTCTTCCTTCCTTTCTCCCTCTCTCCTCCCTCCCTCCCTCTCTCTTTCTCCCCTCCTTCCATTCCCCCTCTCTCTTTTTCTTTCTTTTTAAAATAGATGATAAGCCAAACTTTAAAACCTACTATTCAGAGCTCCTTGCCAGCATATAACACATTGGTGTAGAAAATTAATGAATAGAAATCTCAGATAAATAGAGTGGAATGACCAGAAGGGGGAGCTCTTACGTAGCAATAGCAGAGCTCAACTGGAAGAAGAAAGTCTCCTCTTTCCTGGCAAGGACTTAGCCAATGAAAACCCATGGCCTCTTTGTTTACTACAGCCCTCCCAACTTCCTCTTCCTCTCTATGAAAAGAGTTCTCCCCTTGACTTGCAAGGACTTGCACGTGGCTCACCATTATTGCAGACCCTGAAATATAATTCTTTGCTGATCCCACATGAACCCAGTTTTGCTGGATAATAACTGACAATCTATTTGTTTTAGGTCAGCATTGGTCTCTAGACTTAACTTTACTGATTTTCACTTCAAGAAAGGCGTTAAGGTAATATACACTTCTGAACTTTGAACACTGAGGTAAACACCTTGGCCTCGGCATATTCTAACTTGAAGTCCATGTTCTTGGGTCTAAGTCTGGCTTTTCTGTCTTCCTGACTGGGCACTGAATTATTTGTGCCTATCTCAAAGTATTAATGTGAGAGTCCAATAATTAGGTGGGAAGGAAAACACTCTAAATTGCAAATTACTGGATAAATGTTAATTTTTGTTTTTATACTTTACAACCTTGAATTCTCAGTAAGTAATACTAGTTAACCTCCAAAAGAGAAACCTTGTAAAGGTGCTGTTATGTAGACCTTTGGTATGTCAGATGTTACACAATTTCAGTCATCTCTATTTATCAGCAATACACATTCAGTAAAAATACCACATGAGTGCTATACATCCTTCAGTGTAATTACCAAGCAAATATGTATTCAGCCTGTCAGAAGCCTAATATAGAGTCTCAGCCTTAGTTGTAGCCTAAAACTAACAATGGTAACTATAAACAGTGACAGATTGGATTGGCAGTCCCTGTACAGTCTCAATTTGCAATTTTGTGTTTGGCAGAACTCATAGATTTTATTACCAACAATATATTGCAGTCCAAAGGAAAAATGGAAGCATTCTGAGCCATTTTCAAGGGCTGTCTCACAAAATACATACTGTAATTACTGAACCGTAGAGAACAATTCCTGATGTGGCATGGTGAAGGCTGTTGTTTCTGTTTTGGCCATTATTATTTTAAAGACAGGGAGTGTGTATAATACTACATCTTTCAAAAGGGACCAACGTGAAACCTTTGGGTTTGTATGTAGCCAAAATGCCTAATCCCATTCAGAACGAATAATAGACAACCCAGGAAAGAAATTCTATTTTAAGGAGTGACTCAAGTGTCAAATGTTTAACCAAGGTGTAGTTTTGATTTGAAACATGGTTGGAGGAAATAGCGATAGAAAACAACTGAAGATAAGAAAAATCACAGTGAACTTATTTTCAGTTTTTCAAGTTTAAACTCTGCAATAGTTAAAAACTTTTAATTGAACTATGGAAATGTGCAAATTTACTCTTCCATAGTTTAATCATACAAGCTGTAAATTTGTGAGTTATTAAAACATCACTAGTTTCATCTTCATTTTTTATTTTCTAATAGGATGATAGTGATATTCAAGAACTAGTTCAGACTTATAAGTAAAATTAAGCAATATCTACACAAAAATACCCATTCTCTTATTTTACTTCCAATTAATTATTCTTAGTCTTTCAGTTAAATTGATGAGGTTGGGAATACCACTATTCAAAAACATTTCCATGAAAAATTCACCGACTGATAGAAAACATCACAGAGATAAAATTTCCCCAAATTGCAGGTCTGACATCATTTGGAAGGGAAAAAAATAGACTGATTGACATTTTTATATTACAGGTACAAAATATGAAAAGCCAAAAAGAGAATTTTAAAGTTTGATGGAAATTTAGTTTCAGGTAAAACTTAAAGACAACTCAGAGAGTGAAATATGCTTTCTTTTGTAACCAAAACCCTTAACTAATCTCAGCTCTAAATGATTAATTTTATATCCTACATTTTTGGGGGCCACTTATTATTAATGAAAATAACCCCACCATCTACTCACTCTCTACCAAAACACCTTGTTTTATTTTCTTCATAGCACTTATCACTATCTGAAATTATCTCTGTGATATCTTTACTTATTAATTAGCAAGTGACCTGATCAGGTGTGTTCACAGATTACCAGCACCTAGCACATTAACTGGTACATAGGGTCTCAAAAATATTATAACATTAAAATTATAATTTAAAAAATTAGGGGGGGCATTATGTTTTAGATCTCTGTTCTCCAATTTTTATACATTCCATTCTTATCTTTATTTCTTTTTTTTTTTTAACTTCTTTTTCTTGCTGTCTCTCTATTTGGGAGGGAAGAGAAACATTTTGTAATGAATGACAAAAAGTATTCCCTGACCTAAGAAGAATAAGGCCATAGAAACATGGGCTTTTATTATAGATTTTAAAGCCTATGAAAAGATGCATATTGATAAATTCTCTCTAGAAAAAAACTTAGCCAGCCCTCTATTTAGCCAGGCCACAGAGGAGAAAAGTTTAGTTTCCTCCCTAAAAATTTGAAATCCAATTGCAGGTATGGATTCTGATGGAATACACATTTCATAAAATAAACAGTGTTGTAGTCTTGCTGCTGTCTTTTAAATGGTAGTCTAGTGAAGTGGCTAAAAACATGGGCTGTGGAGCCAGGATGCTAGAATTTGACTTCTGACTCTTCTATTTAATAGCTATATAATTCTAGGGAAGTTAAACAACCTCTTTGTGCTTAAGTTTCCTTATCTGTAAAATGGGGATCATAATGGAAGCTTCTTTTTAAGGTTGTAAAAAATTAATGAGTTGTATAGCACAGGGAATTTTACACAGTATCTTGTAATAACCTATAATGGATTATAACCTGAAAAAGAAAAAAAACCCCACTATGCTGTACACCTGAAACTAACACAATTTTGTAAACCAACTATACTTCATTTAAAAAAAAAAGAATAATTAATCAGTGAATACATCTGAAGTCCTTGGAAAAGTAAGTGACATATAGAGAGTGCTCAAAAAACGTTCTCTATTGTCTATTCTAAGAAAAATGTCCAAAGTGATACTGTTATTACAAAATTTACCATAACAAGTATCAAGTTGTCTTTGTAGAGAAACTTCAGACCAAATGTACTTGAGAGATAATGCTTTTCACACATTGCAGGTTCATAAGCTATAGGCCTGTAGACCCAAGTTTCACAAACTGAAACTTGTTCACTCATTCAGTCACTTAAATAACTAATATTTATTGGATGATAAACTACAGTATTTCCAACTTCCTTTAGATGCCAGGAAGAAGTCTTAGAAGGATAATTTTAAAAAGGAAGAGCTTGAACAACAAACTGAGATACGTTTAATCTCCCTTTCTGGCTACTATCTTCTAAGAGAGATCAGAGCAAACAGAAAAATTTTCTTCTACACCATCAAGTATCCATGTTGAGGTATCACATGCCCTTCCAAGTAAAGAACCATTAAACTGTGGTGTAATCTGAATATACTAATATGTGGATCCTGATTTTTTTCTTATTCATCAAATACTTATAAGTGGCTATGTTGTGTGTTAGATTTAGTACTAGGCTCTGGTTCTAGAACTGGAAACAAATAAAAACAAAACAAAACACCAAACCTCCCTACTACTTTTAAACTGCTTATGATGTAGTCAGATAGAGATGAGCCACTGATGGCACATATTAGGGAAAAGAAATCCAGCCCCGGGAATTTTGATTTCAGAAATAAGGAAGGGTAGGGTTAGCTTAGTAAAGAAACAAAGAGAAAACTGTTGTAAGCAGAAGGAAGAACACATAGAAAGCCTAGAGGCCAGATGTAGCATGGTGGGTCCTGGACTGGGAGCAGTTCAGTCCTGACTCATTGTACAACTGAATCTCTTCAGGAGTTGCTTTCCTCCCCTCCTCTTTCATCCGCTTCCCTTCTCTTTAATGCTAGAACCCCCACCGCCTTTGATTTTCTCATCTTTTCCCTCAGAGATTTTAAAGTAACTGGTTGAGGGGTGGTATCCAATGCATCAGTATTTTTAAAAGCTTCTAATGATGCTCTGATGAACATAGATGCAAAAATCCTCAACAAAATACTAGCAAACAGAATCCAATGGCACATTAAAAAGGTTGATACACCATGATCAAGTGGGGTTTATCCCAGGAATGCAAGGATTCTTCAATATATACAAATCAATCAATGTGATAAACCATATTAATGAATTGAAGGAGAAAAACCATATGATCATCTCAGTAGATGTAGAAAAAGCTTTTGACAAAATTCAACACCCATTTATGATAAAAACCCTCCAGAATGTAGGCATAGAGGGAACTTACCTCAACATAATAAAGGCCATATATGACAAACCCACAGCCAACATCATTCTCAAGGTGAAAAACTGAAACCATTTCCTCTAAGATCAGGAACAAGATAAGGTTGTCAACTCTCACCACTATTATTCAACATAGTTTTGGAAGTTTTAGCCACAGCAATCAGAGAAGAAAAAGAAATAAAAGGAATCCAAATCAGAAAAGAAGAAGTAAAGCTGTCACTGTTTGCATATGACATGATCTATACCTAGAGATTCCTAAAGATGCTACCAGAAAACTAGTAGACCTAATCAATGAATTTGGTAAAGTAGCAGGATACAAAATTAATGCATAGAAATCTCTGGCATTCCTATACACTAATGATGAAAAATCTGAAGGAGAAATTAATGAAAGACTCCCATTTACCGTTGCAACAAATATAATAGAATACTTAGGAAAAGACCTACTAAGGAGACAAAAGACCTGTATGCAGAAAACTATAAGACACTGATGAAAGAAATTAAAGATGATACAAATAGATGGAGAGGTATACCATGTTCTTGGATTGGAAGAAGCAACATTGTGAAAGTGACTATACTACCCAAAGCAATCTACAGTTTCAGTGCAATCCCTATCAAACTACCAATGGCATTTTTCACAGAACTAGAACAAAAAATTTCACAATTTGTATGGAAACACAAAAGACCCCGAATAGCCAAAGCAATCTTGAGAACGAAAAACAGAGCTGGAGGAATCAGACTTCCTGACTTCAGACTATACTACAAAGCTACAGTAATCAAGACAGTATGGTACTGGCACAAAAACAGAAATATAGATTAATGGAACAGGATAGAAAGCCCAGAAATAAACCCATGCACATACGGTCACCTATTTTTGATAAAGGAGGCAAGAATATGCAATGGAGTAAAGACAGGCTCTTCAATAAGTGGTGCTGGGAAAACTGTACAGCTACATGTAAAAGAATGAAATTAGAACACTTCCTAATGCCATACACTAAAATAAACTCAAAATGGATTAAAGACCTAAACGTAAGGTCAGACACTATAAAACTCTTAGAGAAAAGCATAGGCAGAACATTCTATGACATAAATCATAGCAAAATCCTTTTTGACCCACCTCCTAGAGAAATGGAAATAAACAAATGGGACCTAATGAAACTTAAAAGCTTTTGCACAGCAAAGGAAACCATAAACAAGAGAGAAAACAACCCTCAGAATGGGAGAAAATATTTGGAAATGAAGCAACTGACAAAGGATTAATCTCTGAAATTTACAAGCAGCTCATGCAGCTCAATATCGAAAAAACAACCCAATCCAAAAATGGGAAGAAGACCTAAATAGATATTTCTTCAAAGAAGATATAGATTGCCAACAAACACAGGAGAGGATGCTCAACATCACTAATCATTAGAGAAATGCAAATCAAAACTACAATAATGTATCGCCTCACACCAGTCAGAATGGCCATCATCAAAAAAATCTACAAACAATAAATGCTGGAGAGGGTGTAGAGAAAAGGGAACCCTCTTGCACTGTTGGTGGGAATGTACATTGATACAGCCACTATGGAGAAGAGTATGGAGGTTCCTTAAAAAACTAAAAAGAGAACTACCATATGACCCAGCAATCCCACTACTGGGCATATACCCTGAGAAAACCATAATTCAAAAAGAATCATGTACCACAATGTTCATTGCAACTCTATTTACAATAACCAGGACATGGAAGCAATCTAAGTGTCCATCATCAGATGAGTGGATAAAAAAGATGTGACACATATATACAATGGAATATTACTCAGCCATAAAAAGAAACAAAATTGAGTTATTCGTAGTGAGGTGGATGGACCTACAGTCTGTCATACAGAGTGAAGTAAGTCAGAAAGAGAAAAACAAATACCGTATGCTAACACATATATATGGAATCTAAAGGAAAAAAAAAAAGGTTCTGAAAAACCTAGGGACAGGACAGGAATAAAGATGAGAGAGTGGCATGGACGTATATGCACTACCAAATTTAAAATAGATAGCTAGTGGGAAGCAACTGCATGGCACAGGGAGATCAGCTTGGTGCTTTTCGACCACCTAGGGGGGTAGGATAGGGAGGGTGGGAGAGAGACGCAGGAGGGAGGGGATATGTGGATATACGTATGCCTATAGCTGATTCACTTTGTTATACAGCAGAAACTGACGCAACACTGTACAGCAATTATACTCCAACAAAGATGTTTAAAAAAATAAAACATTTATAAATAAATAAATAGCAAGCATCTAGTGATGCTGAAGGGCAAGGCAATGAAAAGAATTGAAGGTGGTACCTCACCCTTCACTACTACAGCAAGTAACCTAGGGTGGTACCCTAAGGCAGAAGGATGACCTTGAGGTGTTTTATACATGGGCAGCTTATAGTCAAGCTCACTTTGGAACTATTCCTCTGGCTGAGTTGTGGAGAATGGATTGGAGGGGAAAAGACTGGAGGCAGAGGGACCACTTAAGAGGCTCTTGTAGTATGTGCATTACTGCCTGTGGCTTTCCTCGTTGTTTCTTAAACCTGGTCCCTTAAGTGTAGCATCTTTCTTTCAAGAAACACACAGGCTCTCATTAAGTGCTATAACTTGAGGGGGAGTTACTGAACTATTAACTCTCACAGACCACAAGTGCAAGCATTCACACAGGCGTTCTTCTCCCTAGATGGATTTAAGCAATCTATAGACACCCTAAAATTGCATATAAATTTTTTACCTTTCTAGGCATGTGTGTTTTTCTGGAGTAGAGGTCAACATTTTTCATCAGCTCAACAAAATGCTGTATGACCTCTAAAGGTCAGTGGCACATAAGGCCTTGCAATGAATGAAATTGAGTGACATATTTGGAAATGGAGACATTTTTAATATATTCAATAGTGCTAAAAAATACAAGGGTATTTTAAAAACTTTCCCTTAACTTGAATCCTCCTGCGGGTTCTGAGCCTGACAAAGCATCAGAATAATCTAAGGAGGTTGTGAGAAGTAGAGTTCCATACCTCACCCCAGAACTGTTGAGTCAGGATGTATAGGGAAGGATCAAACTGTAGTTGCCAGTCGGGTTTGGGGACCACTGAGATACTTCTTTACTTGCGGGAAATGTATTTACTTCATTATTTATGTAGAAGAGCTGAACCAAGAGCTTTCTTTTAAAGTAACGTGACATCACTAATGCTGTGTCTCGCCCAATGGGGGGGCATATTCATAATCCGATTTATAATTCTAGAGAATTTTGGGGGCTGGAAAGGTTACATTTTTTTGTATGTACCTCTGCTCCTTTCTGTCCCTACTAAGAATTGCCGTTCATTTCTCTTCTAAGAGTGTTGTTTCTGCTGAAGATTTTTGTGCCAAGGTGAAAATCATTCTAAATTGTCTTATCTCAGCACTTAAAATGAACGGATACCCTCTTTTTTCTTTTCTTTTCTTTTTTTTTTAAGAAAGAGGCTTCCTGGTTTGAGGAAATTATTTTCACTCTCAGATGAATCTGGCCCTCGCATGAATATCCTTCTTATTTTCCCCTATTTATGCTATCTGCGCCACATCTGTATCCAGTACAAGGCAGAAACAGCATGTTATCAACCACAAGAAGAAAGAAACATAAGGCTCTTAGAAATCTTGGTTCTCATTTATTGTCCTATTGAAGGCGCACGCTGGTGTATCTGAAAAGCTTTAGATGATTAAAAATGTAAGAATGTGTTGTCCTAGACAATTACAAAGGCTGAAGGGAAACCTTTTGTATATTGCTGGGCTGCAGCTATCTCCAAGGACAGCTTGGAATAGCAGCAGCATATTATGATATTCAGAAGGACTGATTATATAGGATTGATACAGTATTTGGTATTATTTCTTGTTCTATCAGATTTAATAATGTGAATTTGACATAGCTAAGTATTCTAAATGACAGCAACACAATTGCTGTTTTGATGCAAGACTTTCTGAAAGAGAAATATTTTACATTAGTTCCCCCCAAAAGAATCCATGCTGAGAAAGTCTAATTTAAAAAAATACATTTTGTTTAGGACTGGGGCTAGAATTCTCTGGCAAGTTTTTCTTTATACCTACTCCCTTTTCATTTTATTTTTTTTTCTTCTGCTTCCTCTCATGTTTCTTTTTTTCCATATTTCTACATCTCACTGTTATCCTTTTTCTCTTCTGTCATTTCATCCAGCTTCCGCCTTAAGAGTTCCGCACCCATGGCGCTGAGGAGTTTGGCAGACGTTGTCAGGAGAGAAAACATTGTATGCTCCTTCTGTAAGGACATCCAAGAAAAAGGAAAGCCCAGGAATTTGAAGGGGACCTAGTATGTGTGAGTTTTCAATCCCTTATTTTCCATAGACTCCCTTTGGTTATCCCCTTGTATTATAGGAGTTATCTTCCCAGTTTTTTTTCCTTATTTAATGTATAATTTCTTATTCTTGTGATAGTAACAAGGTATCGGACCCTTTTAGGTTTGGTCTTCACTCTCAACCCTAAATACCTATTAGGTAAAGAATTAGAGTCTGTTCTGTAGAACTGACAATTTTTTGATTTGCCTGAAAAGAGGTACTCCAAATCCCAAGCATACATCACATCTTATGTCCAATCTTTCCCCTCCCTGCATTGAGAACTGCACCGCGAGGGAAAATATTTTCAGGACAGCCCAGTGCAAAAAGGCTCATCTCTATAGCAGTGGCTGTCAGTGGATTGATTTTGCATCCCCTTGCCTGGGACATTTGACAATATCTGGAGACATTTTTAGCTTTTGAAACTGAAACGATGCTACTGGCATCTAGCAGGTTAGAAGGATGCTGCTTAACATCCTACAGTGCGCCCTCGCTTCTCCCTACGTCACCCTCTGCTGCTTAAACAAAGAATTATCCAGCCAAAATGTGAGTGGTGCCGAGGTTGTGAAACCAACCCTGTATGAGACATCAGACGTGCCCTGCTACGTGAGTTGCTTGGTCCATGCGCGACAGCAGGGAAATGTGTCCGTGAGACTCAGTGCTGACTTGCAGATGGCAATTGTGCCACCTTTGGGAAAACTGGCTATGCTTGTTAGACCCGACGGGTGTCTATGTGTCTGCCAGACACTTGGTTTGTAAGGGAAAGTGAAGTGGAGTCTGCTAAGCAGAGGCCGGGGGGTTGCGGAGCACAATCTATTTAAAGAGCATTAACTGGGCATTGGCAGACCTGGCTCTGCTTTCAGCTGGTTGCAGGGCTTGGGCAAGTCACCTCACTACTCGCCACTCTAGGCCTCTGTCTCTCCTCTTATCAAACAAGAATTTGAATGAGCTCATCTCTTCCTGTTCCAAAATTGTGTAATGAATGAAAAAATTACCTCACAGTTAAGTGTAATTGTTTGACATAGCTTAGACTGGGCATCTTTTTAATCACTAGCTTCCTAAAATTTTAAGAGCCATCTTTAAATATCTGCATTAGAAATGCATTGTCTTGAATAAGTTTGATATCCCAGGAAAACAGAATATCCATTGGTGTTTAAATGTTGCCCCTCTGTGATGTCCTTCTTAGAAAAATCCAGTTTGTCTAGCTACTTGTTTTACCACTTACCTTGAGGAGCTGTCAGTGTTTTTCTACCAGACATACATCAACCTGGCTGACCGCTAATGCTACCTGGGAAAGACAGTAGGGTAGGGTCAGGTCTAAGGAGAGGCATGGGAACTGTGGCCTTGGTAATGACTTCACTCCTTATCCCACACCACTCCCTTCTCTGAAAACACCCTGGGTCCATGGATCATTCAGTGATCTGACACATCAGTACCCAGAAGTTTGTGAGTTGAGAGGAAAAGAAAGGAAGCAGGATTAAATAGTTCCTGAATACTCAGCACATAAGACGTGCTTTACGGATGTCATCTGATTCAATCATCACAAATACCTGATGAGGTGGGTAATATTAACATCCCTTTACTGATTAAAAAGAAGAACAACGACCAAAAAGACTGAGGCTCAGAAAAGTTATCTACAAGCTGTTGAAAATGTGATTAAAGGGGATTTAAATAACAAAATAAATTTAATGGATCACATAACTGAGGAGTCAGGCTTGGTCCAAAGCCTTAACACATATCAGCATTTTTCCAATTTCCGTTTGTCTTTCCTGAAGTGTTGGTTTTGGCTTTAGGCCACATTGCGCCTCCCAGAAGCTATTGGCTCTCCCTCAGGACCTCATCTCTCTTTGCTTTAGAGTATCCTGGGGTCCCCACCCAAGCCATAGGATTCATTCTCTCACTGGCTCTTGTTGAGTCACATGTGTTTTCCCGGAAATAACCACTCTGATAATGGGGGTGAGTTGGGTCAAAGGTACAAGTTAGAAATCGATTGAATTCCTTAAAGGAATACCTGGGTGCTGTTGGAGAGAAAATTTGAAGGACTAGATATGGAGGTGGTAACTCAAAAGTTCACCAGTAGGTTAGGAAATGACCAAAGTACCTAGAGTTTCTACTACAAAAATACTTTTTAAACAAATCTAAAACAAACTTTAAATTTAAATGTCCAAGAAACAGAAAGATCAATGTCAGAATCTGGGCTACTAATCCTTAATTCCCAAGCAAGTTCTAGAAATTGTGGAGATTTTGTATGAGTAATTTAGAGTTTATTATGCAATGATATTTTGAAGCTGGTCAAGATAAGGCATGGAGACTAAACAACAGTTCCACTAACTGTGTTGTTTTTCATTGCTCATATTACTGGACACATTTTTCTCACTGATCAGTGGAAATTCTCATGAAAAAGTAACCAGGACAGATTGGTTCCCTGCATCCAACCCTCTGGTCATCTTGGAATAGGACCATGAGAAAGAATCTGAATGATTTCTAGATCCATACCAGTGTCTTTTTTTTTTTTTTCTTCAAACATCTCACCAGTTTCCAAAGATGACCGCATTTGTTTTCAGCTATGAAGTATTTCTTCATCATTAATAATGTGACAATTACTAGAGACTTGAGTCAACTCCATATGATTTAAAATTAAAGAAGCTAAAACTTTTAAAAGGAAGACTACATTATTATGCCTATTAAAGAGGGTTTTTTTCCATAATCTAAAACACAAACATTTTTAATTAAGAGAATTCACATGGTCTCAGGGAAACTCTGGGCAGCAACCACTTACCCTGTAGAAGCAAAAAAACCATGAAAAGTGGACATTAAGCTTATTTATCCTCAAGAAGTAAAGGGAGCTCAAAATTAAACCTGAAATGGTAGGATTCACATTAGTTGGATATTGCATCATTTCTCTGTACAGGTGGATATCAAGTAAGAGTGAGAACAGGTTTCTGATCCATCATGTAACTACCAATATACCCAAATAGTCTTTGATTAACAATATCCCATCTGGATGGAAAATGTATCCCCTCTTTTAAAAGATTATACATTTTGGTCTGAAACCTACGTTTGAACAAAAAACTGCTTGTGAAGAAATTAGCACAAAAATTTCAAATATTAATTTTTTGGTTTACCCCAGGCTATCTTTAAACCACAAAGGTAGAAATAATTGAAAAACAAATTTTAAAAAAGCCTCCTTTATAATGTTCTCTTTTAAAACAGAAAACAGGCTACAATACTAATATGACAATGAATCATCTATGTGGACCTATTTAGAAGCACTTATTGCCTGTGGGCGGAAGTCGGAGTGGGCCTCCGACTCTGCTTGGTGTCCCCTCTCTCTCTCTCTCTGGTACAGTTCAGCACATCACAGTTTGAGTGACCAATACGTCAACTGCATATTCAGAGAGGAGTGACTTCGGTGGCGAAAAGACTTCAAAATGAGGTCATGTCCACTGTCTGGATGTGTTGAAGGAATTTGGATTTTAACCTAGGAAATAATGACTTCATTTCTTTTTCCAAATAACCAAAACGTTAACTTGACCTAGAGAACTAAGTGTTTAATTCATTAGCATCTTAAGAAAAACCAGAAGCAGTGAACGGAGGCTCAAGAAAGTGGCTAAGTACACAAATGATGGAGTTGGAAAGTCAGGGGTTCAAATACCTGTTCCACCACATACTAATTGTATAAGTTTGGCAACATATTTAACCATGCTGAGCCTCAATTTCCTTGTCTGATAAATAGGGAAAATAACAGCTAACCTGCAGGGTTGTCATAATGATCAAATCAGTCAACAATGTTATCTGAAGTGCTACATGTAGCAGCTGGCATTTGTAAGGATTCAACAAATGGTCTTTCAACAGTTGCTTTATAAATCAGCATCAGACTATTACTATTATCTGTCGGAAGTATGCCATGAAAAAATTCTTGCCTTTGGAAGTAGTAGTTTCAGCCATCAGTTGAGGTATTCAAGTAGCTTCTTATGGTGTAAGGAGTATGGGCTTGATGTCATCAGGTCTGGATTTGAATTTCAGTTCTAACACTTTCCAGCTCTGTTTAACTTGGACATGATATTTAATTTGTATGAGCCTCAGTTTTCTTTCCTTAAATTAGGATAATAATATCTTTTTCACAAGTTTGTTTTTTCCTGAGTAGTAAATAACAATCACAACAAGAATATCATTTTTTGCTCATATACAGATCTTCCTTGACTTACAATGGGGTTATGACCCAAGAAACCCATCGTTTGTTGAAAATATCATTAAGTCAAAATGAATTTAATACAACTAACTTACCAAACATCAAAGCTCAGCCTAACCTACCATAAATATGCTCAGAACACTTACATTAGCCCACACTTGGGCAAAATCATCTAACACAAAGTCTATTTTATAATGAAGTGTTGAATATCTCATGTAATTTATTGAATAGTGTACTGAGAATGAAAAATGAAATGGTCGTATGGATGCAGAATGGTTTTAAGTGTATCAGTTATTTACCCTCTTGATCGCAGAGCTGATTGGGAACTACGGCTTGCTGCCACTGCCCAGCATCACAAGAGTATCATACTGCGTTATCACTAGCCTGGGAAAAGATCAAAATTCAAAGTACAGTTTCTGTTGAATGCATATCGCTTTCACACCATCTAAATCAAAAAATTGTAAGCTGAACCATTGTTAAGTCAGGGACTGTCTGTACTCAGTGCCATGCACCATGCTAAATGCTTTACATGCATCCACTTATTCAGTCCTTATAACAAAACTGTGAGGAGGTTATTACTATTATCTCCATTTTACAGATAAGGAAACTGAGACAGACAAAATTAAGTTGTTTGACCAAGGTCACACAGTTAATAAGGGGCCGAGGAGGAATCCTAAGTACAAGATGTCTGGCTCCTGGAGCCATGCTCACGAGCATTTCCAACATAGTGCTTGACACTGAACATTTTCTCATTCCTTCCCTGTGCACCAGAGGACCACTTAGCCACCATAGCCATATGCTTTGCTTTGTGAGAGCAAAACAAAGATGCAGACTTGCCAGGGGTAGTAAGTCAGGAGTCCAGACTTACCTTTCTTGAATGCCAATCCAGGAACTAGGGTCAGATTGCCTGCAGTTAAATAAAAGATTGCTTTGAAAAGTACAAATTCCTGGGCCCACCTCTGGAAATTATGAGTCAGTAATTTGAGGTGGAGCTCCAAATGTATAACTCCCTAGGGATCCTCTTGCACAGCCAGGGTTGATAACCAATCTATACATGACTCTGTGTGTCTTCCAACTAGGAGTTTCTACAATCTTTTAAATTTTATGAATAAAAACAGGCCCTTGATTGTTTGATTTTAAATTTTCCATTTGTAGTCAGGGGCATTTCCTCCTTCTAATTGATTAGGGAAAAAGACATAAGGTGCCAGAATCCATTGTGTTTTCTCCATAGAAAAGCTTTACACCTCCATTTCTAAAGGGTGTGGGTTTTTTTTTTAGGTTTGTGTTGTTTTAGTTATTCATTCTTTTTTTTTAAACATCTTTATTGGAGTATAATTACTTTACAATGGTGTGTTAGTCTCTGCTTTATAACAAAGTGAATCAGTTATACATATACATATGTTCCCATATCTCTTCCCTCTTGCGTCTCCCTCCCTCCCACCCTCCCTATCCCACCCCTCTAGGTGGTCACAAAGCACCGAGCTGATCTCCCTGTGCTATGCGGCTGCTTCCCACTAGCTATCTATTTTACGTTTGGTAGTGTATATATGTCCATGCCTCTCTCTCACTTTGTCACAGTTTACCCTTCCCGCTCCCCATATCCTCAAGTCCATTCTCTAGTAGGTCTGTGTCTTTATTCCTGTCTTACCCCTCGGTTCTTCATGACATTTTTTTTTCTTAGATTCCATATATATGTGTTAGCATATGGTATTTGTTTTTCTCTTTCTGACTTACTTCACTCTGTATGACAGACTTGTAGTGAGGTGGATGGACCTAAAGGGTGTGTCTTAATTGAACATTGCCGTCACCTCCCTGGTCACCTCATACCTTCTACAATAAATGGAGATGAAGAAACCAAACGAACAATTTCAAAACCCGAGTACAAGCCAGTTCCTCAGTCTCCAGGAGATGTTATGGATAACATAAATAAAGAGCAAAAATGTAGGGCACATTGAGTTTGTAAAATAAATGGGTATGAAACTCTACCTCCACCTCAGGCATGCAAGACTGTGCAATTTAGAAGGACCAGGAGGGGGACTTCCCTTGTGGTCCAGTGGGTAACACTCTGCGCTCTCAATGCAGGGGGCCTGAGTTCGATCCTTGGTCGGGGAACTAGATCCTGCATGCATGCCACAACTAAGAGTCCACATGCTGCAACTAAAAAGACCCCGCATGCCTCAATAAAGATCCCGCGTGCCGCAAGTAAGACCTGGCACAGCCAAAATAAATAAAATAAATAATTATTAAAAAAAAAAAAAAAGCAGGAGGAACAACATCTGGGTCCAAGGAAGATTTTGTCTGTGAAAAGCATCCTTAATTATGGTCCATATACAAGAGGAAAATGGTGAACTTTCAGCTAAGGGCATAATCCTTAGGCAAGAAAAACAACCGGTTAGGAAAATGGATCCAAGACCCTGATTCAAGTGTGTAAAGTGAGGTCCCATGAAGAGCTCTGGTCCTATAGTTGAGTGACTGTGACACTGGCTGGAGGTGACAAAGAGAAAGATTGTGTGTGTGTGTGTGTGTGTGTGTGTGTGTAAAAATATACATGCATTCATACACCAATGCACATGTTTTAAAATTATACCTACAAATATAATTTCAATAAATCATCAGTTACTCCTTGACTAATTATTTGGACTGAGGAGTTTCCCCAAGTTTTAGTAGAGAATACAGAGGAGAAAAAAAAAAAAGGTTTCATAATTCTTTGGTTGGAATTTGATTCACAGCCAAATTAATTTCTCTTTCCAGTGTGTTGTTTTTTTTTCTTCCCTTCCCTAGACAGGGCTTGGGAAATGATAATCATTTTTCATGAGAGCAAATATACATATTTTGGTTCCCTAGATTTTATCATGGTATAAACACCTAAAAAAGTTATAAATGTTGTAAAAACTCCAAAATAGCTGGAAGGCAGAAGTGCAGTGGGGAATTTTCCAGGATATACTTTGAATAAAGTCATGGCAAGTGTTAGGCAGGGAATACAGGAATGACATTTGGTAACTCTAATTCTTGAGAGAATAGAATGACCCAAGTGTTTCTAAAGAAGCAGAGCAGTGTATGTCTCAATAAGAAAAGGGCAAAATAAATAATTACTGTTGTATAGGATAAAGGAATAGAAATGACTTACTGTGAAGAAAAGGGCTTTACAAAATTGTAGTGGACCTCAAAAGACTATTTTTAAAATTTACTGTGAGTGCCAAGTGATAAGGAAAAGCATCTGTGCATCTTTGCTCAAATAACAGATAAATAAAATAGAAACTAAACAGTCAGCAGAGACCTTGTCCGTTTTACACTGAAGAGTTGCTGTTATAGTTGTACTTTTTTTTCCCAGTCAATTGTAAGGAAATAGATTCTTTGGGCGCCATCTAGTGATAAATTGGAGGAAGGCAACTAAAAGAGTTGGAATTTTGTTTTATTTTGGTATTTGGTACATAGGAAAAAAGTGTAATGAAACAGTTGAGTTTCAGGGATAAGGCACTAGTTTGAAACTTTTAAATGAAATCAATACTCATTGGTATAAGCAAGAATTTGAAGGTGATTTGCAGAAGGCAGGGAACTTTGCCTCTCTGTTTTTGTTTTAACTCCCAGCATCTAGAATGATATCTAGCATACTGTATAAACGTTATGTGAATCTGTTGTAAATAAAATGAATAAATGGTGACAAAAATTACAGGGTTTAAGAGACTGTCTATCTCTTGTTCTGCATATATACTGCATCCACCTACATTTTTTTAAACAGATGGTGCAACTTTTATAAGTGATTTTAAATAACAAAATTAAAATTCTTTACACTAAAGCATTGTCATTGCTGTAGATTCTTCAAAATCATGTTAGGAGTTCCTTGCCAAGCTTGAAATGGAATATCAGAAAATCGAGACTATTCAAGCTCTAAAATTCATATTATTTAGCCTTATCTGTTAATTTATTTTTATTTTGCACATTTGCAGGGAAAGGAGGAGATTAACATATATTGTATCTCTCTGATGAGCTAGGTGTCTTATTTATATATTAATTTCAAAGAAGGGAATTGGATGGGTTAAAAAAAAGATAAAAAGAAGGCAATTCGGTGGGTTTAAAAAAAAACCCACCGAAGCTCAGAGGTTTAGTTTATATAGTCATAAAGCTCACCCAAGTCTTTTTGGCTTTCAAGCCCTTAATAATGTGTTAGACATGAGTGGTTTTTATTTGTTTGTTTTTTAGGGTTTTTTTTTTTTTGTGGTGGCTTTTCTCTAGTCTGATGTTCTCCATCCCTCTTTCATAATTACCTAAGCTTGTCATTTTGATAGCATTGTCTGGGACCAAGGGATTGGTTTGGTTTTGGTCATGGTAACCCATTTATGGCCAATGAGACAGAGAAGAGGTCTTCTAGAAAAGTTTCTCATCCTGGATAAAAAAAAAAACACTAGAGAAATGTTCCTTTTCTGGCTTTTGACATTGGTTCCTGAAAATGTTATGCCTGGCACTATTGCAGTCATCTTGTGACCATGAGGGGAATGAGTTCACATATCAAAAATGACAAAGTGAACAAATGAGAAGATGGGCATTTATGACATTGTGGAGCCACTAAGATAACCAACGAGGGGCTGCCCTGCTTTGAACTTTGTGTTATATGAATAATAAAGAACCTCCTTTTATAAGTCATCTAGAGATGATTTTTCTGTTACTTATAGTTGAAAACATCTTAGTTAAAACATGTAAGTGAAATATAAGAAAGAAATAATAAGAAATAGTTTGTTTAAACCCTATTGGGAAAAAGAATTAATATGAAAATGAGTGTTATTTTAATAAATCAGAGACGTAATCTTACATTTTAAAAAATCAACAAATGGCCTATTGAAAAAAATATCTAGCAAAGTATGTTTGGTGAACTTTAAATTGAGACAAGGAGGAGCTAAATTCTATAGAACGATCAGTTAAAAAGACAAGAAAACTGAAAATCTGCTTACCACTTTATGGGTGCCACAATTTAATAGACTGTTAAAACTATGCTTTAATAACTTTCTCAAATCCTCTAGCACGCCAGTGGAAAACTGGGTAAGGCAAGTTTCAGCACACACGATCCCTGTTGTATTGAGCTTAGCTGTCCTCTAAAAGTGGTGCTCTCATACTTCTAATATGAGAATTAATACCTTAACTTTCTTGGAAACCAAACCAAAATAAGGAAAACCGCAAACAACAATAACAACCCCCCCCCCCCACCGAAGCAGAGGACACTTCAAATTGAAGTGGAAATTAAAAATAGTTTATTTTTAAAATTCAAATAAAAGATGAAAGTAGAAACATTTTCAAAGTTAATTGGGGTGGTGATTTTCGTAAATATAAAATTATTTGTATTAAATTTATATAGCAAGACGTAAACATTATAGCTATTTGCATTGTATTCTGTTTTGGCAAACACACACACTCGCACTCACTATCATTTCCTTTGAAATGATTTTTTTTGATAGAAGCTTTAAAAAGTCAACACTTTATTCTTTTTGCCTCTCTTTAGAAGTAGTAACTGGTGGCAGGAGGAACCGGTCTTCCAATGCACCATCAGCATCTTGCCATCTTTTATTGCTTCCATTTGCTCCCGAGAGCCATCTTATTTCCCATCCAATCAACTTTCAATAAAATCGAACTTCTCCATACCTCAGGCTTATGAAAGTGTGCTTTATAATTTGAAGAACTAGCTCTATTACTTTCCTACATTTCAAAACATAGTTATTTTGCCACTATTTCACTGTGGGTCAACAATGTAATAAATTTTGAGTCTGAAAGGATTTCTGTGTAAAATCATCATCATATCACAGCTTAGAGACATTCTCAGAATGTTTTCCTTACACAGACATTGTAAAAAGTAGCATAATAAAATAGGTGGTGTTTCTCATTAATCTCATATATACCTCTTTTTACCTCTTTACAATTGTATTAATTACACCATAAATAATAACTCAAACAATAATAATTATTACTATACCTTCATAGCATGCCTGTGAGATAGGTGTATTATTATTACCATTCTACAGATGGAGAAACTGAGGCTGAGTGGAAGAATAACTTACCTGAAATCACGTAGCTATCAAGTGGCAGAGCCAGGACTTGAACCCAGGCGGACTGAGAATAAAAACTTGGAAAACAGGAAACAGTCTTAATTCCATTGCTCTGATGAGACAATTAGCTTGTTCAAATTATGTCGGAAAGGATCATGCGTACCTTGCTGTTGAGAATGTAGAATAGCAAACACTCTTGCAAACAGTTTGGCAAGTTCTTATAAAATTAAACGTGCAATTACCATATGGCCAGACGACTGCACTCTTCTTGGGCATTTAGCCCAGAGAAATGAAAACTTGTATACATATGTTCACTGTGGCTTTATTTATAATAGCATCCAACTGGAAACACCCCAGATGTCCTCCAGCAGGTGAATGGTTAAACAAACTGTGGTATATCCATACCATGGAATACTACTCAGCAATAAAAAGGAATGAACTGTTCATGTACACAACAACTTGGATAGATCTCAAATAATTTAGGCTGAGTGGAGAAAGCCATTTTTAAAAGGTTAGGCACAGATTTTGTTATATAACATGTTTGAAATGGCAAAATTACGGAGAGCAGATTAGTGTTTGTTATCGGTCCGGAATAGGGCAACTGGGTGGGAAGGTAGTAGATGTGGTTAAAAGGGCAATGCCAGGGATCCTTGTGGTGAGAGGGCTATTTTGTGTCACTACTGTGGTGGTAGATACACAACCTACACCAGGTAGTAAAATTACATGGAACTAAGTATACACATACCCCAATACAACTATAAGTAAAACCAGGGAAAATCTGGATAAGATCTGTGGTTTACGTCAGGGTCAGTGTCTGCTTGTGAACTGCATTATATTTTTGCAAGATGTTATCACTAGAGGAAACCTAGTAAAGGGTACATGAGATCTCTATTAGTTTTTACATCTACTGCCAACCTGAATGATCTCAAAATTTAAAAAGTATTTAAAAATTATTGTAGATAATCCTATTATCTTAATTAGAACTATTTTCCCACACACCTAAAAAAAGTGAACTAAAATTTTTATACATATTTTTAGCCACAAAGTAGATATAAAAATAAGGTTTCATTCAGCAAATAAAGCTACTGCCCTCCATTGGTGCACTGCTTTTACTGTTAGAATCCACCAACAAGTGATTCAGTAATACCTCATTTCTTTGCTATATAGACGTGCATCATAGGGTGTTATTTTTTGAAATGTGAAAAGAAATTCCTTAACGGTACAGCTTTCCTTTTGCATTAATTCATTATCCGAGCCTGGACATCTTTGTCTGTTTTCATGTTCTCTGTGTGACTCTTGTCAGACACATTGATTTTTTAAAAATATTTTTTTATTTATCAATACCCACTGATTTTAAAAATATACATAATTCACGTCATTTATTTTTCTCTAAAAATGGCATAATAGTTTGTCTCACCTTTGATTTGAACAGGATAGAGGGAAAATATCTTTGAAAACAATAGGTTTTAAAGTCTGATTTCTTCAACTGCAGTTCTAATGAATCAAGGCAGTCTAAAGTCACACAGCTTCCAGTTTAGGCTGTCATTTTCTTTACTCACCTTCTCTCCAGATCCCCCAGCTCCTGCTCCCCTGCCATTTTTGTTCAACCTGCTCCAGGTGTTATTGGTGTTGCTGTAATATACACAAAGCGAAATTTGCCTTTATGGTTGCCATGGAGACACTGCTTCTTTAAAAAAAAAGAAAAAAAAAAGTCTTTCTCTTCTGAAAAGAACTGTGATGTTATGTGTTCGCCCAGGTCTGTGAGCAAGTTTTCTACATTCTGAAATTACATAATTAGCTCTGCAAAATTAACCTCTGGCATTTACTGTCTATATAAGTGACCTTGTACTATTTCACAAGATATACGCTATTTCCCCTAAGTTGCGACCATATCCCTCTGGCCACAGGAAACTAAATAAACAAAACAGCTAATAATTCTCCCCTTTCCTTCACCACTCTCCTCCCAATTTTAAAATCGATAGCAATTAGTTACATCTCTCCCAGCTCTATCCTCCATTCGAACTTATGGTTGGACATACTGTGTATATTTATCAAATACCATGACTTATAGTTGGCATTATCCCGTTGAGAAATGTATTGTATATTGTCTTTAAAAAATTTTTTTAATTTTTAATTTTTTTTTTCTTTTTTTTTTTTTTTTGCTGTACGTGGGCCTCTCACTGCTGTGGCCTCTCCCGTTGCGGAGCACAGGCTCTGGACGTGCAGGCTCAGAGGCCATGGCTCACGGGCCCAGCCACTCTGTGGCATGTGGGATCTTCCCGGACCGGGGCACGAACCCGTGTCCCCTGCATCGGCAGGCAGACTCTTAACCACTGCGCCACCAGGGAAGCCCTGTGTTTGAGATTTTAACAAGATTTTGCAGAGAGATAAAAGAAAGAATAACAATCTTGAGAATATAAAAATTATGAAAAACCAAAGCAGTAGCATATGAAAAAAAATCAAGTAAAAACCTTGGAAATGAAAAGCACTATTATAGAAAAAAATAAACAGGATTAATTCAAAACTAAATGCAGTTAAAGAAGAAATTTAAAAATGATAGGAAAAAGGTACTGGGAAATCTAGCCCTAGGAGGTAAGACACTGAAAAATATATATGAAATAGCAGTTAGACATGGATATGCTATAGAAAGACTCCAAAACTGTTTACTAGGAGTTTTAGAAAAAGACAATAGAAGAAATAGCTGAGAAGCAATAGCTAAAGATAGTTTAGTATTATATAGAACTGAAAAGAATAAAATTTCATATAGAAATACCACGCAGTATATAACAGGATGTATTTTCTTATTTTTTATTGAAGTATAGTTGATTTACAATGTTGTGTTAATTACTGCTGTACAGCAAAGTGACTCAGTTATACATATATATACCCTCTTTTTCATATTCTTTTCCATTATAGTTTATCACAGGATATTATATATAGTTCCCTGTGCTATATAGTAGGACCTTGCTCTTTATCCATTCTATATATACTAGTTTACATCTGCTAACCCCAAACTCCCAATCCATCCCTCCCCCACTCCCCATCACCCCTGGCAACCACCAGTCTATTCTCTATGTCCAACAAGATGTATTTTATTTATTTATTTATTTTTATTTATTTATTTTTTGCGGTATGCAGGCCTCTCACTGTTGTGGCCTCTCCCATTGCGGAGCACAGGCTCCGGACGCGCAGGCTCAGCGGCCATGGCTCACGGGCCCAGCCGCTCCGCGGCATGTGGGATCTTCCCGGACCGGGGCATGAACCCGTGTCCCCTGAATCGGCAGGTGGACTCTCAACCACTGCGCCACCAGGCCCAAGATGTATTTTAAAATAGACTTGTTGTTTATTCCAGTGAGAAGTCTTTTGTCCACTGGGAAAATATAAACTTTAAAGGATGTTGATGAAACAATGGCTTGTCTACTTATAGAATTTAATTTATTACTTTAGCCACACATATATTTAAATTACATTTTATCTAAATAGAGTAATTTAGAAACATTGTTTTTTTCCCTCAGTCACACTTAAAAAATACCCAACCTCTTTAGATGCATCTTTGACATCACCAGAGTATTTTTAAATTATCATAGCAGCATCACTTATATCTCAGTTGTTTTGAGATACAGCACTATGTGATTATGTGTGTGATGTGGACACTGAAGGTTCCCATTCACACACATTAGTACAATTTCATTTTCATTTTTATTCTTCCTCTAGGTTTATATTCCTAAACTTCATAATGTGATAACCTTTATTGCTTTTTAAAGTAATCTTTAAAAGCATTGTTTATAATGGTCTCCAACCCTTGCAAACATAATGTCAAAACCCAGGAATAAATACTGAAATTGTTAACCTTCTTTGCCTTCTTTTATACTGATTTTAACAGACTATCTTTGTAAACATGAAAACTAGCATTAATTTTAGAAAAAAAAATCGTTGGGTCTTTTTTGTCTAATGTTCTAAGCAGTATTTTATGGCTTATGAAAGTGTCCATAACATGGGAGACTGTATAAGGACCCAAATATATGTATGGCTATTTTCTTTTCTAGAAAATTTGGGGAAAAAACTTACCTTATATTTGGGTTATATAAGGCTTTTGTTGACCTCTTACTCCATATCAGGTGTTGGTGCTATAGGTATGTAGCAGTGAACAAGATGAATAATGAATGGTCCTGATCTCCTGGAGTCCACATTCTAGTTTGGTGATATAAACAATAAGCAAACAAGTAAGAAAATATCATGTAGTGATAAATGATATATAGAAAATTTTTTAAAATTTCAAGAAATTGGATGAAGTTTATAAGGGTCTGGAGGGCTTCCAAGGAATCTGAATATTTGATTGAAGGCCCTGTGAGACCAGGTAGACTTTAAGACTCCTTTATGGAGCAACCCAGGTCTAGAATTCCCATACCCTGAATCTAAATCCACTAATTTACCTTTAGACCATTCATCTTTCTGTTTAAAACTTTTTGACCTCACATTAAAAAAATGTATGATATAGGAGGATGTTATAAAGCTAGAAAAAGTAGAAAGGAGAAGAAAATTGTAGAAAATCAAAAGCAAACAAAACAAAACAAAAAAATCTCTGATTTACTGGTAGGCAGAAAGGCATGAGTCTTGGTCATGTACAGAATTTTTTGGCCACTTGAAATCTGCCCTATGGGGGGGGTAAGTGTACATTTGCTTGCCTACCTTCCTTTCTTCTTTTCTCTCTTTCTTTCTTCCTAAAATTCTGTATTTTCCAAAATAAGCCTGCATTGCTTATATAATCTGGGAAAAACCCATGCTTTTAAATTGGAACCATTAGCTTTCACTTAACATTTCAGACATCATCATCTTTTTAATCTGAAGTGATTGAAGTAGTATTTTTAAACCTTAAATTTGACACTTCTATAAATACATTCTAATGGGTATGTTGCCTTGTTGATTTTATGTCAATTAGTATGTAACAATGTGAGAATATATAGAATGTAACTCAAAAACACTGATTTTACATGACTTCTGAGAGAAGGATGGTTTGCTTATCTGCAAAAGTTTCCTAAAAAGATAGTGTATTCTATTCATTACTTTCAACTGAGTGAAACCCAAGCCATTTACCACTAGTTACTCTCTCATGATATATTTTATATTGTCAGGTTGATCATAGGACGTTGAATTACTAATGCTATGAGATAATATCTAGGTCTTGAAAAAAGATACTCCTTCTTGAAACTCGTTTAATGTAGAAACTATATATTACCCTTCTAACTTTATTGCTTTTATGTACTTGAAAGTATCCAATTGAAAATACTGCTAGATAATAGGTTCATAATCATCCCAGATAAAAATCTTTGGTTTACTTCCCTGTGCTCACATTATCCTGTTTCAGGTAATAGAATCACTCAGAGTAATTTCGATTCTTTATAAGGTCAAAGTGTCTTTTGCTTGGACAGTTTTTCTGATGTAACTGGTATTGACTCAATAACTTCTCAGTATCTTCTGTACAATCAAGTCACATTCGGTTTTAGAATTGTCATTTTTTTCCCCTATACTGTGACCCTCAAAAGACATGTGTATTATATCCCTTAACTCGAATTTCATTTTTCCTGGTACATTGTAGACTCTCACATATTTACGTTTAATTGAATCATTAAGGACATTTGAAAATTTCTCACAATACTTCTATAAAAAAAATAAATTTTTTTTCTGCAATCAAATACAACTTTTAAAAGCATCTAAAATTAAAGGGGTAAAAAGAAGCTTGCTAGGTTTTCTTTCAGCTCAAAAAGTACATAATTTAGTAAAATAATCTTTTTAGGTCTTAAAATTTTTTTTCAAGAGTGGGATATCAGATTTCATCAACATCAAATAGCTGATAGACATTTTTAATTGCTTTGAAAAGTATATGCGTTACATCATCCAATAAGGATACATTCTAAACAGATTTACAGAAAAATGTCTAAACAGCTTAGGTCATGACAAGTCTCGAAGAGATTTCTCTAATACATACCACACACACACAGACACACACACACACACACACACACACACACACACACACACACACACCTGTTGTGTGCTGCCTGGAGCAGGTCCAGGCAGCTGCTGGGGTGGGTGGAATAAGACAGCTGACATTGCCTGTGTGTCTCACAGAACAGCCGGGGCTGGAAGGAGGCTCGTTGGCAATGATGCAGGTGAAGAATCCAGTTCTTCCGGCCAAGCTTTCTCCTGAAAATAGTGGTAATGGCACCAAATATGCCCCACTTGAACTTTATGAAAAAGGTGAATATGGGCAGAGCACCCAAAGCTTGAACTAGGACTAAAGTGACACGTACGAGGCACCTGGGATGCACAATTTAAGGTGGGTGCTCACCCTGTACCTGTATGACCTGAGAGTGAATGTCACCTTAAATTGTGTGCCTGCATTGTTTCACTCTAGTCCATGCCAACTTTGTCCTGCAATTTTTAGTATCTCTGGGTTATAAGCCACCTGTAACCAGGTATAAGTCAGGTGACAAGAAAAACCCATAACAAGTGTAGTTTTCTTCCATTGAAGCATCTGGGAGATATTTGATAATGACTTAGAGTAAGAACCTAGTTGAGAGTTCTGAATATCAGGGCTCTTTTAGGTTAATTAACTTAAGTGTGTTTTAAACATACATTTTAACTATACACAAGCTCCCTTTCATGAATAGAAGAGAAATGTCTAACTTGATCAAACTCTATATTCTACCCTCTCATTTGTTCTTTGTTCTGGATTTATATACTCAACTCATCCCCGCTAGGCTGCTTTTTTATGTCATTGACTTAATCACTAGTTATAGAGAATTCTCTCTCCATCGTCAATTACTCAGAATTAGGCTCTAAGTAATGTTGGTCTATGGCTACAGCTACCTGTGCTCAGAATTACACAAAGCTTAATGAAGTTCTTTCTGCTCCCAGCGTTATTAACAAAATGCTCACCCTAGCTACTTATTCTCCTGAAATGATGTCTCTGTGTTAGTGCAGTATTCCAGGACTCTGGTTGGTTCTTCATTGAGAATGTCTCATCCTGTTCTGGATTTGAGCAGAACAACTTCTGGATTTGCTGTACCCTGAGTAACTCCTCCACTGCAGAAACATTGTACTCCCTGTTGCTTACTGAGTTACACTACAGAGAAACCCCTAGTTAGGGTCTAATATTTAACTGTTGCGTGTTCATTATGGCATAGGTTTCCCATACTACACGTGCATTTTTCTGTTGTAAGTTCTGTGAAAAATGAGTGAGACTTAACTTTTCTCTGATGATTAGCCATGCTGAGCATCTTTTCATGTGCCTGTTGGATATCTGCATCTCCTGTTTGGAAAAATGTGTATTTAGTTCTTCTGCCCTTTTTTTTTTTTTCGTTTTATCATACAGGTGTTTTTTTTTTAATTGGGGTATAATTGCTTTACAATGTTGTGTTTCTGCTGTACAGTGAAGTGAATCAGCTATATGTATACATATATCCCTTCCCTCTTCGACCTTCCTCCCCCCCGTCCCATCCTACCCACCTAGGTCATCACAGAGCACCCAGCTGAGCTCCCTGTGCCGTGCAGCAAGTTCCCACTAGCTATATGTTTAACACACGGTAGTGTATTTATGTCAAACCTAATCTCCCAATTCATCCCACCCTCCCCTTCCTCCCCCTGTGTCCACACGTCCATTCTCTATGTCTGCCTTTCTAGTCCTGCCCTGCAAATAGGTTCATCTGTACCATTTTTCTAGATTCCACGTATATGTGTTAATTTACGATATTTTTCTTTCTCTTTCTGACTTACTTCACTCTGTATGACAGACTCTAGGTCCATCCACCTCACTACAAATAACTCAATTACGTTTCTTTTTATGGCTGAGTAATATTCCATTATATATATGTACCACATCTTCTTTATCCATTCATCTGTTGATGGACACTTAGGTTCCTTCCATGTCCTGGCTACTGTAAATAGAGCTGCAATGAACATTGGGTGCATGTGTCTTTTTGAATTATGGTTTTCTCAGGGTATATGCCCAAGAGTGGGATTGCTGGGACATGTGGTACTTCTATTTTTAGTTGTTTTTTTTTCTTTTTTTTCTTTCTTTTTTTTTTTTTTTGCGGTACACGGGCCTCTCACTGTTGTGGCCTCTCCCATTGTGGAGCACAGGCTCCAGACGCGCAGGCTCAGCGGCCATGGCTCACGGGCCCAGCCGCTCCGTGGCATGTGGGATCTTCCCAGGCAGGGGCACGAACCTATGTCCCCTGCATCGGCAGGCGGACTCTCAACCACTGCGCCACCAGGGAAGCCCCTATTTTTAGCTTTTTAAGGAAGCTCCATACTGTTCTCCATAGTGGCTGTATCAATTTACATTCCCACCAACAGTGCAAGAGGGTTCCCTTTTCTTCACACCCTCTCCAGCATTTATTGTTTGTAGATTTGCTGATGTAGATTTTTAAAATCAGATTGTTTTTTTGTTTGTTTGTTTTTTGATGTTGAGTTGTATGAGCTGTTTATATATGTTGGATATTAATTCCTTATTGGCCATATCATTTGCAAATACTTTTTCCCATTCAGTAGGTTTTTTCATTTTGTCGATGGTTTCCTTTGCTGGGTAAAAGCTTTTAAGTTTAGGTCCCATTAGTTTGTTTTTGATTTTATTTCCTTTGCTTTATGATATCATTTATATATGGAATCTAAAAAATACAACAAACTAGTGAATATAACAGAAAAGAAGCAGACTCACAGATATAGAGAATAAACTAGCAGTTACCGGTAGGGAGAGGGAAGGGGGGAGGTACAGTATAGGAGTAGGAGGTTTAGAGGTACAGACTATTAGGTATAAAATAAACTACAAGGATATATTGTCCAATATGGGGAATATAGCCAATATTTTGTAATAACTATAAATGGAGTATAACCTTAAAAATTGTGAATCACTATACTGTACACCTGTAACTTGTATAGTATTGTAAAGCAACTATACTTCAATTTAAAACAATGAGTGAGTCACGGAAGTGTACAGGTGGAAGAATCCTTTATCTCATTTATGCTTCTGACCGTGAGATTCTAACGTACTGTTTAATGCTGTTATAGCCAGGTTAGCCCCCACCTATGAATTAGTTATCCAGGTACAAGACAAACGCACACCTCCTTCTTCCTCTAGATGCACTTGCCCTTCCTGCCCTGCTTCAGAACACCTAAGGCAGGGGTCACAAGCTCAAACACATTGAGTCCAGTCAGAATGTGTGAATGAACAAAGCTGACAAGGAACAGAGAAGGTAGAACTGTGGTAACCTGGTTTGTGGGCCTTCACCAGAGGTCCTGCATGAACCCCAAGTTCAAATCCAGATGTAAATAAGATGGCATATTCCATGGATATGAAACAAACATTCCAAATACAAGGTGCTTACACACGTGTGGATGCGTGTGTCTGCGTCTGTGTTGTGTCCCGACTACTACTCAGAAGAGGCTCTGCTTGTGTAGGAGTATCATGTATTACAAAATTTGCACCTAAAACATAAGTCTCTTAAGAAATGAAAATTGGGAGCCAGAAAGAAACCTTTTCACAGTTGATCTAGGAGGTCATGCTGGAGGTAAGCTAAGGAAGTATAAGCCCGCAGTTTTTCCAGGAAGAGAGAAACAACAGCACTCCAATTTCTAGCAGAAACAAAATGCTAAAAATAAACTCCCAGCAGTAAACCTAGGAGAAAGATGTAACAGCAGTGTCAGAGTCTCAATCCCGCTTTCTGGGGAGATCGATGAGAAAACAAACATCTTTTCTCACAATTAATGGTTGTAGCATTTCAAACTGAAAAAACTCCAGGGTAAACAAAGGCAGCACCGAGGCAGGACTAAGAGCGAGTGCATTGATGATTCAGCTGCACCTGTATCTTTCCACATTAATTCTTAAATCAATTTATCTGGAACACTTGGGATCTTGAACTATGAAAGCAAATGCCACAAAAAGCATCATTGAAAGCCCCATAAATTTTATTTATTTTGAAAGTAAAACTCAGAAACTGAAGTGTCCTGAAGTCGATCTTCTAAATGAAAACTTAACAAAAAATCAGTCCTTTCTTCTGGTATTCTCTAATAACTAGATTTTTGGCATTGTTTATAAAAAATTCTAGATAGTATACAAACTTAAATGAACAAGGAATAAAAATGTAATTTCAGACAGCAATAAGAATACAGCAAAATGATATGATTGAATGAATATCAACCATGATGAAATCGTCTGAGTATATATTCTTATATGTAATGTATATATTGATATATTCCTCGATTAAAATTATGCCTACCTTTAGCAAGGACACAGGAAGAAAAAGATGATGAGTTTGTTTTATAGTGTTATATTTCTTTGTGAAACAAACAAAAACACAGTTGTTCTCGTGGTATTTCTTGAAAAACAACTTTCGGAAAGGTGACTTAATACTTGGTAAATAATAGAAATCGTCTGGGGCCACCTAGTGGCAGTCATCTGTAATTGGATGTGGTTTTTAAAATAATGGTTTAGCTATAGTCTAGAATAAATAAAGATGTTTTACAGCTGATAAATCATCTAATTTCTTTCAGAATGCTAACCTCTCAAACATAGTGTACTTATGATGCAGAAGTACCAGACAAAAATATATTTGTAATAGGAAGTAATAATAACAATTACAGTCATAATCCTTTGTACAGTGTTTCCTGTGTGTGTTCGTTCACTGCATGGGGGAGCCTATAGGGGAGACCAAAGTAGACCAAATCAGCTTTTTGCCCAAGGCCACAGAGATTTAATTATGGGGTGGAGCTGGGATTTGAAAGTCAGATCCTTAGTAACTATTACCCGTTTTAAAAAGCCTATTAAATACCAGGCATCATGTTAGGTACTTTCTGTTTGTTATCTAGTTGTGACAACAGTCTTATGAGATAAATATTACTATACCCATTATATAAATAAAGATATTCAGAAAGATTATGTAGACTGTCATAAATCATTTAGCTGAAACTGACAAAGCTAGAATTTAAAACTAGGATTATTAAAGATCACGATTATTAAAGATCACACTCTTCAAGAAGACTGTGCTTTGTTCTATTATATCAACTATATCATTATACTTTAATTAATTATATGTATGGATGTATTCATTCATTCACTCACTCATGATAACACACACGCACACACACACACACTACACAGGGATGGGTGGGAGAGAAAGAGAAGGAGATATTAAGACACAGACTATTAGGTTTCAGGCTCAAGAGTCCATTTGACAGGGTCTAGGAAGAATCTGTTTTCTCCAAAACAGGCAAATCTGTTTAATATGGCTTTAAACTAATTGTGAAGAAGACTAAGAAAAAAAACCCAGATAGATACATACAACTGGTTATCATGGAGGATACACTGAATTTCTCTTTCTCTAACTTACATATACACACACACACACACACACACACACACACACACACACACACACACACACACACACCCCAGGGCCTTGGGGCATTTTTCCTTCAGCTGGCATACTCTCACTTCTTCCCTTGCGTAACTCATTCCTTTTGCAAGTATCAGCTTAGGCATCCGTTCCTTGAGAAGCTTCCTGGCCTGCATCCCCCGTCTAAGCGCCCATGAAGCTTCCACACACCCCACCTTCTGCCTTTCAGAGCACTTGGCCCACGTCCCTGTGATTGTGCTTTCCTGTGCCCCACCAGACTCCAAGCTCCATGGTCTCCAGGCCACCCCTCCATCAGTGGACCTCCAGCATTCCATACAAACCTGTTGGCAAATGAATTAAGGTCCCCAAAGAAATCCCAGTATAGATCACAAAAATAAAAGCTAGGTACAGGTGCAGGGTGGAGGTATGGGAGGGTAAAGTGGCTACACAGGAAGGGCAAAGGGTCAATTGTATCTGCGGAAGGAGAGGGTTAAAAAGATGTTTCTCAAGGAGATAATATCTGAAATGTAGAGGGACAGAGGGGAAGAGGGACTCCTCATAAGGAATGAGATGTGGCCCTCAAATTGTACTGTACGTGAAAAATAAATTGCATGGAGAATTTGTTAAAATACAGCTTCCTCAGCCAAATGCCGAAGCGTTAGATTTCAGTAAACCCTGGAGTCAACGTTTCTAAAAAGGCCCTCAACTGATTCTAGTGCTGATGGTCTTCAGATCTCATTCGGGGAAACGGAAAAGCAAGAAAAAGCATGGTGTGTTGGAGACCAGGCAAGAAGTTCATTGTGGCTGGAGATCTGTGATGCAAGGGAAGAATGTGGAAGGTATGACCTGGAAGTTAATGGAGGCCAGATTAGGAAGCACCTTGTGAGTCATGCCAAGGAATTTAAATTTTATTGTGTAGTAAGTACTGTGGAGCCACTGATGATTTATAAGGAGGGAACTGGTATGATCACATATGATTTGACTTCACTGTAAGGTATGGAATTCGTGGGAGAGAGACAGAAGGTGGGGTGTGTCCACCAAACATCTCCTCCATGCATTGCCTCATGAACCTGAGCAGTGTTTTTCAGACCCTTCCAAGTTACCAGACATATTCTTGGGTTCCATAAATTTTCTATGACGATCTCTTTAGTTTGTATTTTTCTAGCAATGACAGTTTTATGTTGACGTAATCTTCCTCCAAGTCATCTCATTGGTTGTCTTATAACTAGGTGTTACTACACACATCTAGTAGCTATTTACATTTGTGCTTTTCTCTGCATCATGCTGGGTAGATAAGCGAGGCAGTTTAGTATAGTTCTAGGCTTTGTGGATTTAAATCCTTACTGTGTCACTAACTAGCTCTGTGTCCCTGGGCAAGTCCTAAACTTCCTGTGCCTCAGTTTCCTCATCTGTGAGATGGGGGTAATAGAATGCCTACCATATAGGGACATTGTGAGGATTAAACATATTAATACTGCAAATGTAAAATGTTAGAGTAGTGCCTGGCACAACATAAGGACTATATGAGTTTTAACTGTTTCTGAAAAATTATTGCTTTATCTTAGGTTTCTAACATTTGTTAGGTTTACGTTAGCGTCTCCTAAGCTGTGGGGCTTTGTTTTACTGCTGTACTTTCAATTAGTCCATAAACTGCTTGACACAGTCACCAGCCACTTCCAAAGCATGAGAAATATTTTACAATGACCTTCTGCCTTGGGCTTACTTGAGTCTACTTTATTACCACACTACTGTGGGAGAAGGAAGCTCTCAAAGTCACACCAGATCTTGTAGCTCAGATCTCCACACAGAGATCATACATGTCTGTCTTGACCTTGCTTACATGACTAATTTTCCAGGGTCATTGTGCCAGCTGAGATAGCAGGGAGCATGCTTAGACCTCAAATTTTATTGTCCTCTTTCCTATATCTGAAGATGTTAAATGATTTCTATAACTATCCTTTATTGCCTCTCCTCTTGTATCTGGGATGATGGAAATTTATAGGAATAAGGCATTTGGAAATCTGGGATTTTGTGAGGTTAGCATGTTAGAGTTTAAGTACTACAAACTTGAGAATCTCCTCCTAAAACTTTCCTTACCCCTCAGTGCTCACTCTGTTTAGCCCAGCGCCTTAATGTGCATGGACTAACTGGAAAGGAACAATACTTATGTTATGTATAACTTCCACTAAAATGGAATGATAACAAACGGGTCTTATCATTAGCAAGTCATGCTCTCACATATAAAACCCTAGAGAATGTTCTACTCGTGTGCTACTTAAGGATCAAGGGATATAATAACTCATGCAGAGTTCTCCTGGGGGCAAAGAATTTGGACTGGCTTTTTTTCACCTCTTTTTTTAAAAATTGGAGTATACTTGATTCACAGTGTTGTGTTAGTTTCAGGTGTACAGCAAAATGATTCAGTTATACATACATATATGTATTCTTTTTCAGATTCTTTTCCCTTATAGGTTATTACAAATGATTGAGTATAGTTCCCTGGGCTATACAGTAGGTCCTTGCTGGTTATCTGTTTTATATATAATAGTGTGACGGGCTTCTTTCTTCTATTCAGCTTGTCCTGGGCACAGGGCTGGTGTCCTGGACTCTTCGCACGTCTCTTATGGAGTGTTCTTCACCTTCAGGTCAGCAGGGAGCATCCCTCCTGGAATCTCTCCCTCAAGATTTCCTTCTCTGTCTTCACCCTACGTCCTCCCCTTAGTTTCGTTAACCCCTTTCCCATGTGCCCAGAGCTGCATCTCCTAATTCTGCCTGGGTGGGGCAGGACTCACTGGGGCCCACCCTGAAGAGCTGCTTGCTCTTCTTGTCTCTGTGCGTTAGTGGTTAGTGTCAGCATCCGGGGCGGGGTATACAGTCTTCACACAAACAATGCTAACCTCCCTTCACACTTCAGAAACCCAAACCACCACCAAACACTGGGTCCTCTATACAGTTCTCCTGTGACTTTCTACAACAGCCACATTCTTTAGTAAGGCCTGAGGGCTGGTCTGTAGATCCTGATCCTACATGCAAAGTCACTGTTTTTCTGTCTTAAGGTATTATGCCAGAGGCTTACAGGAACCAGAAGAAAAACCCCCTCTGAGGTTGTTTTTTTTTTTTTTCCACCTAGTTCTACATGAAGGGAGGTAGCTATTTTGTAACCAAAATGGAGAAAAGCAGCAGAGGCTTCTATCCAAATGCCAAAAAATGGGAGTGAAGAGGAGGTTATTATTGTGATGTCTGGGAAATCTGTCTATTCTCTTAGCTCCACTGTCTTTCAGCCCTGGTTGTAAAGCCCCTAGAAAGTTCTACGACCTCTTTCGTAGGGAATTCCCTTGGGAATAATAAGATATTTTGTTCCCTAACCGGAACGTACTTCAGAGAAACCAGGTCCCAAGATTCCTCCTTTGATGGGAGTTGGTTCAAGCGGGAGCCCTGGAATTTTTTTTTTTTTTCAATTTTTATTGGAGTATAGTTGATTTTCAGTGTTGTGTTAGCTTCAGGTGTACAGCAAAGTGAATCATATATATATATGTATATCTCCATTCTTTTTCAGATTCTTTTCCCATATAGGTTGTCACACAATATTGAGTAGAGTGCCCTGTGCTATACAGTAGGTCCTTATTAGTTATCTATTTTGTATACAGTAGTGTGTATATGTCAATCCCAAGGGAGCCATCACCATAGACAAGTTGTTTAAATGGAGGTTTCTGGTTCTATTCTGCTTCCGCATAGATCCTGAATCAAATTAGAACAGAGGTTTGCTGGCTTCTATCAACCTCTACCAGGCCACCGCTGTAATTAAGATTTGCCTCCAAGTACCCTAATCACAGGGAGATGATGCAGAAGGGGTGAGGGTGGGGAGTTCTCACTCCTTATACGTGACCCTAAACCTGCTGGCTTCTCTGCAGCCTAAGCAAGGCGTCCTGACTACCTATTCAGTGTGTAATAATGTACACACTTCCTTTTTTTCTAGATTCTACCAGCATGACAAGTTGTCTGGAATGCAAGTGTGTTGCCAATGACAAAAATCAATGCCTTATTATGGTCACTTGAATCATAAAGTTCCCTGAGAAAGCCATCCTTCTGGAATGCTTCTGTAAAGGTTACAGTTCCTGAACACCACCCTCCATCTCCCCTCCCCTCGCCCATTCAGTCCCATTCTGTGCTGCTTTCTTTTGTCCAGCCCTTCTCCTAGCTTGCAGCGTTTGGTTTTATCTTTCCTTCCCCGTCCACACAACTGGGCCAAGGTGAGTCAGCCACCACCCTGTCTCCCTTCCAGGTTCTCACATGGCCCTCCATCTATCTGTACTCAATCTCTGCCTGTGGACTAATGGCTTTGGAGGAAGTGGTCTTGCTTGCCTTGAGAATGAGTAACCATTTTCAAGGGAGGAATCTGGAGAACTCATACAGCCTTGAGCCCAATAACATGCCCAGACCTGTGGCCCAGAGGACTTCCTTCTCTGGCATTCAGCATGTTATGTGCTACAATAAGAATATTAATAGCTCACACTTAGAGTGCTTACCCTGGGCCAGCTTTGTTATAAATTCTTCACGCACAGGAACTCAGTCCTCTTAACCCAACACTAAAGACAGATTTATGAAGGAGAGAAACCCCAATTCCATAATCTTACTCATGCATCATTTGAAAAGCAGTTCACCTTTTTTAAAAAAAATCCTGCATCAAAGTATGTAGGCTAACATCTCCATTGGTTGTTTTCCTTGGCATTTCCATAGGACAGCTTGGGTCCAAACTGGTCCCACAACTCGCCTCGTACTGGCTGCTGAATGTTGACTCAGCTGCAACCATGGATGCCTCCGCCTCGTTCCCCGATCCTGAAGGGTGCCCAGCACACCCTTCCTATTCACATTGTGCCCACCTATTCCACAGCTGCGTTTGGTCATTAGAGTAGAACATTTGTTGCCTCTGATCTATGTGATGATGTAATTCAGATAAAGCAGAACACTACCAAAACAGTAATTTTTCAAAATGTAACGTCAACCTATCGCTTCTGTACTTCATTGCTTAAAAAAATCAGATTCCTCTCCTCTCCTTGATTGATATTACAAAAGCCCTCTTCTGTTCCTTTAGAACTCCTCCTTAAAGCCCTTCGTCCCTTCAATCCAAATAGAGCCGTGACAGTGTGCTTCATGAAGGCCTCTGTCTCACAGAGCCGGCAGTCTGGATGTCATTTTAAGCTCAGCTGGGATTCTCCATCTACAGAAATATTCAGCAGTTGGCTGAATGAAAATAGTGATGTTTGAAATGAAGCTTCATTTTCTTCCTCTGACCGGGTAGCGTATCGCTTACTTACAACACAGCACTTCTGTTCCGCCCCGCTTTGTCCTTACCAACAAGAGCTGCTTCTCTGTGTGCTTCTTCCTGCATACTGTCACGGATTTATGGATTTTTGCAAACGCAGATACATTTCCTTTTGGTAAACAATACTTATTTGCCTCTGCTTCTTTTGAAGAGGCAATACTAATCCATCATTGTATTAGTTAAGATGCTTTGGATGTCAACTAACAGAAAACGTAACTCAAACTAGGTTAAGAAATAAACATGGTTTATTGATTCATAGAAAATAAAATCAAGAATCAGTGTAAGCCCTAGATAAAGCTTGATCTTGCAGCTCAGCAAGGTAACTTGTGATTTGACTGCTTCGTTATCCTAAAGCATTACAGATGGCTTTCAACTGCTTCTAGTGGCCACATTCATACCTAGCAGTGAGATAGAATTCCTCTGTGGATTTCTGGTAAAAGCAAAGACGGTCTTTCTTCAAAGGTCCCAATACACATTTTCTTGTGTCTCAGTGACCGGCTGGGTCACACACCCATCTGTAGGCATTCAGTTTTGGCTAGTAGATGATACATGCTGACTTGCTTAAACTAATCGGGGCTCACCCCTGGAGATGGGGGTGGGATTAGCTTTTGCCAAGTACAGGGGCTTTATTGAGAAAGGTATTGTACTTTCCCCAGGAGGAAGTAGGGCTTGGATTCAGCAAACAACCCTTGTAAGTACCACGTTTCCATGACAAATATAATCCCACTAATATTCAAGGAAACGCATTGTTACTTACCAATTTTGTTAGCTCCTGTTTCAAATGCACTTTGTATATTTCCCATGCTCTGTGCTTGGGTATGAACAGATATCTGAGGCCATAAGCACTCTTACTGGATCCTTTCTCAACTAATTTCTTGTGTGAATGACTAGATCCTGAGCCAAGTGCTTTACATGTTTGCACATTAGAATTTCACAGAAGCCCTGTGTAGCAGACACTATCAACTTCTTTTTGCATATGAGGAAACAAAGTTAACTAGTTTGCTCAGTGTAACACAATTAGTAAATAATGGACTCAGGATTTAAATGGAGGCAATCCGTCTGTAAAACCTGGAACCTTAAGTATTATGCCATGCCAACTATTGTTTCCCTAATGAGCTGAGGCTTACCAAGTGTCCTAGGACAGCAACATGCACTATTTTAGTTATAGTCAAAAAAATCAAGAGAATAAGGAAGTTATTATCTGTTTCTTGGGACTTTTCTCTGCATCCTTGCCAACACTTGTTATTTCTTGTCTTTTTGATAATACCCATTTTAAGGGGCATGAGGTGCTATCTCATTGTGGTTTTGATTTGCATTTCTCTAATAATTAGTGATGGTGAACATCTTTACACGTGCCAGTCGGCCATCTGTATGTCTTCTTTGGAAAAATGTTTATTCAGATGTTCTGCCCATTTTTTAATCAGTTTGTTTGTTTTTTGTCGTTGTTGACTTGCATGAGTTACAATACCTTATGATTTTCAGTGCACAGGTCTTTCACCTCCTTGGTTAAATTTATTCCTAGGTATTATATTCTTTTTGTTGCAATTGCAAATGAGATTGTTTTCTTAGTTTCTCCTTCTGCTAGTTTATCATTAGTGTATAGAAATGCAACAGATTTTTGTATATTGATTTTGTACCCTGCAATTTTACTGTTTCTCTTTATTACTTCTAATAGTTTTTGGTGAAGACTTTAGGGTTTTCAATATATAAAATTCATATCATCTGCAAATCATTATTGTTTTAATTCTTCCTTTCTGATTGGATGGCTTTTGTTTTTCTTGCCTAATTGCTGTTTCTAGGACTTCCAATACTATTGTTGAATAAAAGTTGGCAAGAGTGGGCATCCTGGTATTGTTCCCGATCTTAGAAGGAGAGCTTTCAGTTTTTCAGTATGATGTTAGTTGTGGGTTTGTCATTTATAGCCTTATTATGTTGAGGTACCTTCCTTCTATATACATTTTATTAAAAGTTCTTAGCATAAATGGGTGTTGAATCTTGTCACATGCTTTTTCTGCATCTAATGAGATGATCATATGATTTTTTTATCCTTCATTTTGTTAATGTGTCTATCACATTGATTGATTTGTGGATATTGGACCATCCTTGCATCCCTGAGATAAATCTCGTTTGATCATAATGTATGATCCTTTTAATGTATTGTTGAATTTGGTTTGCTCTTCTTTTGTTGAGGATTTTTCCATCTATGTTCATTAGTGACAGTGGCCTGTATTTATTTATTTTTAATGTGTGTGGTCCTTGTCTGATTTTGGTATCAGGGTCATGTTGGCCTCGAAAAATTAAGAAGTTAGGAAGTGTTCCCTCCTCTTCAATTTTTAGAAGAGTTTAGGAAGGATAGGTATTCAGTCTTCTTTGAGTGTTTGGTAGAATTCATCTGGCCCTGGACTTTTGTTTTGGGGGAGGTTATGTTTTTGGTTTTTTTTGTTTTGTGTTTTTGTGGTACGCGGGCCTCTCACTGTTGTGGCCTCTCCCGTTGCAGAGCACAGGCCCTGGATGCGCATGCTCAGCGGCCATGGCTCACGGGCCCAGCCGCTCCGCAGCATGTGGGATCTTCCCGGACTGGGGCACGAACCCGTGTCCCCTGCATTGGCAGGTGGACTCTCAACCACTGCGCCGCCAGGGAAGCCCATGTTTTGGGGGAGGTTTTTGATTACTGTTTCAATCTCCGTACTAGTCATCAATCTATTCAGACTTTCTATTTCTTTATGATTCAGTCTGGGAAGGTTGCATGATTCTAAGAATTTATCCATTTCTTTAGGGTTTTTCAATTTGTTGGCATATAACTGTTCACAGTATGCTCTTACAATCCTTTGTATTTTGGTGGTATCCACTGTAATCTCTCCTCTTTCATTTTTGATTTTATTTATCTGAGCCTTCTTTTTAGTGAGTCTAGCTAAAGGTTTGTCAATTTTATCATTTCAAAGAACTAGCTCTTAGTTTCATTGATCTTTTTCATTGCCTTTTTAGTCTCTATTTCAATTTATTTCTGCTCTGATCTTTATTATTTCTTTTCTTCTGCTTACTTTGAGCTTTGTTTGTTCTTCTTTTTCTAGTTTCTTCATGTGTAGGTTAGGTTGTTTGTTTAAGACTGTTTCTTGAGGTAGGCCTGTATTGCTATAAAATTCCCTTTTAGTAGTGCTTTTGCTGCATCCTGAAGATTTTGGTATGTTGTATCTTCATTTTCATTTGTCTTCAGGTAGTTTTAAATTTCTTCTTTGATTTCTTCATTGGCACAACACTTGTTCCGTAGCATGTTGTTTGGTCTTCACATATTTGTGATTTTTCCAGCTTTCTTCATGTAGTTGATTTCTAGTTTCATACCATTGTGATTGGAAAAATGTTTGATATGATTTCGGTCTTCTTAAATTTATTGAAACTTGTTTTGTGTCCCAACATATGATCCATCCTTGAGAATGTGCCATGTGTACTTGAGAAGAATGTGTATTCTGCAGCATTTGGATGAAATCTTCTGTATAAATCTATAAAGTCCATCTGGTATAATGTTTCATTTCAGGCCACTGTTTCCTTGTTTACGTTCTGTCTGGAAGATCAATCCATTGATGTAAGTGGGGTATTAAAGTCCCCTACTATTATTGTGTTGCTGTGAGTTTCTCCCTTTAAGTCTGTTAATAATTGCTTTATATATTTTGGTTCCTATGTTGAGTGCTTATATATTAATAACTATGTCTTTTTTTTTCTTTTTTCAGTTATTTTTATTGTGATTAAAAATCACTATATTAACCATTCTTAAGTGTACAGTTCAGTAGTATTAAGTATAATCACATTGGTGTACAACAGATCTCTACAACTTTTTCATCTTACATAGCAAACTCTATACCCATTAGATGCTAATTTTCCCTCCTTCCTCCCCACAGCTTTTGGCAACCACCTTTCCACTTTCTGTTTCTATTATTTGACTACTTTAAATATTTTACATGAATAGAAATATCTAAAGGACAGTATGTGTCCTTTTGTTTTGTTTTGTTTCAGCTGCACCACACAGCTTGCAGGATCTTAGTTCCCCGACCAGGGATCAAACCTGGGTCCCCTGCAGTGAAAGCACTGAGTCCTAACTACTAGACTGACAGGGAATTCTCAGTATCTGTCCTTTTGTAACTGGCTTATTTTACTTAGTGTAATGTCCTCAGGGTTCATCCAAATTTTAGCATGTGACAGGATTCCCTTCTTTTCTGAGGCTGTATAATATTCCATTGTGTGTATATACCACATTTCCTTTTTTCCAGTTTTTCTGAAATATAATTGACATATAACATTGTGTAAGTTTAAGGTGTATGTGATGACACCTTTATATACTGTGAAATGATTACTGTAGTAGGTTTAGTTAACACCTTCATCATGTCAGATAATTATCACTTCTTTTTTGTGGTGAGAACATTTAAAATCTACTCTCTTAGCCATTTTCAAGTGTATAATACAGTATTGTTAAGTGTAATCAGCAGGCTGGAACTTTGTACCCTTTGTCAAAATCTCTCCCCATTTTCCCCACCCTCAGCCCCTGGAAACCACCATTCTGCTCTCTCTATGGAACCTCATGATGGAGTCTGAGAAGCAACTAGTAGGATCCACGTCCCTCTAATGTCCTTTGAGGGTCCTATCTGCTGCTCTCTCAGACTCTTTCCACCCCCCAGTTATGCAGCTCATGACTCAGTATTCTGGATGCTGGGGTAAGATAGAAATAGGCCTCTTTGGCAATGTCCCATGTATCTGGGGAAGGCAGGTGCTCGCTCATGCTCTCACTTTCCCAAGCAGGAGAAATCATGGGCTGAGAAAGTCTTGCTTGGCACTGAGCTGTGCCACCTTGGTGGAGGGGTTGACAGGGATCAAGTTGAACTGGTCCCCGTACTCTCTCCAGTGGGTCCAAACTCATTTGGTTTCTTTTTGTTTGTTTTTTGGGGCTCCAGTGGTGTGTCGGAGCTTCTCTGATGGAAACCAAGACTTCCACAAAAGCTCTCTTGTCTGTGGGTGATTGTCTAAGACAGCGTTCTCCAGGGGCTCCTGGATGGTGACTGAGAGGGGCTGGAGCTGGTTCATGGGTCACTGCAGTGTCCATAGCCACTACTGAGGTCATTGCACAAGTACTCAATGCACAAGTGGGTGAGACTCCTCTCAGTTCCCTTGGCGTATGGTGCTGGATCCTACAGTTCCCACAAAGGGACTTCTGTCCATGGATAGGTGCAGAATTGTTGATGTTGGAGAGGGGGGGATACAACATGTCTTCTTCAGCCATGTTGCTGACATCACCCCCATAGGAAAGTTTAAAATGAGAAAACCTTCTCAATAAATAGAGAAAATATTTTTGGTAAAATTAAAAACGTGTTCCTGACAAAGTTCTTAGCAAATGAGAAATAAAAAGGTACTAACATGATAAAGGACGGCCAACATCACAATTCTTTTTAGAACATTATAATACAGACAGGCCCATTAAATTAAATAGTATTTGAGCAGAAGCCTGAATGAAAGGATAGAAGAAGCCATCAGAAGGTCTGGGAGAAGAGCATTCCAAGAAGAAAGAGGACAGCCAATGCAATAACCCTGAGTGTGATTGGAGTAGTTAAGAAAAAGCCAAAAGATCACTGTGGCTAGAGTGTAGTGAGCTAGAAGGGACGGATTTTATTCTGAGAATAATGGGCAGCCATGAAGGGTTTGAGCAGGGAGTAATATATGATCTAATTCAATATATTCTGGTTTTCTTCATTAATTACCAACACTACCATTCTCCTAATTAGCCACAAAGGAAACATCGAAGGCATCTTCAGCAGCCCATGTACATTCCATGTACAATTGATCGGCAAGGTTTGCTGATTCTAATTCTCCAATAACTCTTTTAAGTGACCCTTTCTTTTCAGCCCATTGCTACTGCCTAGGTTCGTGCCCCATTATGTCTCATGTGGACCACTGCAATTACCTTCTTAATGGGTCTTATGCCACCAATCCAGACATCACGCTGATGAGAGTTATCCTCTTGAAATACATAAGGGATACCCCGTTTCAAAAACTTCAATAATAAATACTTCATAGTAAAATCCGAGCTCTTGGGACTTCCCTGGAGGTCCAGTGGTTAAGACTCTGCACTCCCAATGCAGAGGGCACAGGTTCGATCCCTGGTTGGGGAACTAAGATCCCGCATGCTCTTTGACAGTGATTAATGTTGAGGTTGGCATGTGACTCAGTTCCGGCCAGTGAAACATAAGGGAAGTCTGCAGGGGCTGAGAGGGCTGGGCGGGGGGCGGTGGTTCCAGAAAAAAAATTTTTCCTGATTTTTTCTGAGGGTAGAGCAGTTCAGATTCAACTTCTTTCTTCCTGCTTTTGTATGCAGCGTGCAGCCACTGAGCTTCTCAGTTCCTTCATCTTTTAAACTTCATTGACCTTCACTGCTCTACATCCACAGCCATCTGCATCTAGGACTTCACTCAGAAACACTCTGGAACAGACTCATTCTCTAGAAAAACGTCTGGGAGAAACCGCAGCAGGGCCAGCTTCTTAGCAGTTGCAGCCGTAACAGGAAGCTTATTCCTCCCTACGGATGGGGCAACAAGTTGTCCTGCAGGTGCAGGGGCGCTTCCTTTGTCCTAAGGAAATAACTTCTTGTCGCCCTCGCTGTGGACTGGGCGGCGACATTGTGGTAGCTAACTATGTCTTCTTTTGTTTTTTGCGGTACGCGGGCCTCTCAACGCTGCGGCCTCTGTCGCCGCAGAAGAGCGTAGGCTCCGGATGCGCAGGCCCAGCGGCCATGGCTCACTGGCCTAGCCGCTCCGCGGCAGGTGGGATCTTCCTGGACCGGGGCACGAACCCGCGTCCCCTGCATCGGCAGGCGGACTCCCAGCCACTGCGCCACCAGGGAAGCCCACTATGTCTTCTTGATGGATTGTCCCCTTTATTATGGTATAATGTCCATCTTTGTCTCTTGTTACCTCTTTTGGCTTGAAGTCTATTATAGGTATGACTACACCCACTTTTTCTTTGACTGCCATTTGCCTGAATTATCATCTTCCGGTCCTTCACTTTGAACCTATGTTTGTCTTTACAGCTGAGATGAATCTCCTGGAGGCAGCATATATTTGTGTCTTATTTTCTGATCCATCCAACCAATCTGTGGCTTTTGATTGCTGAATTCAATCTATTGACATTAAGGGCGATTATATAAATGAAGATTTGGTATTGCTGTTTTATCTTTTGTTTTCTGGTTGCTCTTTATCTCCATGGTTTCTTTTTCCTTACGTTTCAGGCTGCCATTTTAGTTTAGTGGGTTTCCACGATGTTTTTCTCAGTTTCTCTTTTCTTTATGTTTCGTGTCTCTGCTCCAGATTTGTTTTGTGATTGCCATGAATTTTGTATAAGATGTCTCCTAGGTAAAATACTGCTATTCCTTCTGATAGTATCCTATCTTCATTGGCCTACATGAGTTTTGTCCTTTTCCTCTTTCCTTTTTATGTTTTTTTTTTAATTTCAAATTATCCATTTTTGTGTTGTGAGTTTGTTAAGAAATTGAAGTAGCTATAGTTATTTTTATTGCTGTGTTCCCATTAACCTTTATGCTATAATCAAGTGTTCAACAATCTATTCTGATATAGAGTTGCAATCTTCTGATTGTTTCATCCTATTTATCACCTCATTAAAAGTTTTGTGTACTTTTGCCTTTTGTTTCAGGTAGAAGAGCTCCTCTTAAAATTTCTTATAAGGCAGGTCTAGGGGTGATGATCTCCCTCAGCTTTTGTTTACCTGGGAAAGCCTTTACTTCTCTCTCCTATCTAAAGGGTAGCTTTGCTGGATAGAGTACTCTTGGCTGACAGTTTTTATCTTTAGATGTATGTCATTCCATTCTCTCCTAGTCTGTACAGTTTCTGCTGAGAAATCTGCTGATAACGAAATGCGGGTTCCTTTGTAGGTAACTGTCTTCTCCCCCGCCCCGCAGCTGCCTTTAAAATTCTTTCTTTATCATTGATAGTTTTAATATAATGTGTCTTGGAGAACATCCTTTTGTATTGAGATAATTAGCTTTTCTCTTAGCTTTGAGAACTTGTATATTCACTTCCTTCCCCAGATTTGGGAAGTTCTAAGCTATTATTTCATTAAGTAAACTCTCTGTTCCCTTCTAGAACCCTCTCTTCTAACAGTGCGACTTTTTGGTAACTAGAGGTCTTTTTCTTGTTTTTCAGTAGGTGGCGCTATAGCACACGTTTTTGTTTTCTTTCACCTTCTGCTGCCTCTGGCTATATTTGAGAATCTGCACTCTCCACTCTCCACCCTCCACGGCCTCTGCTGTGGGTATTGCTGGTGCCCTCATTGTTGCTTGTGCCTCTGGAGTTGCTGGTGGTTTTCTGCTTCTGGTGTCCCTGATCTTGCTGGCGTTGCCACCAGGGGCACCAGCATGGTGGGTGCCTCTGTTACATCTGGGGTTGTTGGGTATGTGGGTATTGCCACCATGGGCAGGGAGACCAGAGTCAAGGGTGCTGCTGTGGCTGAAGGGACCAGAGTCACAGTTTCTGCTGCTGCTGCTGCCCGGTTCCCTGCGGCAACTGATGCCACTCTAGCTGGGAGGCTTGAGTCGTGTGCTACACCTTCTCTGCTGCTAACAGGTTCTCTGGAGCTGCAGGCTCAGCCGCCTTGACCAGGACCTGGATGATGCGTACAGTTTCCACCATTCCCCCACCTCCTCTCTGTGTTCCAGTTGCCCACCTTCAGCTGTACAGTTGTATGAATCTCTCTGGCATCCAGGTGTATTGGGCATTCAGAAACATTTGCTGAATATGGTTACTTTACTAGTTGTAGATTGAAGGGGAGAGACAAAGGGAGAATCTCAGGCTGCCACGATGCTGACGTCACCCCACAAACTCATGTCCCTTTGCCTAGACAAATTAAATGCTAGGAACTGAGAGAAACAGTGACTGATTCAGACCGCTGAAGCAATGCCGGTGATCCATGACAGAACTATTCCTGAAGCCTAGGGACTGGCAAATGCAGTTGAAAAAAAAAAAAATGCAGTTCCATAAATAAATAAATATTTACACTAAAGTCTGAAGAGGCAACTTTTGATTGTAAGCAAGTAGTTACCAAAAGCGCAGTTTATTAGCACTTAGAAATGGAACCAGGCCTTCCAAATGTAAATGGCAGACTGAAGATAGTTGTTTATTTCCGTATATTTCTTGACTCAGAAATCCCAATAAAGGATTTTACAATGCATAAATCCGAGTATATATGGCAGTCGATGAGAGGAACCCTATATTTTGAAGCTAAAAATGCGATACACACATAGTTACTGATCTAGAAGTCTACAGAAAGTGAAACCTAAGTTTGTGATAGAATAAAGCAGGAAAGTCAAGGAGAAGTAAGCCTGTCCACTATAAAAGTGAAAAGGCTTGGGAAGAGGGGGCAGAGGGGGTGGTAGTAGTTACCATGCATAAAAGGGGGAATAATAAGTACAATTAATAACGACTGCTTTCACCTGCTTGGATCATATAATTTGACATCCAGCAATATACCAGCCTAACCTCTACTACACATGAGACTGGAGTATTCCTCCCTGGGGAAAATTACATATACTCAAGAGAAGAATCTACTAATAATGACAATCAGAGATCTCAAAATAAAGCAGGTGGCTTGCTGGCCAATCATCTAATAGAAAAGCCTGCCAGTTGACAAGGTGCTTCACTTCCAACTCAAATACAGATTTTCCAAATAGCATTTTCAGTGTCTTGTCTCTTTTGCCAAACCAAGCTACCATGTGATATCCTTTCTATAGTCACTCCCCCTACCTCCTTGTCTGTCTGATGGACCCTCATAATGCTTCAGGACTCAGCTCAAATGCCAAACCTTTCGTGGTTTCTCAGAGAATAAGCACATCACCCCCCTGTCCCTCGTGCTGTATTATGCATTATGACACCTTATTGCTTTCATTACTTGGATCTAGATATGTTTGTCTCCTCATATGGCCATGGATCTTTCAAAGATAGGGACTATATTCTTTTCAGGTCTGTATTTCCAACCTCTATTCCAGTGCCTGGAACAAAGAAGGAATGTATCTTAAACTATTTTTAATGTTAGGTAGGTACAGTGAGAATTATACTAGCTAACTTAAAAGAATTCTCTTTGAAACCTGAGACACTATGATCATAAAACAAAAATTTAATTTCCCAAGAGATAATTAAGACTATGTAAAATGGAATGTGACCATTATAATGGTATAATTGAGAAACTGGGAACCTGTTGGGAACAGAACTGGTATAACGTGCAATATAAAAAATATTGAATAAAATTCAATTGTTTCCTCAATATACTTATTTTTTATTCTCTATTCATATCTTTTTTTCTTCATGAGTCCCTGTACATTTAGAGACCATGTAATTTTGTTCTGTATATATGATGGATATTATATATATGGCTACAACTCTCAGTCTTTTATAAACCAGGCAGTGACATGTGTTCACTGGCTAGCCATTCCTTGTGTTTGGAGTTGAGGATTTTGAGAACAGTGTTAGGAACCACTGTCTATTGGGAAACTTTTGTGACTAACTTTGGGGAACTCTTGGGGTTTATGAGCTGTGTTTCTAAAGCTTGATCTTTAACACACAGAGGTCTCAAGGAATTGTTGGAATAGAATTAATGCTATTTTTCTTATTATAACTGGTAAGGCTACACAACATTTCTTCCTAGCTACATAACCCCATTGATTTTTCTCAATCATTATGCTTATTTTGGGGATAATTCAATTCCATAAAATTATGTAGGCCAATTAGAAAAAAGTGGGTATAAATATAATACATGCAAATGAACCATATTTCATTTAACTGGGAACTTCATGAGGGCAGGAATCATATCTATTGTGTTACTCACTGTTTCTCTAACATCTAATATAATACACAGTAATACAGAGTAGATGCTTAGTAAATATTTGCTAAATAAGTGAAAAACATAATCATGGTAAGCATTTCATTATTTCCTCAGATATAATTTTTACAATGCTCTTCTAAATTTTGAACCAATTCAATAGTTTCTATTATTGTATGAATTTTTAAAATCCTTCCATAATCAGAACAATGTGGTATTGGTGAAAGAATAGGCAAATCAAGAGAATTTGATTTGAGAGAATTTCAGAATTTGATAAGAGAGAATCCAGAAATAGACCCACATATATATAGTCAACTGATCTCTGACAAAGGAGCAAAGGCAATAATAACTGTCTTTTCAACAAATGGTGCTAGAACTGGACATCCATTTGCACAACAGCAACAAAAAGAATGAATCTAGACACAGACCTTATACCCTTCACAAAAATTTGCTCAAAATTGATCATAGACCTAAATGTAAAATGCAAAACTATAAAACTTCTAGAATATAACATAAGAGAAAACCTAGATGACCCTGAATGTGGAGATGAGTTAGATACAACATGAAAGGCAGGATCCATGAAAGAAAGTACTGATATACTGGACTTCATTAAAATTATAAATTTCTGCTCTATGGGGAAAAATAGGCCAAGAGAATGAAAAGACAAGCCACAGACTGGGAAAAAATATTTTTAAAGGACCCATTTGATAAAGGATTGTTATCCAAAATACACAAAGAGCTCTTAAAACTCAACAATAAGAAAATAAACAACCTGATTTAAAAATGGGCCAAAGACCTTAACAGACACCTCATCAAAGAAGGTACACAGATGGCAAATAAGCATATGAAAAGATGCCCCACATCACATGTCATCAGGGAAATGAAAATTAAAACAATAGTGATATACACTACACGCTTATTAGAATGGCCCAAAATCCAGAATACTGACAACACCAAACGCTGGCAAGGATATGGAGCAATGGAAACTCTCATTCATTGCTGGTGGGAATGCAAAATGATACAGCCACTTTGGAAGACAGTTTGGCAATTTCTTAAAGAACTAAATATTCTCTTACCATGTAATCCAGCAATTGTGCTTCCTGGTATTTACCCAAGCGAGCTGGAAATTTATGTCCATACAAAAACCTACACACGAATATTTGCGGTAGCTTTATTTATGACTATCAAAACTTGAAAGCGGGCTTCCCTGGTGGCGCAGTGGTTGAGAGTCCGCCTGCCGATGTAGGGGACGCGGGTTTGTGCCCCGGTCCGGGAAGATCCCACATGCCACGGAGCGGGTGGGCCCGTGAGCCATGGCCGCTGAGCCTGCGAGTCCGGAGCCTGTGCTCCGCAACGGCAGAACTTGAAAGCAACCAAGATGTACTGCAGAAAGTGGTATATCCAGACAATGGAATATTATTCAGTGCTAGAAAGAAATGAGCTTTCAAGCCATGAAAACACATGGAGAAAATTTAAATGCATAATACTGAGTGAAAGAAGCCAATCATATTGTATGATTCCAACTATGAACATCCTGGAAAAAGCAAAACTGTGGAGGCGATTAAAAGATCAGTGATTGCCAGGAGTTAAGGGAGGAGCACAGAGGATTTCTAGCGCAGTGAAAATTCTCTGTATGATACTGTAAAGGTAAATACATGTTTTTATACATTTGTACAAAACCCACAGAATGTACAACACCAAGAATGAGCCCTAATGTGAATAAAACACCTAATTCTCTTTCTGCAGGTCCATTTTTGGACATTCTATTTGTTTAATTTGTCTTTCTATTTATTCAGGTATGATTGCCATACTATTTATTGAGGCAATATAAGATGTTTTAATTGTCTGACATGGTAATGCTATTTCTCCTGCATTGATTTTCTTTTTTCAGAGAAATTCTTAGGACTCAGAATTTTTTTTTTACAGCTGCCTAGAAATTCATTGTATGAATATACTTAATTTATTCAACCAATCCCCCTATTATGGACACTCGTTTATGCTTTTTTGATTTTACAGACAACGCTGCATGAATATAATTTTACAGATATTCAAGTATTCCCAAAGAATAAATTTAAATTGATAATTATTAAGAAAATGTTTATTTTTCCATATGAACTTTAACATCACCTTAAGTAGTTGAAAATATTAGTGTTTTATTGGGATTTTGCTAAGTTTCTAAATTACAGAGAATTGACATTTATGGTATTGATTCTTCTCATCCAAGAATAGGGCATGCCTTTCCATTTATTTGAATCACTTTTTTGTATATGCTTCATGAGTATTTTAAAGTGTCCTTCTCATGACTCACACAGTTCTTATCAAGTTTATTCCTAAGCATTTTGTTATTTTAGTGAGGTCTTTTCTTTCATTATATCTCCTAAGTGGCAGCTGATTATGTTGTTAAAAAACAAAATCCAACTGAGAACATTTGAAGATCTAATTTGGTTTTATTCAATGATTCATGAATCAGGCAGCATCCCATCTAGCAAGTAGAAAGGAGCTCCAAAGAGCTGCAGAAAAAGAAAGTTTTTATAGACAGAAGGAGGCAGGGACAAGGAAAAATGTGAATTATCTCATCTTTCTTTGGGAGGTGGAAGGGGTCTATCAGGCAGATTACCTCAGTACTGCCAACCAGGAAATCCTAGACTGACTGGTTTAGATTGCATTCCCTGGGCGAGATTGAAACTGCAATTAGGTTAGGTATTAAATTTCAGTTTGGTGATGTGGGCTGAGCACAAGTCACTCCATTTTGAGCCTATTGTCTCCCTTTTTTTAAACAGTGTATAAAAAGCTGCTGATTTTTGTATTTTGTTTATGTACTATGCTTCCTTATGAAATTCTCATGTGTTTATGGGAGTTTTCCAATCAATTCTCTTGGGATTTCTAAGAATTCAATCATGTCATCAGTAAATAGTGATAGTTCCTTCTCCTCTCCAGTGTTTATACCTCTAACTTCTTTCCTTTGTCTAATTGCATTGTGTGGTACTCTCAGGACAATCACACAAATAATAGTGGTGATTGAGGATGTATCTGACTTGAGTGAAGACAGACTTATTTTCTCTGCTCATATTTATTCATATCTATTTATATCACTCTAGTCATATTCCATAATCCATTTTCATCAGGAATGGCTGTAAACTTTTATTTTAAAATGTCTTTTCAGTGCCTATGGAGATTTTTATATGATTTTTGTCCTTAGATGTAATAATATGGAGAATTATATTAATAACTTTCTTAATATTAAAACATTCTTGCATTTATGTGGTAAACTTCTTTTGCACATAATATATTTTTCTTTACTGAGCTGATGGATTCCAGTTTGTAAAATTTTATTTAGGATTTTTTTCATTTTATTCATCAGTGGGCTGAATTTCTTTCTTCCTTTCTCCCTTCTTTCCATCCTTTTCTCCTTCCTTCCTTCTTCTTTCCTTTTTCAATCTTTTCTAGTTTTGACTTCAATCTTGCTTTCTCAAAAATAATTGGGAATTTTTCCTTCTTTTTCTATGCAACAACATGGATTTATCTGTTATTTAAAACTTTGGTTAAACTATCTGCGTCTTGTGTTTTTGTGGGGAAAGTTAGTTGCTTAACTTTATTTCTTCTATGGAAATTTGTTTAGATTTTATATATATTCTGGGATCAGTTTTAGTAAATTGTTTTTTCTTAGAATATTGTCTATTTAAGCCAAAGTTGTGAACCTTATTTCCATGGATTGGACCAAATAACTTTCTCATGGTTTTTAAATTTCCTCTCTTTAACTGGTTATTAATGGGAAGCATATTTATTTTCATTTTTCCTATGTTAGTTTAGCTAATAATTTATATATCTTGTTATTTTTATCTTTTTTGTGATCTACTTTTTAATTTTATTTATCTTTTGACAAATTTTCTTCCTTTTATTTTACTTATTGTTCTTTTTCCAAATTCTTAAATTGCTTGCTAAATTTGTTTTATTCCTTCTTATTTATTGGTATGTGTATATATATATATATATATATTTATAATAGTTTGTTTTTATGTCTATAATATGCTTCTGTAATTTTCTTCTGATCTTTGCTTTAGTATGTCATCAGTTTAGATATGCAGTGTTTTCATTGTAAGTTCTTTTAGATCACCTTTATTTTTCTTTTTTATTTCTTTTTTACCTAGAGTTTTTTTTTTGTTTTTGCAGTGCGCGGGCCTCTCACTGTTGTGGCCTTTCCCGTTGCGGAGCACAGGCTCTGGCCGTGCAGGCTCAGCGGCCATGGCTCACGGGCCCAGCCGCTCCGCGACATGTGGAATCTTCCCGGACCGGGGCACGAACCCGTGTCCCCTGCATCGGCAGGCGGACTCTCAACCACTATGCCACCAGGGAAGCCCTACCTAGAGTTATTTTTAAAAGGTGTTTTAATGTTACTGTTTTTGAAAAATTTCATTGCAGTGAGGTCAGAAAGTGTTGCCTGTATCCTGGGTCATTTTTACTTTCTGAAATTTATAGATTTTTTTTTGAAGCCAATATGTAGCCAATGTCCCTGAAAGTTTCATGAGCACTTCAAAGGAAGATGTATTCTCTATTTTTGGCAGAATTGAAATATAATATTTATATACACTTTATTAATTATGTTATTTAGATCATCTATGTATTTACTTACGTTTGTCCATTTGCTTTGTCATGTTCTGAGAGAGTAAAATTAAAGTCTCATAGTAATAGTCATTTCTATTTCTCTTTACATTTACTCTGACTTTTCCTATATATATAGATGCTATGTTATTTGGTTCATAATGATTTTTAACTATTTTAAGTATAACATATTTACGGAAAAGGGTTATTAATCATATGTGTACACTTTGATGAATTATTTCTAAATGAACATACTTGAGTAACCACCACCAAAATAAATATTTAGAATATTTCCAAACAAGGCTGGCTAGCCAATTTTTTTAAAAAAATTGAAGTTTAGTAACTTTACTGGGTAGGATATGTTTCAGTGTTGACCATGTAGGAGGTCAGAATACGCCACCCCAAAATAAGACTGTAGGAAACCAGAATATGCCTCTTTGGCATAAGGATTATTTTGAGCTGATTATTTTGAAAAAGAACAGACACAAGAGAAGCTCTGAAAACAGAGTAGGTTACCATTTCTGTAAGGGAAATTTACATTTATAAATTTACGTTCTCCTTTTGTAAAAGTGTCCCTCTCTCTGTACCAGGAAGAGAAGGATGACTTTAAATTACAAGAGACTCGTGTCAGTGGAGAAGGCAAGGACTTAAATCTGCATAATAAGCCTTATTCTGGTTTACCCTGCTTTCCCTGGTCACCTTCCCCTAACTTGCCTCCTCCACACCCTTCTTCCTTTGTTTTTGCTGAGATGGTATTTAAACCCCAATTCTAAGCCAACTCTTTGAGTTACTCATTCTCTGGGTTTTCCCATATGTATATATATGAGATATACACGTTACTACCTTTCTGTCTGTTTTTCTCTTGTTAATTTGTCTATTACAGGGTCCCCAGCCTAGAACGTAGAAGGGTAGAGGGAAAAGGACTTTTTCCTCCCCTTCAACCATTTTGGCTCTGGCACCTCACTCTTATGATCTCACATCAGAGAACTTGGCTTGAAGTATATCTTTTAAATTGGCTCTGTTTTATTCTTTTGTTCTTCTACTTTGGGAAATACAATTACGTATATGTTGGATCTCTTGCTGTCTTCTACATTATTTTCTTTCTAATTCCTTTTAGCTCTCTATTTCCATTTTATTCTGCTCATTTTTTTTTTTTTTCCATTTCTACCTTTTTGCCCCTTGCTTTGTTTTCTGGATATTTTCCAACTCTTGGCTTTTCTTCTAATTTTGCCTTCATTTCTGTTACAATTTTTTTTCTTCTTTTCTTAAATCTGTCAGACTATATTTCTAATCCTCTTGTAGTTTTTGTCATTTCTTTTCTGAGTTATTTTTTCTTAAGGCCTTCTTTCATGAAGGAACTAATATATAAGTTTCTAATACAATTCATGGTGAAATATATGATCATAATTTTCATCTGCTTTGTTGATTTTTTTGGGGGGGAAATGCTTTTTTTTGTTACCAAATTTTGCTGCCATATCCGTCATCTCTATCTTAAAGTATCTTTGTGTCAATTTTTTGTTAGTTTCTTCTTAATTCACTCATCACTGAATAAATTGGGTTGTCATGGTCTGTTCAAGTTACTGTAACAAAAATACAGTAAACTGGGTGGCTTGTGAACTATAGACATTTATTTCTGGAGGCTCGGAAGTCCAAGATCAAAGTGCTGGCAGGTGAGGTCTCATGAGGACTACTTCAGAGACAGCTGTCTTTTTGCTCTATCCTCACATGGCAGAAGGGATGAGGGAGCTCTGTGGAGTTTCTTTCAAATGAAGGTATTTGTTGCAATTATGAGAGCTCTGCCCTCATGACCTAAGGTCCCAAAGACCTCACCTCCTATTACCACCACTTTGGGGGGTAAGATTTCTACATATGAATTTTGGAGGGACACATTCAGTCTATAGCAGAGGTTCTTCCTGGATCTGCTGAGTGTGTTTGGGGATGTAGAGAGGGGAATGCATAATGTTCCAGGTCAGGTGGTTATCAGAGCACACAGGTTCTGTGGTGCACCATTGCCATGACCATGACTTTTGTTAACAACTGAACTTCAGAACTCAGTGCTAGGGCAGGAAGTTATGTTACATTTTTCCAAGGGCATAAGTTTGCAAATTCATTTGTTAGTCTGTCCTCTGCTTTCTCAGTATGTCTTAAAGTATGGAAAAACATGTTTGGTCTCTGTGTGCTACACGTAAAAGTGTGTGTGGGTGTTGGTGTGGGTGTAAATATGGTTATGTGTGTATGTGTGTGTGCACCCATGTACTTCAGCATGTAGTGGCAGGACAGAAAATGCAACTGTGCCAATTTGGTTGGTTAATCCTCTTTACCAATTAGAATGAAACATATAAATAACTGATTGAAATTTTAAAACTGCAGGTGCAAAGGCAATATCAGACAACTCTTTATCCTCCGTCCTCCCCCATAGCTCATACGTCAGTGGTTGCAGCACTTAAGATGGGCACACTGAGCTTTGAAGTATTCAAGTATAGAGTATTCACCAGAGAATAATCACAAGTGGCTGGAAGTGAATAAACAGAAGACAGAATAGCTTTATTTATTTCTGACTTAAGTAGTGATAAAATGACTATGTTTGATTTTAGGGCTAGTGGTTCCAACTAAATTTTTTCTCATTAGGTTTCACTAGGAAACCAAAATAAAGAAAAATCTTACTCAAAACAATAGCTTTTAAAATGTAATACACATTTTTTGACTAATGCATAACACAGAGTCCAATTTTAGTCAGCTAACTTTACCTGAGATTATATTAATTGTTCAACATTGTATGGAGTGGCTTAGGATCACAAATATATAAGTATAGTGTCCTTTCTTCCTGACCTCATAATTTACTAAAACCCATGAACTGTAATCTAAAAATAACTTGGTTGAAAGGTGAATATGGGTGAAGGAGAAATTAATCCTGACAAGGGAATCGGAGAAGACTAGTGTTGGGAAATGTGGGTAGGGAAGGTAGGCTTTGCAAAGCAGACTTAAAGGGGGAAAGATCTCAAGTGATCCTTGGGTTGGTGTCTACTGGGGGTCCTGTGAGCACATAGTATGCTCAAAGAACATGTCTTCAGGTGATGGCTTGTAGCATGGGGTACATCTTGATAAGCAGATCCAGAATTTTTGAACTTTAAATGATCATAAGGCTCATTAAGTTTATTTTGCAAATAAAGAAACTAAGTGCAAGAGAAATTAATGGATTCCCTGAATGTCTCAGAGTTATCAGAGACTGTGCTGGGACTGAAACCAAGAACTTCTGCTCAGTGTTTTTCCCAGTATACACACTCCCTCTAGAAGACAGTGGTCAGACTGGAGAAGGCTTTGAATGCCAGGGAAGGAATATCGAAAGGATCTGGGATGATTAGATCTATAATTAGAATATATTGGAGAGAAGAGGAGGTAGATAAAGGAATCAGTTAGGCAAAATCTGGGTTATCATAAGAAAAGTGTACCTCAATTCCATTTTGTGGTCTCACACTGCCCTGGGTAGATGACCTATTTGCTAGAATGCTTTCTACCCTTCTGTTTTAAGGAACTGTATGGACGTGCAGGATAATAGAAGTATTTGTGGCTGTATTTGCTGTGTGGGACCTTAGCATGAATAAGAGAATGAATACCTGCCCATCTAATATGAAGATATGGCTTTGCCCTCTTGAATTACCCTGACCATGTCATGTATATGGCTTCCACTCTTAGCTCATTTGTCCAGGAGGTCACTCCTCCCAAGGCCACCCTTTTGAAATGAAATAGTAATCTAAAACAAATGAGTATTTTATGCAGGCATAAAACCAGCACGTATAATTTAATAATCAGACTGAAACTCATTGCTACGGATTTCATTCAATATCAGCATATAAGTACAGCCTTTCATATTTTATCACTTTTTCCTCCTCCATCGACAGCTGAATATGTTTCAAGTTCATCTTTTGTACAAGCAATCAATTCTCAGAAAAACTAGCTGGCAAACCTACAGCTTGAAGAAAATAAAAAGAGAAGAATATCAATAAGCTTCCTGCTGCTTTGTCTTTTATAAATGGTCAGATTTATGCTTTGTATGCCTGTTACCTATTTTCTGAAGCTAAACAGTTGGCTTCCAGGAGGGAATAAAGCCCATGAACCATCCACTTTAAAGATCTTGGCATTTACCTCGAGGACTACTTAATTAGCTCTTTGGGTTTTCTCGTTTGAATCAAAGACAAATTAGAATCAAGAGGAAAACATACATTCAATGGCCTTATGTTTCTGATTTTATTATTGCTTCAGTCTTGCTTGGTGTGGTTGGCTTGAAGTCAAACAGCCAGAAAGCAGAATGCACAGTTGAGATGATAGAGTGACCATGAGAAGTATAATTACTTCATAATTGGGTTTTCACATTCACTGCTAATTACCGTGCACCAGAATTGTTATAGTTCAAAAGCAGTAAAAATAATGTCCATAGTTAGGAGCTTTTCGATGAAATGCATATGTAATTTTCTAATGGTGGGAGCTCTGTGGTGATGCCAGCCACAATGAATTTAGCAATGATTACAATAACTTTGCATTACAGTCGAACAGTTACCTTTGGGAACTGATGAAAGCCCATAATCCACTTGATTTTTTGTTACAGTCATGCTCTCAGTAAAAGCTTTTAAAGAGTTACCAAGAAATATACTCTCACTGAACGATCAAAATTTTGAGGCTTCGGAGAGCATATAGTTTAGTCAACACCTAATCTGAAAGTAAGTAACATCTTTTTGAAGTTTTATGAGCCTGAAAATGTGACTACCACTTAAGTTACTGATTTCTTAGTAAATTAAATAAAGGAAAACAGAAGATACCGTGACTGCATTATCTTCATCCGGACAGTTTAAGGCAGCAGGCCCCAGCCTTTTTGGCACCAGGGGCTAGTTTTGTGGAAGACAATTCTTCCACAGACCGCGGTGGGGGGGTGGCTTTGGGATGATTCAAGCACACTACATTCATTGTGCACTTTATTTCTATTATTATTACATTGTAATATATAATGTAATAATTATACAACTCACCATAATGAAGAATCATTGGGAACCCTGAGCTTGTTTTCCTGCAACTAGATGGTCCCATCTGGGGGTGATGGGAGACAGTGACACCCATAAGTGTGTTGCTTATGTCCGGTCTACTCCGTAAGATGCAGCTTGTCACTTGCTACTCACTGATAGGGTTTTGATATGAGTCTGCAAGCAGTCGATTTATTGTGGTCTCTGTGCAGTCAAACCTCTCTGCTAATGATACTCTGTATTTGCAGCCACTCCCCAGCACTAGCAACACCACCTCAGCTCCACCTCAGATCATCAGGCATTAGATTCTCATAAGGAGCGCGCAACCTAGACCCCTCGCAGGTGCAGTTCCCAGTAGGGTTCGTGCTCCTATGAGAATCTAATGCCACCGCCAATCTGACAGGAGGCGGAGCTCAGGCAGTAATGCGAGCGATGGGGAGCAGCTGTAAATACAGAAGAAGCTTCGCTTGCTCGCCTGCTGTTCACCTCCTGCTGTGCAGCCTGGTTCCTAACAGGCCACGGACTGGTACCAGTCCATGGCCCAGGGGTTGGGGACCCCTGGTTTAAGGCATTCAGTATATAAATCAGATAGCTCCATAGCAGCTGCTTGCTATAGTGGATCACTCATTGAGAAAAGACAGGGAAATATGCATAATCATACATAGAGAGAGTTCAATACCATCTTTAGCAAGTCAAATACACCTTTCACCATTATTCCTATTTACTAAGAAATCATATACTACTTACTCTAAGAAGGTAGATTCTGAGCAGGAAGAATAATGAAAGCCACACGATTGTTTCTCTTTAATTCTCCATTACGTTCCCCATTTGCAGAAAATCTCTGTCACCTTGATTAAGTAGTTGAATTTTCCAAGTCTGCATCTCTCTTTATGCAGCGCAGGAGAGTAATACCAGGAGTAGAGCCAGGAGAGAGTGGACAGTTCCGAAGATGGCTGCTATGATTGCACTAGAACCTCAGTTAAAGGTTCCAGTCCTGGGACCCAATAATACAGAAGCAAGTTGTCTCTTGCCATTCTTGATTTCAATTCTATGATTCATAATTTAGTTTTACCATGGGTTAGGTGGAGAGCATTAACTTTCTAATCAACCTCTTCACCTAAGCCAAGAAGTTTGATGTTTGCCATTGTTTTGAACATAAAAATAATGACTTCGCCATGCAGGAATTGGCAAACTACGTCAAGTCCAACTTTAGCTGGACTAAATCTGTTTTACATTTTTAAAGGATTGCAAACAAAGCAAACAAAGAATATGCCACCAAGACTATGTAGGCTTGTAAACCCTAAAATGCTTACTATCTGACTCTTTACAAAGTTTGTCTGCCCCTGCTCTATGGGCTTATACAGCTTTCTAGTATCCTTGAATAAGAAGTACTGAATAATGTATTTTTATTCTTTATTATTTCAAGTCTCTATTGTAAATTACTTTCCTGTCCTCCAGTCTTTCAGCGTTTGCAACCAGGGTTATATCCACTCATGCTTCAAGGATGCTATGTTTGTTAAAGTATAAAGGCAGCTCATTGTACATCAACTATTGTAAGATTTAAGACACTCATCATACTGTCTCTTGTAGTTTGGTGCTATGAGATTTGTATGCATATCTCTTCTTTAGATGCTCAACGTGAGAGTCAGTTAATTACTGGAGCAACAGTTTGACCAAAAAAAAGTACATGGTGTTAGAGGGTCTGATTCGTACTCAAGCTTTCTGCTCAGATGTGTCACCTTGGCCAGTGTAGCCAAGTTCTCTCAGCTGTGGTTTACACACTAGCCATACAGTCTAGTAGCACCTTCCAGAATTGTGTGACTTAAATTAAGAATTCATAGTTAAAAGCATTTTGCTCAGTTTCTAATGCATGGACTTTCAACAATTATCAGTGGACTCTGAATCTGAGGTCAGGACAATGAATGTACATTCATGGATTTAACTCCAAGTTGGACCATAAGATAATAATACCTATAAAGTAATATACAGTAAGGAATTGATTCATTTTTTCCATTCAGGTTAATCTGTCCATTTTCCTTATACCCTTTGTATTGGCTGAATTTTTTAGAGATGACAAATTTTATGACTTAGATGTGGTTGTCTATATTCTGCACTAAGAGAATCTTTACCTTGAAAAGTTACTTATGTAAATGAGCCCAGTTATTAGGCACATTATTTTCAACTGAGAAACAAATTTATGAAGTGAATATTTAAGGGGACATATCAATGAATATTTGTGCAAATATATTGTTGATGTAGGGTTAATGAGTATCTCAGGAGGATCTATTTCTTCATATATATATTTCTCTCTCTCTCTCTCTCTATATATATATATATATATATTTTTTTAACATGGCTTCATTTGGAAACATGCCCAGTAGCATGGTAGCTGTGATTGCTAGTGGCTTCCCAATATCTATTATCTCCCTTTCTTGTTAGTAACAGAATCCTTATTTTTAACCTTGGCACACTGGTACCCACTACACTTGTAGCTAGATATGATTACAGGACTAAGTTCTCATCAATGGGATGGTTGCAGAAAAGTTGAGTGCAGACTTCTAGGTAATGTCCTACAAGAGAATGGCTGTATCCTTCTTCTTTCTTTCCTCCATCTTGCTTCCTGGAGTGAAGATATAGATGGCTGGAGCTCTAGCAGGCATATTGGAACATAAGGATGAGGATCACACCAAAGAAAATGGAGTTCAGGGAACTACAAGATCCCTGAGTTTCTGATGTTTTGAAAGTTTCTGCAAAACCTATACTATCTACCTCCAGACTTACTTTATGTGAGATGGAAGTTAACTTATATCTTCTTAGTTGCTATTATTTTATTTTCTGCCATAGATAGTAGAATCCAATCGTATCTAATATAGATACCAACACATTTTCTTCGTTCATGGTAAAAGGGAAACATCCATTTATTAAAAAGGGGGGAGCTTATTGATTCTATAGCAAGGATCATGAATATGTATTTAAATTTGCATCTTGAAATTGTCTTCAAACACATCAAACCTACCACTAAATAAATAATTGTAAGATATGTGTCTGAATATATATATAATATAATGGCAAGGAAATATATATATATATACATATATATACATATATATGTGTGTGTGTATATATATATATATAAAATCACTAGGATACAACCTTCTCTAAACCATTGTAACAAACAACTTGAAGTTCCAGTATTGCATCAGGTCTTGGGCAGAACTGATTAGCCAATCAGAGATCTTATGTCTGTGAAGCAAAAATAAACATCATAGGGGCTTCCCTGGTGGCGCAGTGGTTGAGAGTCCGCCTGCCGATGCAGGGAACACGGGTTCGTGCCCCGGTCCGGGAAGATCCCACATGCCACGGAGCAGCTGGGCCCGTGAGCCATGGCCGCTGAGCCTGCGCGTCCGGAGCCTGTGCTCCAAAACGGGAGAGGTCACGACAGTGAGAGGCCCGTGTACCGCAAAAAATAAAAAAAAATAAACATCATCTAGGTACATTTCTTTAGCACAAACCAAATTTATTATAGAAGGAGGAAATTCTGCCAAAAATATGTGGATTATATTCTTTTGAAAGAAAAATTATGTTTCCTGTTCTATTTGTATCTTGTTCCTTCATTTTCAATAGCACTTGTCAGGTGGTACTAATTCATTAACTTCTATCAATGAATAAAACTGCTATTTAACAATCAGTGTATGTCTTCTACAAGTGATAAGGTGCAATTGTGCCTCTGCAAATAAAACACCTTCACTGACCATATTATAATTTTAAATATTTGTTAACTGTGAATTTTCACAAATTGACTAGGTGGAAAAATGTTAGACTCATATGTGAGATGAGAAAAAAATACACATGCATGTAGAAAAATGCCCAGCAATTTTTCATTTTTGAAAGTAATAATAGATTAAAAGTACAGATTACTTATAAACATATTAAAATAACTAACTGCCCTACAATTAACTAAAATTATAAGCATTAGTCTCATAAAATAGTACGCAACTCTTCTTTAAATATCAGGAAACTGAAGGATAGAAAACTTAAAGTCACAGCAAGTAGATACTAGAGGTAGGATAAGAATCCGTATTTCTTTATTTCTAAACTGGTGCTCCCTTGGACATGCTAAGACATCTTAAAAATGATGAATTATGGATGGACACGCTGTTGTTGACTCTTCTGAGCAAGAGATTTAAAATTCAATTCTAGCTTGTATAAAAGTTTTGGAATTAATTGTAGACATCTGCCACTTTCTTTGCTCTGTCCTTTAGCAGAAGAGACTATCACTCACCTTCTGTCATTCGTGTTGCTATCACATTCTGTCTCCCACTGGGTTCCACTGCTCACTCATCAGAGCACATATATTACCTTCCTACTGCCCAGAGGTGGAAAATAATATGGAGTCAAATCAAACTCAAGGAAATAAGAACCCTGAAGTTTTAATGATACAGCTGGTTTTGGTATTTTAAATTCTCTGGTTCATTAATAAAAACCCTGCACTTGCTGCTACTATCCTAAAGCCGATAAATACTGGAAAAGTGCAAACGCTTTTCTGAAATATCAATATTATCTACTAAATAAATTATTTACTAAGTAACCAATGATATTAAACCACAGAAAATGGAAAGAGAGAGAAGTTATTGGATAAAAATAAGTCACAGTGGAACTGTTCTGGCCAACTGGTTTGGGCCAAGCTCAGAAAAAAGCACTAAGGAAGTAATTTTATAAAGAGGAATGATGATCTGGACAACTCCTGGTGTTTGTTTCTACCAGTAAAACCTTCTAGAATAAAGTCACATGATAGATGGCGTCCAGTGGGAGATTGTAGCTACAAAGGGGGAGGGACAGAAGGCCAAGTTTTGGTTTTCTCTTTGCATCATCTTCCCATCCTCCTACAAAACTTTGTAATTGCATTCAGCCCTTTCTTTTCTTTTTCTTTCTTTTTTTTTTTTTTTTTTTGTGGTACGCGGGCTTCTCACTGTTGTGGCCTCTCCCATTGCGGAGCACAGGCTCCGGACGCGCAGGCTCAGCGGCCATGGCTCAGGGGCCCAGCCGCTCCGCGGCACGTGGGATCTTCCCGGACCGGGGCACGAACCCGTGTCCCCTGCATCGGCAGGCGGACTCTTAACCGCTGCGCCACCAGGGAAGCCTTCAGCCCTTTCTTGACTCCATTTCATTGTCACTATTTCTGTGTCTCTAGGCAATATATTTTCTTTTCTCAATGAGAAATAAAACTGTATTTGCTGCTTTGTTTTCAGATGGCCAATGTTATTAACCATGTGTTTCTATATGATGAGTGCTTAAGGTGAAGAGATTGTGTAGGTTATTGATTAGTGGAAGAATGATAAAATGTGCTAATTGAGTGGTACTTGGAAAATCTGTCAGGATCTGCCTCCATGGAGTGGCATAAAAAAACCAAAAGCTGGTAAGAGTTCACAAGTAAACGGGAGTCGAGTACTAACAATTTGAAATATATGATGACAGTGGGTGGAAAAAAAACAAAAGGACTGATCCAAGAGGAAAAGTAATGTTACTGTTAATTATAAATCATGCACAGACACTTCACTCAGGAAAAACTGTACCATAGGACACTGCTACAATTGTTGTTATTAGAAGTGTGTCTTTGTGCATTCGTATCAGTCTTAGGAAGAGACAATAAGCTGATGGTGAGAGGGGAATAGGAGCCAAGTTTTGTGACAGAGTTCCAGAGAGGGAAATTTGTTAATGCCTTCTGGCAAGATAGAGAGGGTTCAGAATGCAAAGTGTTTCTTAAAGGAGAAAGGGGAGAACTCAGAAAGGAAAAGTTGAATGACAACTTCACCTCCCTGGTCTTCAGAAATTACGTACAATTGCTGACCTCAGAGTACTAGAGGAAGCAAAACTCAGACCTACAGCCCGGAGAAGCAAGTATAAAGCTCAGAATGTTTAGGAGAATTACTGGCCAAAGAGTCTGGAGAGATGTGAGAATGAGAGTAACAGTATTGAGTGCAGGTCACATAGAGTAAAGCCTTGGCCCCAGCATTCAAACATTGCAGAGTTGTAGGGAGTTCCTGGATTTCTGTGTCATTCACATAATTAATACTTGTTGCATTTTTAGTCTACATTCCTCCAGTTTTGTTCTAACGGGTAGAAGTGGCAACTGCCCACTGTAACACCTCTTTGGAGATTGCTTGGGGTCTTCAAGTTCAGTGAAGCACTGGACTTTCCATCATATAACTCAGACTCTTGAGGAATATCAACACCATGGTTACTATCATCAAGTATGAATAAGTCATACTTTCCAAACTCAGGAGTATAAGAAATATAATATTCTTTCTTTTCTAAAGCTCCACTTAATTTTTTAACTTCAATTGCCTCTTTTGTCTGACTGGCAGGGGGAGAGAGGAACAAAACTCAGACTATAACCTTAATGTTGCAAGGTGTCCTTCACTCTCATTTATCTACAAATCTGTGATATTTGCAATGCTTAGGTGGCTGGGGTGCAGGGAGTCCATTCAGCCATTGGTTATCCATAGGTCCTTGGTTACTCTGCCCCAATCTTCTTGTTATTCACCCCATCCTTGGTTACCCTGCTCCATCATTGGTTAAATTAACTCATAAAGACCTTCACATACCTCAGTTCCCTGCCATTTCTGTGCCACTACTGGGGGCATAGGCATTTTGCCAAAGTTGCCTATGGTCCTACCTGTCCTAACACATGCCCAGTCACTCCTCTCTCAAGTCAGGTTACTTTCTGTTGGCATTGAACCAAAGGACACCAGACATGTTTGGTCTGAAGAGCCATCCAACTCTTATATCTCACCCCTCCTTTTTCCCACTCCAACTCTACCATATTTTTTCAGATAACCACTAATCCTCTTAAAAGTTGTTCTAGAGTAGTAGACAGCATAATCTCCTGAATGGTTTTGGCTGTGCTACAGGTGCAAAGAAGACATAAGTTGGCAACCTGCTTGAAATGGAGGTGGGGGAGGGGAGGGGAAGTTAGGAAGAAGAACAACAAATTAACATCATGAAATATTATTTAGCTTCATGTTTATTTTTTAGATATCAGATAGTCCAATAAGAAGCATGATTTGTGTTTGCCTAAATCATTGTCATTACTCAAGCATCACTGGGCTGACAACCCAATGACTTACTTCCCTTTCAAATGCCAATGTTAAAGATACTTTAAAACACTTAAGTAGGTGGTTGTTACTGATCGCAGTAAGCATTCTGCTGTAGATTGAAACATATCATGAGATTCAAAAGAGAAGAAAGAAAAAACTTACTGCAGGATTCCTCGAGGATTTACTGTTTTCATGCAACGTGGAGGTCTCTGGTAATGATGAATTTATGATCCATATTACATATTTTAAAATAATCTGCAGCTCCCTGAATACATTTAATCTCAAACATATTTCCTTTCGGTTATATGACAGAAAAAAATTGCAGAATCTTTTTGTTGAGTTTACATCTTATGCTTCAGGATGTTTTGGCTGGGTGACTTGATATTTGAGGAATTTTTTCTGTGAAACAGCCTGTTGAATTTTAAAGTGAAAAAATGAATAAAGGATGCCATTCTCGCTCCCCTAGAATCCACCAAAATGGGATTTGATTAATTTTCTTTGTTAATTTTACCTATTTCCTGAACTTGTCTTTTTTAGTGAAAGCTCTACTCCAGTTAAGAGCTTCGTATCTATTGAGAATGTGAAATCTTACTCAGATATACAAAAAGATATGTTCAAGGATGTTTGCCAAAATTGTTTACAGTAATAAAGAGTTGAAAATAACTTAAATGTCATCTTGAAGAAGAGACAAATAAAATGTTATATGACAGTGATAGAATACAAGTTAACATAATTAGCAAAACCTATCTATCATGAATAAATTCCAAAAACATAAGTTTGAGTTATAAATTAAGCTAAGTGAGATGTAACATGATGCCATTTATGCAAATTACAAATACCATACTATTTATGGACATATACATGAGTGTGTATACATGTGTATATATGTATTTATAAATATACATTATGTATTATATATGTGTTATACACATGTACACATTTGTGAGATATATATCACACACATATATAGACACATTATATATGTATAATAGCTAATTATATATACACATATATGTGATATATATCACATAATAATACACAATGTATATTTTATATAAGCATATATACAGATATATACATTATATATGTATACATATATATATATGTAGAAGAACCCATAATAAAAGCATTTATCTGTGGAGAGAAAAGATCAAAATTTAAAGACTAGGAATGTGAGCCTAAGGGGAAATTAATAAAAATTAAATTAAATATGGGCAATGCATAGACTCCTTCAAGTCAGATGTCAAATTCAAATGTCACCTTTCTCAATGAGGCTTACTTTGTCCACTCCAACTCCTGATGCCCTTAATTTGCTTTCATTACTCTTTTCTCATATCATCTAATATGATGATCAATTAGAATCTTGGCAGAAAGCAAAATATCTCAGATGACAGAAACAAAATATCTCAAGAGACTAATGAAAGGACTGATTGAGGAATCGTGGTCAAGGTTAAGGGAACTGATAAGGAATAATGAGACACCTAGAGACCTGAAGAAGGAGCAGAGGGAAACAGTGGTTTATTGGAATCCAGAGAGAGTTAGAGCCTTGCAAGAGGAAGACACCCAAGAGGAGGTGTAGCTGGGCAGGGACACAGCTTTTGCCAGAAATGCAGCCCAAAGTAGGGAGGAAGTAGGGAACAAGTAACCTGACATACACCTCACGTTGGCCCAACTCAACCAGAAGCCACCTGGCAAGGGAGCCTGGGTGCTGTTCATAGGGCAGAGAATGGATTTGGGGAGGAGTGGGGAAAACAGAATAACCAGGATATGTCATGTAAAAATATTTAATAAATAGAAAATAAATGAATAAATTTATAATAAAATGTGTTTATATTATACATTTTAAATTTATTATCTGTCTCTCCCTGCTAGAATATAAGTTCCAAGAGTCAAGGACCATTGTTTTATTCACTGAAGTGTTCCAAGTGCCTAGAGAGTACCAGGTATAAATAGGTCATCGATAAATAATTGTTAAATGAATGGTATGCCACTAATTAAGGATTATGTTTAATATACTTCTTGGAACCTGAGATAGAATAAGAAAAGATGATTAGTTTTGGATGAATTAGACATCAGAAAATAGTGATTTTTATAATTATGGGGAAATTTTTATGCATTGAATCAATTAATTTTTATATTTTATAGTTAGATGCAGCACAAATGGAGTTAATAAATTACCTTAAGATTCCAGACTAATGTATCTGTACCTAAATCTTAGAGATATGTGAAAGGCTGAGCTTCCTGCTTATCCAGATCCTGTCTTCTGCAGGCAACCCTGTGTAAAGAATAGGCATTGGAGCAAGTCCTTGTCAATGATTTCAGCGATCATAGTGACTAAATCCAAATGAAAGGTTATGCTGCAGGAAAACACTTCAGAATGATTCCTCCATATCTTGAGGTCAGCTAACAATATCCCATCAGTTCACTGGCCACCCCTCATTTCCCTTCCTTTTTTAGCTAGTCAGCGTTCATCTCTAGTAATCTTCCAAGTTCTTAGGACGTGTTAACGACCAAGAATTATTTTAGAGGATTGCCTCTTATGAAAAATGTTCCTGACATGAATTCCCATCCCAAGGGCAGATGATGTCCAAACCCCTTATAATACGTCCTTGATGTTTACTGTTCTAAACACTCAGAGAATCAGATTATGCTACTGGAAGAATCAGATTATGCTACTGGAAGCATGGCTTTACGTACTTAATATTACAATGAAGTATTTTGCCTAGCACCTTAATAAACTAAACTGCATGAGGCCTTAATGAGGTGAAGTGTGTCCAGTGACTTTCAACTCTGGTCTTGAAAGCTTTTAAGTACTAAAGTAATTTGCATATTGTCTCATCCGCCCATATCTGAACAGTTTATTGAGTAACAGGATAATTTTAGATTGCCCGGAAAATATGTCAACTTAATCGTTAGGGAAAGGCGATGGGATTGCTGTCTGTGGTGGTTTTTTATAGACGGTCTTAGAATTCTTTGACAGTCCTCCCATTGAGAGATGGAGGCTCTGTCTCTCCCTTTGGTCCTGTGTTCTGTGACTGTTTGACAAATAGAGGACAGCATAAGTGACACTGTGCCAGCTTCTGGCTCCAAAGACTTAGGAAACTGGTAGCTCCTACTACCTGAGTTCTGGGCTAGTAGTGGCTCTGCACACGCAGCCACCCTCCTCTGAGGAAGCCTACCAGTCACGTGGGAGAGGCCACGTGCACACATTCTAGCTGACAACCCTAGCTAAGGTGCTGGCCAACAGCCAGCATCAACCCCCAGACATATGGGTGAATGAGACTTTGAATGATTCCAGCCCCCAGTCATTGAGTCATTCTAACCTTTCAGCCACCAGAGCTGGCAGTGCATGAGCTCTGACCAAATTGAAGACTCATGAGCAACATGAGTAATTGCTGTTTCTGTCCAACGAGTTTGGGGTAGTTTGTTCCACAGCAATAGATAATCAGAGCACTATTCCAGCTTCTCGATGGCTACAGAAATCTTACTCAGCATATCTCCCACTTGTGGATATCGGAATTTTAAGTTAGAAAAGTTTTGCTCTGTGTCCTTCAGTATACAAGCTGAAAGAAGCTGTAAATTTCAGGTTTGGTTAATCGAAGCATTTTGTGAATTAACATACTTAAGATAAAATGAGAGCAAAATTATCTAAAATGCTTTTCTGAACCATTGAACTGGTCTAAAGAGAATCTAAGGAATTTTAAGGATCCATATTTTCAGCCATTCTAAAACCATCTTCCTCCTTTCTCAGAGAGAAATCTTTCATTCACTCAGCTCCCTCCATACCCACCTTGGCCTGCATAGACTGCCACTTTAATAACCATCTGGTTTTCTTCAAGTATCATCACCATATTTTCTTTCTTCACATCCCACCTCTAAAAAGTATGTTTATCTTATATCCATACAGTGCTGTCTGCGTTGTTCGTTCCCAGTCAGTACTCATTTCTGGCTTGATGCCAAAGTTGATTAGCTAAAATCATTTAATTTAGTAAAGATTGTTCATTATCAGGAAGACTAGGTTTTACTAGCATCTTGACATTAGAATCTCAAGTATTTATTTAGGTTAAGTATTTGCTGTCTGGCTTTTCTGTATTTACTTCTTTTCCTCTCTGTTTGTAGCTTTCCTGGACTTACAGAAACCAAGAAAATTAAAATAAGGGCCTAATTAATGAAAGCAGATCAAACCATCAAGGTGTATAACTTGTTATGACAAGTTCTAACCTCTTTTGCACACAAAATTCTAAAAAATGAAAGGGAACTAGCAAACATTTCAGTTTTCAGCTAAGTACTTACTGTCCTTGGAAGAAAAATTGAATATGTGAGTCTATACTGAATTATTTTCATTCTTTTTTTTTAACATCTTTATTGGAATATAATTGCCTTACAATGGTGTGTTAGTTTCTGCTTTATTACAAAGTGAATCAGTTATACATATACATATGTTCCTATATCTCTTCCTTCTTGTGTCTCCCTCCCTCCCACCCTCCCTATCCCACCCCTCTAGGTGGTCACAAACCACCTAGCTGATCTCCCTGTGCTATGCGGCTGCTTCCCACTAGCTATCTATTTTACGTTTGGTAGTGTATCTATGTCCATGCCACTCTCTCACTTTATCACAGCTTACCCTTCCCCCTTCCCATATCCTCAAGTTCATTCTCTAGTAGGTTTGTGTCTTTATTCCCATCATACCCCTAAGTTCTTCATGACCTTTTATTTATTTATTTATTTTATTAGATTCCATATATATGTGTTAGTGTATGGTATTTGTTTTTCTTTTTCTGACTTACTTCACTCTGTATGAGACTCTAGGTCCATCCACCTCACTACAAATAACTCAATTTCATTTCTTTTTATGGCTAAGTAATATTCCATTGTATATATGTGCCACATCTTCTTTATCCATTCACCCGTTGATGGACACTTCGGTTGCTTCCATGTCCTGGCTATTGTAAATAGAGCTGCAATGAACATTTTGGTATATGACTCTTTGAATTATGGTTTTCTCAGGGTATATGCCCAGTAGTGGGATTGCTGGGTCATATGGTAGTATCTTGACATTTTAATTTTTATTTTATTTTTAAAATTTATTTATTGAAGTATAGTTTGATTTACGACGTTTTGTTAATTTCTGCTATACAGCAAAATGATTCAGTTATACATAGATATATTCTTTTCCATTATGGTTTATTACACAATACTGAATATAGTTCCCTGTGCTATACAGTAGGACCTTGTTGTTTATCCATTCTATATATGCTAGTTTGCATCTGCTAATCCCAGACTCCCAATTCATCCCTCCCCACCCTCCATTCCAGCAACCACAAGTCTGTTCTCTGTATCTGTGAGTCTGTTTCTGCTTCATAGATAAGTTCATTTGTGTCATATTTTAGATTCTGCATATAAGTGATATCATATGGTATTTGTATTTATCTGGTTTACTTCTCTTAGTATGATAATTTCTAGGTCCATCCATGTTGTTGCAAATGGCATTATTTCATTCTTTATTATGGCTGGATAGTATTCCTTTGTGTGTATGTGTGTATATATATATATATATATATACATATACACCACATCATTGTCCATTTATCTGATGATGAACATTTAGATTGTTTCCACATCTTCGGTATTGTGAATAGTGCTGCTATGAATATAGGGGGTGCATGTTTCATTTCAAATTATAGTTTTGTCCAGATATATGCTCAGGAGTGGGATTGCAGGATCATATAGTAACTCTATTTTTAGGTTTTTGAAGAACTTCCATGATGTTTTCCATAGTGGCTGCACCAATTTACATTCCCACCAACGGTGTAAGAGGGTTCCCTTCTCTCCAAACCGTCTCCAACATTTGTTATTTGTAGACTTTTATTTTTTTATTTTTTATTTTTTAATATCTTTATTAGAGTATAATTGCTTTACAATGGTGTGTCAGTTTCTGCTTTATAACAAAGTGAATCAGTTATACATATGTCCCCATATCTCTTCCCTCTTGTATCTCCCTCCCTCCCACCCTCCCTATCCTACCCCCCTAGGTGGTCACAAAGCACAGAGCTGATCTCCCTGTGCTATGCAGCTGCTTCCCACTAGCTATCTATTTTACATTTGGTAGTGTATATATCTCCATGCCACTCTCTCACTTTGTCCCAACTTACCCTTCCCCCTCCCCATATCTTCAAGTCCATTCTCTAGTAGGTCTGCATCTTTATTCCCGTCTTGATCCTAGGTTTTTCTGATCATTTTCTTTTATTTTTTAATTATTTTTTTTTTTTTTGTAGACTTTTTAATGATGGCCATTCTGACTGGCGTGAGGTGGTACCTCATTGTAGTTTTGATTTGCATTTCTCTAATAATTAACAATGATGAGTATCTTTTCATGTGCCTATTGGCCATCTGTATATCTTCTTTGGAGAAATGTCTATTTAGGTCTTCTGCCCATTTTTTGATTGGGTTATTTTTTGTTGTTGTTATTGAGTTGTATGAGCTGTTTGTATATTTTGGAAATTAAGCCCTTATCAATCACATCATTTGCAAATATTTTCTCCCAGTCCGTAAGTTGTCTTTTTGTTTTGTTTATGGTTTCCTTTGCTGTGCAAAAGCTTATAAGTTTGATTAGGTCCCATTTGTTTATTTTTGCTTTTATTTCTATTGCCTTGGGAGACTGACCTAAGAAAACATTGGTACGATTTATGTCCAAGAATGTTTTGCCTGTGTTCTCTTCTAGGAGTTTTATGGTGTCATGTCTTAAATTTGTCTTTAAGCCGTTTTGAGTTTATTTTTGTGCATGGTGTGAGGGTTTGTTCTAACTTCATTGATTTACGTGTGGCTGTTCCAACTTTCCCAACACCAAAAAATATGGAATGCTTCACAAATTTGTGTGTCGTCCTCGCGCAGGGGCCATTCTTCTCTGTATCGTTCCAATTTTAGTGTATGTGCTGCGAAAGCAAGCATGGCATTTATATGTTTAGATGTTTGTAATGGGTTACTTAATTTAAAAACATATCAATTTAAGTCAATTATATAAGTAATTTGCATGCTATATTCTTTTCTAAAATTTTGTTTACTCCTTTTTTAAAAATCCAAAAACATATTTTAGAAAGTGCAAACAATAAAAAAGCATGATTTTAACAGAAAAAGTTCTTCTGATCCACTAATTCCCACCTACCCCATGGAATACTTTCCAGTTTGTTATTCTTATTCCTACCTGGTGCCCAGGAAAACACCTGCCGAATTTGGTCTTCACTGTGGGAAAATTCATGAATCATTTTTACATCACTCCTTTGACATTTCCTAATAAAACAGACATGAAAATTAGAATCAATCTAAAGAAGTTTATTTTAGAATTACATACTTTGTAATCCCTAAAGCTAAGTGTCATCTCCGAAGGCGGAATTGAATCTTGTGTCTTTCCTAATGTAAAAGTCAACAGAATGATTTTTTTCAGATTTGTTTTGCAGTAAGCTTGAAAATATTTTAAAATATAAATTATGTCTTCATATTCGTTATCTTAAATTGTCTAAAAAATTTATTTCAAAGAAATGAGCACAATTTTACACGATAAAATGGGGCCGCAAAAATTTAAGCAAATTTAACCAAAAATATGTAAATAAAAAGTAGAAATGACAAGAACCCAGAGCTTCATTGCTCTCCTGAGACTGCACTGCTGAGCTGACAGTGATTAAGTAAAAGTTATCATTAGACAGTTCAGGTAACTGCAGTGTAAATAACATTGCTCCCATTCTGTCTGTTGTAATTAAATGCTGCTTGTTATTCACAGAGAAAAACCTGTGCCCTACTGAACTCTTTTTCCCAAAGAAATAAGAGACAAATTGAAGGATCACCTAAATTCACATTTTGTCACAAATAACTTCCGTTGTAATTTAACCCATAACCTTATATTTCAGGTTTTCCAATAGGTGATATAAAAAAGAAAAAAAAATTACCAGAATGACATTTTTAGCACAACTGAAACTTCATGTGATTCCTATAATCTTATCAGCTCTTAGAGCATCTCTTAAAGGAACAGAGGCCTTATTCTTGGTTGAGTGTATACCGTCTTGCAGGAGAAAACACTGGACTGTGGTGTATTGTACTTGTTTGCTTAGCAAACTTTCATCAAGTACCTATTATACGATAGGCACTGTTATAGGCACTGAGGATACAGCAGGGAACAAGACTAGATCTAGCCTCAGCTGTCATGGAGCTTATATCCCAGTGAAGGGAAGCAGATAGAGCAGGAGTCCCCAACCCCCAGGCCTTGGACTGGTACTGGTCTGCAGCCTGTTAGGAACCGGGAAGCACAGCAGGAGGTGAGCAGCAGGTGAGCAAGGGAAGCTTCATCTGCCGCTCCCCATGGCTCACATTACCACCTGAGCCATCCTCCCGCCCTCCCGTCCGTGGAAAAATTGTCTTCCATGAAAGCGGCCCCTGGTGCCAAAAAGGTTGGGGACCGTTGAGTTAGTGGACACCCAAATCAACAAACATGATAATCGTAGATAGTAAGATAATTATGGATATGAATAAATATGGATAGTCAGAAAATAGAGTGATGACATAGGGTGCGGAGGACTTGGATGTGGATATATTGGGGAAGACGTCTCTGGAAGTGAAAGCAGAACAGTGTTCTGGAGGAGGGTGAGCCCCAGCCCTGAAAAGAGTAGTGGGGAGCACGCAGGCAGAGCTAATCCAGACCTTATATTGGACACACGAAGGTTCCGTAATCATCACAGAGTCCACATCTTTAAATTTGAGTGCGTTGTTTTTCTTTCTATTTTCCAGAAACTAGTTTTCTTTGCCAACTATCCCATTTTCTGTCATCAATCCTCTAATTCACTTATAGAGAACAGAAGGAGCTGATCAATATACTGATGGCAGCCACACTTCCCTGGTTTGCTGGTTAGCTCAGGGGTAAATTCAGTTACTGAAAATTAACTTTCCCTAGCAAAAAAGTGTAAAGGAACTACAGAGAAAATTATTGGTAGAATAGACTTTCTGGCTACTGTTATAGAAGGAACTGATCAGGTTGGGACTCAAGAGAAAGATAATCTAAATCAGACAGAATTAGGATGTCAAAAGAAGATTATCTAGGTTATTAACAAAGACCATGCAATAAGGTGTTTTAGAATAATCTTATACTGGCACAAAAACAGAAATATAGATCAGTGGAACAGGATAGAAAGCCCAGAGATAAACCCACGCACCTATGGTCAACTAATCTATGACAAAGGAGGCAAGAATATACAATGGAGAAAAGACAGTCTCTTCAATAAGTGGTGCTGGGAAAACTGGACAGCTACATGTAAAAGAATGAAATTAGAACACTCCCTAACACCATACACAAAAATAAACTCCAAATGGATTAGAGACCTAAATGTAAGACTGGACACTATAAAACTCTTAGAGGAAAACATAGGAAAAACACTCTTTGACATAAATCACAGCAAGATCTTTTTTGAACCACCTCCTAGAATAATGGAAATAAAAACAAAAATAAACAAATGGGACCCAATGAAACTTAAAAGCTTTTGCAAAGCAAAGGAAACTACAATCAAGATGAAAAGAACCCTCAGAATGGGAGAAAATATTTGCAAATGAATCGATGGACAAAGGATTTATCTCCAAAATGTAGAAATAGCTCATGCAGCTCAATATTAAAAAAACAACAGCCCAATCAAAAAATGGGCAGAAGACCTAAATAGATGTTTCCCCAAAGAAGACATACAGATGGCCAAGAAGCACATGAAAAGCTGCTCAACATCACTAATTATTAGAAAAATGCAAATCAAAACTACAATGAGGGGCTTCCCTGGTGGCGCAGTGGTTGAGAGTCCACCTGCCGATGCAGGGGACATGGGTTCGTGCCCCGGTCCGGGAAGATCCCACATGCCGCAGAGCGGCTGGGCCCATGAGCCATGGCTGCTGAGCCTGCGCATCCGGAGCCTGTGCTCCGCAGCGGAAGAGGCCACAACAGAAAGAGTCAAAAAAAAAAAAAAAAAACTACAATGAGGTTTTACCTCACACCAATTAGAATGGACATCATCAGAAAATCAACAGACAACAAATGCTGGAGAGGGTGTGGAGAAAAGGGAACCCTCTTCCACTGTTGGTGGGAATGTAAATTGATACAGCCACTATGGAGAACAGTATGGAGGTTCCTTAGAAAAGTAAACATAGAACTACCATATGACCCAGCAATCCCACTACTGGGCATATACCCAGAGAAAACCAAATTCAAAAAGCCACATGCACCCCAATGTTCACTGCAGCACTGTTTACAATAGCCAGGTCATGGAAGAAACCTAAATGCCCATCAACAGAGGAATGGATAAAGAAGATGTGGTACATATATACAATGGAATATTACTCAGCCATAAAAAGGAAAGAAATTGGGTCACTTGTAGAGACGTGGATGGATCTAGAGACTCATACAGAGTGAAGTAAGTCAGAAAAGGAAAAACAAATATCGTATATTAACGCATATATGTGGAACCTAGAAAAATGGTACAGATGAACTGGTTTGCAGGGCAGCAATAGAGACACAGATGTAGAGAACAAATGTATGGACACCAAGTGGGGAAGTGACAGGGGAGGGGTGGTGGTGGGATGAATTGGGAGATTGGGATTGACATATATACACTAATATGTATAAAATAGATAACTAATAAGAAAAACCAAAAAAAGAATAATCTTAGACCCATAATACAAGTTAAGCTGTCATATATATTTCTAGTTATATTTACAGGTATTATGTGAAATTAATAATTGCTAAGTTAATATACAAATGAAATTGTCCATTAAGAAACCTGTACGCAGTTCATACATGGTGTTGATTTAGGTTTTATTCTTGTTTTTTTTTTAAATTTATTTTCTTTATTTCATATAAAGTGTAAGTCATATCTTAAAGCTTGATGATAACAATTCAATTTAAAAAGTTTAGATTGATTCGGTACTGTTGTGAGCCCAATATTCCATGGATCCCACCATCCATGATGCTAATTTTGACCCTCTGCTTAAGTTATAAAATTCTGAATGTAATCTGTGTGATTTCTAAGGAATTTTTAAAAATCTAATTCTTCATCAATCATACACCTGATGATTTTAATACCAATTGTTAATTCTTGCCTGACCCAGTATTTTCATCAGGGTTTGTGAAAGTTTTGCTTCTAATATATTATTCCTTCTACATATATTAGTTGTCCTTTTCATCCTTCCTTTCACAAATAGTCTCTTTCATCATCTCTCCCTAGAATTACAAAGCAGCATCGTTTCTTCTAGGGAACCTTCCTAGACCACCAGGTTGGGCTAAGTGTCCCGTATCTAAACTCTCTTAGCCCTCTGCACAAAGCCCTTTACTAGTCCCTTACCAAAGCGTATCAAGATAAGGCTGCAAGCACTTCAAAGGCAGGGCCAGAGTATTATCATTCATTGTGTGTATAATGTTCCCAACGCCTTGTGGGAGCTTAGTACATGATAACCTGAAACAAACTACTCTCACTCAGCTAGCAATGCAGTCTCTGTTTCTACGTTCTGAAGAGAAATATGTGTTCACTGAGACTTCCTAGAAGAAAACTTGGAAGAATTCCTTTAAAACCATGGAGTGGGGAAGACCTGTATGAAGTATGGCTCAAAATTCAGAAGACAGGAAAGAAAAGATTGATGGGTTTTATACCACACACACACACACACACACACACACACACACACACACACACACACACACACACACTCTCTCTCTCTCTAACTTTTACATTACAATAAATGGGAAGCAGCTGCATAGCACAGGGAGATCAGCTCTGTGATTTTTTTTTTCACATCTTTATTGGGGTATAATTGCTTTACAATGGTGTGTTAGTTTCTGCTTTATAACAAAGTAAATCAGCTATACATATACATATGTTCCCATATCTCTTCCCTCTTGCGTCTCCCTCCCTCCCACCCTCCCTATCCCACCCCTCCAGGCAGTCACAAAGCACTGAGCTGATCTCCCTTTGTGACCACCTAGAGGGGTGGGATAGGGAGGGTGGGAGGGAGACACAGAACCACTTACATAAATTACAGCACATCCACACAATGGACTATTATGCAACCACAAGAGAGAGTGATGAGGACCTCTAGTGACTGATACCGGATGATCTCCAGGATAGACTGCTAATGAAAAGAGTAGGGTGTGAGTATAAAGAGTATAAGAGGGAGGAAAGGACTATATATATTCATATTTTCTTGTGTTAAAGAATCATGCAAGGACAAACAGGAAGCTAATAGAATCATTACCTAGAATGAGTAGAGGAAAGAAAGAAGAAAAGGCAGTGACAGAGGCAAGTTTCTCTGTATGTACTTTATTGTTTTGACTTGTGAATCATTCATGTAAATGTAACTATTAAAAATTATTTGTTAAAAAAGCACTGCCTTTCCAAAAAGAACAGGGCTATGAATTAGTTTTGTGTATACACCTTCTATTTATTTTTATTCAGATAAGATTACAGTTATATATGCAGAAATAAATGTCACAATATATGAGTGTGCAAAGAAGAGAGCTTGATGTAGTGGGAAAAGCATAATTTTAGAACCAGAGAGATCAGGATTCAAATTATAGCTCTACCATATAATTAGGGATTTGATCTTGGTTTCTTTCACTTATTTTCTTCTTCTTTAAAATGACGCTAATAACGCCAGCCTCCTAAAGCTCTTGTAAGGGTCAATTGAAAGAAGGTGTGTAAGAGTCCTAGTACATCATCTAGCTCACCATTCACACAGCTAACAGAAGCAGGGTCTGGAATTTGACCAAGATGTCTGCTTTTTAGAAGCTCTCTTCCTTGCATACACTCACATACTGTGACAGTTCTGAATCAAGAATAATTCTCTTCCCTTCTGGTCATCCTAACCACTCCTTGGAAATTTAGCCAAGATCTTACTTCATGAAGATTTCTTTTCTAGGGATTCTATTTCATTTATGGTTAGTACCATAAACTTTATGAGTTTCATGTTTTTTTTTTTTTTTTTTTTTTTTTTTTTTTTTGCGGTATGCAGGCCTCTCACTGTTGCGGCCTCTCCCGTTGCAGAACACAGGCTCCGGATGCGCAGGCTCAGCGGCCATGGCTCACGGGCCCAGCCGCTCCGCGGCATGTGGGATCCTCCCGGACCGGGGCACGAACCCGTGTCCCCTGCATTGGCAGGCGGACTCTCAACCACTGCGCCACCAGGGAAGCCCGAGTTTCATGTTTTATATATTCATTTTTTGTCTCCTAAGAGCCCTAGATTTTAAAAATTCTTTCCTGCATTTTAAAATAATAACTAAGCACATAATAAATGCTCAGTAAAATTTTGTTGTTTCTATATGTGACAGAAAGCCTAAATATTAAGTAGCAAAGCCTAATCTAAGTCTAGAGTACCAATTGTTTCAGTTTTTGATCTGTACAACCTTTAATTAATGCCTTTTTGCAGACTGCTAAATGCATTTCTCTTATATCTAATACCTGCAGGTGTTGATTATTTTTAATGAAAAAGTAGTGTGCTCAGGAATAAAATAAGATAATAATAATTAAATAATAATAATGAGAAATGCTTAGATTTGGGGAATACCCTGGTGGTCCAGTGGTTAGGACTTTGTGCTTTCACTGCCGAGTTCACGGGTTCAGTCCCTGGTCAGGGAACTTAGATCCTGCAAGCCACGTGGCATGGCCAAAAAAATTAAGAAAAAAAAAAAAATGAAGAAATGCATATATTTGGAGCACAATATCATTTAAATATTTTCCATTCTGGTGTTTTATAATATTATTATAAGTCAGGTTATAACACCATCAAAATTGACATTTAATTATAAATATGGCAATCTCATAATTTTTCACTTGGCTACTCTTTCTTAAGAAGTTATTTTTTAATAGACTTTATTTTTTAGAGTAGTTTTAGGTTCACAGAAAAATGGAGTGGAAGATACACAGACTTCCCACATGCCCTCTACCCCAATATAAGATACATAGATTTCTGTATTATAAACACCCTCCCATCAGAGTTGGTACATTTTTTACAAGTGATGAACCTACATTGACATATTGTAATCACCCAAAGTCTATAGTTTACATGAGGATTCACTCTTGGTTCTGTACATTTTGTGGATTTGAACAAATCTATAATGACATGTATCCACCTTTTTAGTACAATACAGAGTATTTTCACTGACCTAAAAATTCTCTGTGCTCCTGTTATTCATCCTTTCCTGTCTCCTAATCCCTGAAAATCACTGATCTTTTTATTGTCTCCATGGTTTTGCCTTTTGTAGAATGTCACACAGTAGGAATCATACACTATGTAGGCTTTTCAGCTTCTTCCACTTAGTATTATGCATTTAAATGTCCTCCATCTCTTTTCCTGGCTTGATAGCTCATTTCTTTTTAGCACTGAATAATATTTCATTGTCCGGATGTACCACAGTTTATTTACCCATTCAGCTACTGAAGGACAGCTTGGTTGCTTCCAAGCTTTGGCAATTATGAATAAAGCTGCTGTAGACATCCATGTGCAGGTTTTTGTGTGAATGTAAGTTTTAGTTTCATTTGGGTATATACCAAAGAGTGCAATTGTTGGATCATATGGTAAGAGTATGTTCAATTTTGTAAGAAACCACCAAACTGCCTTCCAAGTAGCTTTATCATCTTATATTTCACCAGCAATGAGTGGGAGTTCTTGTTACTCCATACTCATTAGTCTCATTGTTCTCACCAGCCTTGTGGTGTTGCTAGCGTCCAGATTTTGGCCATCTAATAGGTGTGTAGTGGTGTCTCACTGTTTTAATTTGCATTTCCCTGATGACGTATGATGTGGAGCATCTTTCCATATGTTTATTTGCTATTTGTGTATCTTCTTTGGTGAGGTGTCTGTTAGGATCTTTGGCCCATTTTTTAGTCAGGTTGTTTGTTTTCTTATTGTTGAATTTTAAGAGTTCTTTGTATATATATGTCTCTCTCTCTCTCTCTCTCTCTCTCTCTCTATATATATATATATATATATATATGTATAATATTTTTTTTTAAATTTCTTGGCCGAGCCACGTGGCACGTGGGATCTTAGTTCCCCAACCAGGGATCACACCTGCGCCTCCTGCATAGGAAGTGCAGAGTCTTAACCACTGGACCACCAGGGAAGTCCAAGAGTTCTTTATATATTTTGGATAACATTCCTTTCTCAGATGTATCTTTTTCAAATATTGTTTTCCCAGTCTGTGGCTTGTCTTCTCATTCTCTTGACATTTTCTTTCACAGAGAAATTTTTAATTTTAATGAAGTTCAGCTTATCAATTCTTTTTTTCATGGATTGTGCCTGTGGTGTTCTTTTTTTTTTTTTTGGCTGCAATGGGTCTTCGTTGCTGCGTGCAGCCTTTCTCTAGTTGCAGCGAGTGGAGGCTACTCTTCGTTGCAGTGTGTGGGCTTCTCATTGCGGTGGCTTCTCTTGGTGGGGGGCCACGGGCTGTAGGCGCATGGGCTTCTTGTTGCAGCACGCAGGCTCAATAGTTGCAGCGTGCGGGCTCTAGGGCGAATGGGCTTCAGTAGTTGTGGGCTCAGTAGTTGTGCTCATGGGCTCTAGAGCACAGGCTCAGTAGTTGTGGTGCATGGGCTTAGTTGCTTCGCGGCATGTGGGGTCTTCCCGGGCCAGGGATCCAACTGTGTCCCCTGCATTGGCAGGCGGATTCTTTTTTTTTTTGCGGTATGCGGGCCTCTCACTGTTGTGGCCTTTCCCGTTGCGGATAGGCTCCGGACGCGCAGGCCCAGCGGCCATGGCTCACGGGCCCAGCCGCTCCGCGGCATGTGGGATCTTCCCGGACCGGGGCACGAACCCATGTTCCCTGCATCGGCAGGCGGACTCTCAACCACTGCGCCACCAGGGAAGCCCGGCAGGTGGATTCTTAACCACTGCACCACCAGGGAAGTCCCTTGGTGTTCTATCTAAAAAGTCATTGCCAAATCCAAGATAATCTAGATTTTCTCCTAGTTTTAGTTTCACATTTTACATTAGACCTGTGATCCATTTTGAGTAAATTTTGTGAATGGTGTTGGGCCCTTGTCTAGATTCCTTTTTTTTTTTTTTCCTGCGTGTAGATGTCCAGCTGTTCCAGCACCATTTGTTGAAAACAGTGTCTTTGCTTCATTGCCTTGCCTTTGCTCCTTTGTCAAAAATCGGTTGACTATATTTATGTGGGTTTATTTCTGGGCTTTCAGTTCTGTTCCATTGATTGATTTGTCTGTTCTTTTGCCAATACCACACTGTCTTGATTACTGCATTTGATTACTCTTTAGCATGCATTTATCATGTTTTAGCACTTGTCATTCTAATTTATCTGAAGAAATACTTAACCATCTTGCTCAAAATAGCATATCATCAAAACTAAGTCAGAGGGGTGGGTAGACCCCTTGATGTTTATGAAATTTCCACATCTTACATGTAATTTTCATTCTCACTGTTCCATATTTCTTGACTGGAATTTCAATGCTATTATAACATTTTCCTTCTTACCTTGGAAAAATTGGGGTTTTGTTTCAGTTGTTTCTGAAAGCATAAAATTATAATTTAATTGATAAAACACCTAAGAAACAATTTAAAATATAAAATTAATACCAATTTTGTATAAAAATCTAATTATTTATTTTTGTTTGATTGATGGGGCCTCAAATCAGGTTGAAAACTGGCAAGTGACCATGGGGCACAAGCTTAAAGTCCCATCTCAGAACTCTTTTATTTTCTTCTTTTTAATAACACTCTCCTACTGCAAACGTCTAAATGTCTTGTATCTTTCAACACAGAGAACTGACAGTATCTAGATTGTCTTTTATATTTGAAGCTAATTTTTTAATTAAAATAAAAACTTCAAAGTAATTTAGTCTATTAATAAACATAATAGTTATACTTAAAGGATTTACCATGTTCAGGATTCTGTGCTAAACTTTGCCCTATATAACTTGGATTAAATTTCATAGCAACATAATACCTTATGAGATAGGTGCTATTATTATCTTCATTTTAGAGATGAGATATTTAATGTGCAGAGAGGTTAGAAAGCTTGTTTAAGATCTCTCACATTTATGCCTTGGTGGTATAGTGGAGAGCATATTTGCCTTCCAAGCTCTTTCACATTTAACAAGTGATGGAGCAGACCTAGTCAGACTGGCTCTGGGGCCTGTAATCCAGTCACCTAACTACCCTGACTGTGAAGAAGTTGCACATATTTTGGGGTTAGAGAAATCAAAATCCTTTTTTTGTGCTTTCAATGGAGACAATATAGTATCTTTAGCTTCTGAAATTTCTTATTTCTGAATGTGGTACTTTACAGTGTTTATTTTTCTGTGAGTCAAAGCAGAAAGTATAGTCAATTAAAAGTAAAGTCATTGGGACAAATTAGGTAACACATATATAGTATTTTGACTCATTCAAATTATTTTTTGTTGATGGCATAGTTAGTATAACAACACTGAAGAAAAATTACTACATTTCACTTAAATTACTAAATAGGGATTTTAATCTATTGAATAAATTAATATTCCTTCCAGTTATAAAAATTACTGTTTTTCTTTTTTATAAACAAATTTTATGCAAAGGATTGATGAAAGTAACATGGGAAAGATTTCTATGTAGAATTTGAATATAAACTTTGACATGAACTGATTTTACTGAAGTAAAATGGAATCTGTCTCTTTCTTTTCCCCCATGTCACTAATTTTTCTAGGAGCAATTTGAACCTAAATGTCTCTTAAAGTGTACATATTGTGAAATTATCAGGAATTTGGAACTAAAAAGTCTATTTTAAATTTAAATAATTGTTTTATTATACATATTTTAAAAAATAAGTTATGGGTAAAAAATAAAGAAACAATCAGTCATGGCCTTTATTAATAGTCAATACTCTTCCAAAAGTAATTCTTATATTAATAAATAAATGAATGAATTGCAAGTTATGCTAGACTTTATATACATTATACCTGCTGTATGTAGGCACATTTCAGTGCAGGAGATATTATGGTTTTCAAGACAAGTAATGTCCCTGCTTTTATGGAACTTATTTTCTATTTGAAGTAGTGGTGTGAGTGTATGTCTGGTATTTCCTAATAAACAAATAGGTTTTATGGACTGAATATGTTCCCCTAAAATTCATATGTTAAGATCCTAACCCCAGTAACTCACAGTGTGACTGTATTTGGAGATAGTCTTTAAAGAGATAATTAAGTTAAAATGAACTCGCTAGGTTGGGCCCTAACCCAATGTGAATGGTGTCCTTATAAGAAGGGAAGAATAGGACACAGACATATACAGAAGGAAAACCATGTGAGAAGGCAGCCATCTACAAGCCAAGGAGAGAGGACTCAGAAGAAAACAACCCTACTCACACCTTTACCTCCAACTTCTGGCCCCCAAAGTTGTAAGGAAACAAATTTTTGTTGTTTAAGCTATCCAGTCTATGGTACTTTGTTATGGCAGCCCTAGCAATCTAATATACTAAGCAAGTACTATAAGATCAAATAGAATGTGATAGGATAGAGAGTGATGGAGAGGTTACCTTGGACTGGATACCTAGAGAATGTTTCTGTAGGGAGGAGATATTTAAACTGAGATCCCAGTGATAAGAAGGAGTCAGTCATATGATGCTCAGGGAGGAGAGCACCCAGCGAAGGGAACAAACAGTGCAAAGTTTCTGTGGTTCAAAGGACCACAAGAAAGCATGTATGAATTAGATCTAATAGAAAATGATACTAAATGAGGTTGGATTCCTAAGCCAGCGTCACATATTGTCAGGCTTAGACACCAGGGAGAGGAGTTTGGTTTGATGTTATTTTAAGTGCAGTGGATGGTCGTGAGAGGGTGTGAATCATAGAAGTGATATAATTGGATACTCATTTTAGAAAGATAACACTGGTTGCTGGGTGAAGGATGGATTTAGGGGTCAAGAGCAAATGAAAGGAAGCCAGTTAGATGGCTACCCTGGTCATCCAGGCAAGAGATCAGGTAGCTTGTGCCGTCTGGCTGGTTGCTGTGCAGATGGAAAGGACTAATTATATCAGTGGTGTGTTTTCTAGTCGGAGACCACAATTACTGCCAGACTGTAATTGTGGTTGAGGAAGAGAAGGATCAATAAGTTTTGGGTTAAGTAACTTGATGGTGAGATTGGGAAGGATCAGGAAGGAGTAGATTTGGGGGAAAATCAAGAATTCTGTTTTGGCTGTGTTACTTTTTGGAGATCTCAATTTGGCAGCTGGAAATACGAGCCTGAATTTCCGGAGTGTGTCAGGGCTGGTGATAAGAAGTTGGAAGTCGCTGGTATAGAGCTGGTATTTATAGCCCAGGGATTGAATGCACTCGCCCAGAGAGAGTACGTAATAGGGAAGAGAGAAGATGTCTTTTCTCACCAAGGGGCAGTCATCTGGAATGGTCACTGTGGACAGAACTCAGGGTAGGCTTTAACATATATTTCAAAATAAATGGTACATTTAGGGCTTCTGTGGACAACATGTCTGATCTAGGTAGAAGGACAGTATGTAGCAAAACATCCGTTTAAAAAATCAACTTAGGATACTTATATCTTCATATATGTTTTTATTCCAAACCCTCTCAATACACTCAGAACTCTCTTCTTAATGCTTTTCTGCTGCTTCTTGTGCCTATCCCTCACATGAAATTTCAAGAGATCTTTGAGGAGAATGGAAGTCAGACCTAGTAAGTTAACAACTTACATCCTGCCTCCTCTTAATATTATCCAGCCCAGTCCAGCTTGCTCCTTTCTGGAGGAGGATTAAACAGGGGCTGAAATAAAATGGAGTTAGTTATAATGACCCATTGAATTGAGGGTGGAAAATAATGATCTGTGACTCACATTAGCCCTTTGAAATTGTCAGAAGATCAAATGAAATTCAGAATATGGTCTTGACAACAGAAGTGGCTTAAGCCAAATATATTTTTATCATTAAACATTCAACAACTTCATTTGTTCATTTATTCCTTCGCTCCTTCAACATTTAAGAACCAACTGTGTTTTAAGCACTCTTTTGCCACCCAAGGTGGTATGGGAACATGACAAAGCGTCAGTCAATCAGATGCTTCTATCTGAAGCAAATGAAGCTGGTGGCTTCCTGTTGAGATAGCTCCTGCAAAAAGACAGTTATTTTGCTTGTTCTTTATGATTCTCTGATAACTATCCTAATTCTTATTCAGTTCCCAAATCTTGGTCTCCAGCTTGTCATTGACTCCATGAGCCTTTGCTAAACTTCTTATAAAAATCTTTTCTGCTTAAGAGAACCAGGGTCAATTTCTGTCATCTGCAAACAAGAGTTCTGGCTGCTGTATGTCTCATAATTGTCAAACTTCAAAGGGTAACATCAGACTTTCAAAGACTAAATGTATATACATTTCAGATGGCTACATATCAAGAATTACTATCCAAGTCTCACATGCGTTGTAGAATGAAGGACTGTTTTCTCCATGAAACCCTTTACTGATTCAAGAATAGGTGGAAGACGAGCTCTGCTTAATATCCAATTATTTCTTTGGTTAGCTCTATTTTACTGAATCTTAAAACAGCAAATTATTTCTTGCTATCCATCTTGCCGTGGTTGAAGAATGGAAATTTGGGCTGAGGGATGGGGACAAGTAGAACTAATTGCTAGGTCGAGTAAAGTAAATTAGACGCAATGACTAAGCGCTATTTTAGAAACTCTCTCCAGAACCTTGGGGTTACAGAGCTAAGTGCCAAAGAGAATAAAACATCGAATTGGTCCAATCATTTCCAATGTGATGACCAAGAAATGAAAACACTTGGGGGAGTCTATTCACAAGTTCAGGATATTTCTAGTTCTCTTTCTTTGTCAGATCTTCAGGGTAGACTTTGGGCTTTAAAACCCAGAAGTGATAGCAAGTCATCCTAAAGTGTGCAGAAATGGAAGCATGATGAAGCATGAGCACCCGGTTTTCTTGTTAGCCTTCTGGGTGGAAAAGATAAGAAAACCAGGAAAAAGATGACAGTATCTTTTTTCCGGCAGCCATGGGCACCTTAGTGTTTTACTCTTAAGAGAAATGCCACCAGAAGACATTTATTTAAGAGGGGAAAAGGAATGTTCTTTGTAACTTTCACTGGAAGTTGCAAATAAAAGTTCTACCTTGCAACTTGACCTGCATGTTAGAAATGTCTGACTATTGCACACATTTAGGCCCATAAAAGCCATATATTTATGTATCATTTTATTCTTTTATATCCACAATTAAATCTGAAGAAACTCTCGAAGGATTTAGTAAAGTTAATATTATCTCCATAGGTTGAAAATTATGGAAAGAGTGATTTGGTAAAATTGTACAGTATCCTGACTGGACTGCCGCTATTCGTTTGTTTCCAAAAGCATTAAATTGCCCATTTTGTTTTTTAAGGGAGAAATGATTTTAAAAAGTATTTACTGGAATTTCAAAATGGATTTGTATATATTGTATTGAATTATATGTTATAGGTTAGTATATATCAATTAATTATCAATGGACTCTAAGTACTCCACACTGTCATAGGTCTGGATTTATCAAGAGAAAAATATATTGAGCGCTAAATTTTAAAGAAAGCTTAGAGAAGAGATGCTATCAGCTCTTGTAATAATAATAACAATAACAGCTAGTACTTATCGAATATTTAATATGGATTATATCATTTAATCCCTTAACCAATCTAGGAGACTGGTACTATGATTCCCATTTTACAGTTGAGATAACCAAGTCCCAGAAAAACTAAGTAAATTGTCTAAATTGTCCAAAGTTATGCAGCTTGTAAGTAGATGAGTGGATAATTTGAACCTGAGTAGCTTAACCCCATCATCTGTACTCTTGATCATTATTGCTTTTACCAGATAAAGAGTATATCAGTCAATAAAGGCACATTCTACTTACTAGACAAAAGGGATGGATTTTAATGAGCCATTTTGTATTTGAGATAATATAACCTGAAAGGTTTGTAAATAATTGTGCACCACCATGTGCTACTGTAGTGAAAATAATTTCATGCCCTCACCTCAGAAGACTTGGATTTCATTTTTCAACCTGCCACTTGATGTGGGTAGCAAGGGCAAGTCAGAAGTTCACCAGTTGCTGCCGTATAAAGTAGATGGAGTAGATGGAGATCATCATTATCCTTGTTTCTTATAGTATATGAAAAGATATTTTTAAACTATAAAATACTATATTATGACTTTAAAATTAACATTTAATTTTTATTAAGAAACACAGACCCCAAGAAAGATAATGTGAAAAGGAATATGGCTGAGTAAAGAAACATGTTCTTAAAACTATTTGTTTTCAAACATTCCTCTGGACAGTGTTATTTTCTCACTGTCAGTAAGATTTACAAAAGTTATTTACAGTAGAAATGGCATTCATTGAACTGTTTGTTATCTGTGCCTGGAAGTCAACCAAAAAAAGACAGCTGGGGAGGGTACTATTGCTTACAGTCTGGCCAGTGATATCTTTTGAGAATGGTTGCCCAGTTGCATTATTCAGGTAACTCGTGTCCCAAGAGGATGAACTGCCAGTTTCATTTTAACATTAATTATTTGATAAAGGGATGGGGGAATTGGAGGTAAAGGGAGAAGAAGAGATAAGAAAGAAGAGAAGGGATTTTATAGAAATCAGGAGTAGAGAGCCTAGGAAGAGGGTTGAGGAACCAGACTGAAAAAGACCTCCATGTTGCTGAGAAACAGAGAAAGGGGTAGATCAGATGGCAGGTATGCAAAAATGGTAAGGTGAAGCTAACATATAAATTTGAAAACTTAAATCAAAATTGCGTGATTGGCGAAGAGCCTGGAAGTGATGGAGCCTCAAATAATATGAGTGGTACTTCATCTAGCAGGGTCTTCCCATAAAACTGAGTAGTTGTTGTGTGGGCAGGAAGTGTCAGCTTTAAGGTTTGAGAGATTTTGGGGGGGGGTGGAATATTGAAGGGAAAAATGTTATGACTCATTAACTTTTGTTGGCATTGTAAATCCCTAAGGAAACATTTTCTGCATGAGAACTGACAGCCTATTTCTCCCTTCCCACTTTATCCTAAAATACACTTTATCTCAACTTCAAAAAGTGTATGATACATATATATATGTACACACACATGTGCACACATACATGCATGCATATACACACATATTCATCTAAGATTTCAGAGTGCATTGGGTTATATACTCATCTAGGATTATATTTTTTATAATGGAGAATGCAAGTTCTGTGAGTATAGAAAGAGACTGTCTTGTTCACCGATATATGCCAAATGTCAGGCAAATAATCTTGTAAATAAAAGATGCCCTATAGATATTGGCTAAGTGAGTGAATGTCATTCATTCTTGGTTTCATAGAAAATCCTCTAATTTTCTGAGGTGGTCATCAAAATCCCAATTTCATCATGGAAGGCCTAATTTTGAACTGTAAACTTCCCTGGGAATAATGAAAAATAAACATTTAATTTATGAAGAGAAAAATCTTAATACTTAATAATACGCTTTACTCATATAATTAGGGTATAGTTTTATTATAATCTATATGATAGAATGTCAGAGCATTCCACTATTGAGAAAATGTTTTTATCTACTCAGACTACATAGGGGTTGTTGTGTTAATTTTCAAACAAATTTCTTTGTGAACAAAAGGATTACTGGAAGCCATTGCCTTTTACAAATTGACAATATGGAAATCTCAGTTAAATAAAGATATAAAAGAACACCAACTTTTAGAAACTAATATTGAAATGTCATTGATGTCAGTTTAGCACTGGTGGAAGATATTAAAAGCTTCTCAAAACTGACATTTTTAATCAAAGTAATATTTTTAATAATAGTTCCTCTGTGATCATGGCAATCACTTGTGTTATTCAAAACCTATTTTTTTTACATCCATACAGTGGTAGAGCTCTAAAGGTGGGTGGTGTAGGCAGCACACAGACAGTGTGAACTGAAGGTCACCAAAAGGGCTGTGTGCCCAAATCCATCCACATTGTCAGTAATATGGTGTTAAGTTTGTAGAGAACTCGCTAATGTTGTTTGAATATATTATTCTGTTAGTCTTATCTCCAGCACACCAAATATGTGGAGTATATAACAATAGATGCTTGAACAATTTAAGTGACTTGCTCAAGGCCATATAGCTAATAAATAATGGTTCTGGGGCCAAACCTAAGCCTTCTTACTGATAATCTAATATTCCTTTCACTGTGACACAGTCACTCTTGGCACCTAAACATCCTGTACTAGGGACTTTCCTTTAGGTTAAGCAGAGTGGTGTTTCCAGAATATCCTTGTTAAAATTTAAGTTTACTTGAGAGATGTATAATGAAATAAACCAAAAAGAAGCATAAACCTTTGGAAAGAAAAATCAGAAGTCTAATGGGATAAGAGGCAAAAATAGGTCAATCTTGAAAAAGTAGATTTTTTTTAAATTAGAAAGTTCCCAAACAGAGCACTGCTGTGGTTGGAGAAATCTGGACCAGCCAGGTAACACCACAGGAGGCCCTGAATACTGGCACATAGGTCTAGAAAGCAGAAAACCTCTGGGGACTGTCACTAGGAGCTGAAGGAACTGGAGTAGGAATTGGGTCTGAGGAAGGATTGGGTCTGGCTGAGGCCAGAGAGCAACACATACTTGTTTTGGATAAGAAAGTAACTTACATATATTTTTATCAAGACAAGTGATTTGCTTTGAAAAGAGATACCTTCTCTTCAGGCAGTAAAAAAGTTTTCTAAAGTTCTAATTTTCAGATGTCATACATTTTTAAAACTCAAATTATTATTTGCTAGATAATTGGACACTTCCATCAAAGTCATGCATTAAGGAATAAAAAGGAAGGAGCTGTCCTTTGCTTTTCAAGGTGAGCACAGGTCTGGACACAAAAGGTGTATATATTCCTTGGGAAAAACCCACACCTGCCATCCTTTCATGCCCGAGGTCTTCAAATGCTCCACGGAGGGCTCCATGCTACAGCCTAGTGTTTACGGATCTGGACATCAGTGGAAAGTGTTGTAGTCCATGCCCAGGGGTGCCTGAAAAGGGATCTGAGACTCAAAGTTGACACACGAAGCCTACACAGTCACCTCAGGCAACCAAGTGCTTGTTCAGAAAAGCCAAATAAAGAGCTAAAATTTAGTGCTTTTTACATAGTCATTTTACCTTCATTTTATGGCTTGATATCAAAACCTCTTTCCATTAAGATACTAACAGTTGATAAAAAGCCCAGATTAGGTTTTGCTAAAAGAAAATCTAAGTTAATGTCAAGCTCTCTTGGTTTTCTTGTGTTGTTATTTTCAGGAAACTCTCTTGAGACAGAAAGTATTAAGACGGTGAATGAGCTGTTTAGTGAGGGGGATCTGGGGCTGTTTAATGAAACGGATTTTATGTATGTAAAGTTTTTTTGAAGGCTGCCTGATTTAAAAAAGCAGGGTTTGTGCCTTAATTCTAGTTGTAGATTTTAATTTTTGTTTCTTTTTAAAAGCAATTTTCAAATCAGCTCACCAAATTTCCAGCATTTTATAAGATACTAAGACCAATTTGTTGGAAGACAGAGACTTTATCTGATTTTTTTCAAAGTTTGAACCTTTTATTTTTCCCACATATTTTCTTGAGCAACTTGTAGAGAGATAAATTTAGTTAATGAGGAAGAGGATGGGATGGAGAACTGTCTGTAACATGGAATTAACATTCATTTAACATATATTTATTGAGCACCTGTAGTATGTCAGGCTGTTCTAAGAGGTAAGGATACATTAGTGAAAAAAAAAAAAAAAATCAAAACAGAAATCTCCACCGTTGTGGGTCTTGCTTTCTAGCTGGGGGAGACAGAGAGTAAGGAATAAATAGAGAATGCCAGAAGGTGGTAAATGCTATGGAGAAAAATAAAACCTGAAAGGGAGTAGGAAGTGTCAGGGTATGGTGTAGGTTGCAATTATGAACAGGACTGTAGAGGAAAGCCACACCGGGAAAGGCATATTTGAGCAAAGACTTAAAAGAGATAAAGGAACAGTTATGTGGGAATCCTGGGGAGGAGGTTTCCAAAGAGAGGAAACAGCTGGTGCAGAGAATGAGGCAAAGAGAATGCCTGCCGAGTTCCAGGAATAGCAAGGCAACCTGTGTAGCTGAAGTGGAATGATCCAGGGGGAGAGAGGTAGGAGATAATGTCAAAGAAGTGACGGATGGCTCAGACCACATAGGGCCTTCAATGCCATTGCAAAGTTTTGCTGCTGAATGAAAGGGGGGAACGTTACAGGGTTTTGAAAAGAGAACTGCCAATACCTTTACTTACAGGTTTAACCACTCCACTCTGGCTCTTTTGTTGAGAACAGACTGTATGGGAGCAGGGAGACCAAATCAGAAGTCATTGCAGTAATCCAGGGAGGCAATGATCCTGGTATGAAAATAGGGAGAAGTGGTCAGATTCTGGATACATTCTGAGGAGAGAGGCAATGAGGTTTGCTTAGGAAGTGACTGAGATGTCTGAAGTAAAGAGAACAATCCAGGATGACTCCAAGGTTTTGGCCTGAGCAACTAGAAGGGAATAGCTGCCACATACCAATGTGAGAAGGACTGTTGGGCAGAGAGATCAAGTGCTCAACTTGGACCCATCAAGTTGAGATGCCTGTTAGATATCCTAGTGTAGATCTCCAGCAGGAGGCGACTGTCGGAATTGGATGTTCTAGGGAGATGTCTATAGTGGGGATTTGGGGATTGCCTAGCTATCAAAGTATTTATCAATAAAACAACACAACCGGATGAGATCATGGAGAGTGAGTGAGACAGAAGACCCAAGACCACGTCCTGAGCCGTAAGACACTCTGATATTAAGAAGCTGGGGGCGAGAATGGAAACCAGGACTTTATCCTGAGATAGAACAACCAGAGACCAGTGAGGGAGGGAGAAAACAGGAGGACGGGGTGTCCTAGAGGCCACAAGTAAAATGGGCCCTGAGCATTGGATTCAACACGGTGAGTTTACTTTTGGGGAAAAGAAAAGTTTCTTTTCAAAGAAAGAAAGAAAAGAGAAAGTTTCTTTTTCTCTGGCTTTGGCTCAGTGTGTTTTTCGGCAGGTTGTCTTGCTTTCTGAAGCCAGGTCTGACTCACCCTGGAAATAGGGCTTGCAAAATCTGGCCTAGGGCCAGGTCATGTGCTTATCTTCCCTGCCTCTTCAGCTTCTAAAAGCAGCCGATCTCTCTGATAGGGTTAGGCCAAAACTCTCATCTCTCTGGTGGGTGGTAGCAGAGAAGAGGCCCAAAAGAATTGGATCCCATTCTCCCAGAGCATTTCCATTGTGGTTTACTGAGTATGCAGACTCCCAGAGAATATAAAGGACCGGAGTCATTACACTTAAGAGCAACAGAGTAGGTGGCCCACAGGTTATTTATTCAAGAAAAATGAAAAACTGAAAAAGATGAAAAAAAGCGTGTCACAAACTTGGAATTTAAATCATAATGTTGCACATCATTTATTAGGATGTAGGTATCTGAACACCCAATCTCATCTCTTAGCTTATAAATCTGGTATTGCAATGCCTCTACATTCCCAGAATGATAAAAATATGTAAACTATGATTAAAAAGCACTTTAAAGATATGAAGCAATTTAGTACTTTAAAAATAAAATTCCCTCAGGAAAATAAAATGCTGTTTTCATCACAGTACAATCAGATAACTGAAATATAATAAATAGTTTGTAGACTGATTTAGAGAAGGCTTTTATAGATTTTGACTAAAGAATAAGCTCGGGAGATGCAGGTCACAAATTGTTCTATTATATTTTTCTTTTTGTATGAATTTTTCTAATTAAGGGTTTACTTCGTGTAGGATTTTAATAAGGGAAAATGAATATAAATAAATAAATTTCAATAAGCTTGTTTGAATTTCACAAATATACTATATACTGAAGATCTAACAATCAGAATACAAATTTGTTTTTCATTTGTCTATTGCTACATAATAAATCACCCCCAAATTTAAAGGCCTAAAGCTACAACTTCTCTTTTTAATCTTTACAAATCTCTTGGTTAACTGGGTGAAGATGGGTGGTCAATTGCATTCGGCTGAGTGGTTCTTCTGTTCCATGCGATGTTGGCTAGGGCCCCAGTCATCAGGATACTTGGCTGGGTGCGAGTACTGGTTGGCTCACTCACTCAGCTGGCAGTGGTGTTGGCTTTTGCTGGGAGCTCAGCTGAGACCGTAGAATGTCTTGGTTCCTCTCCAAGTGTTTTGGGATTCCAAGAGGCAGAAAGTAAAAACTCAGTGCCCTTAAGACCTAGGCTTGGAAACTTAAGAATGGTATTTCCGCTGCATTCTGTTGGTCAAAACCAGGTACAAGCTTAGCTCAGATTCAAGGGGAAAGGAAATTAGCACCATCTCTTGATATAAGGAGTGGCCTATGCATCCAAAAAGGGAAGAAATGGTTGAGGACCATCTTTGGAGATTAGCTACCACAGTTTGTCCTCTGGCCTCAATAGTTCATGACCCTGTCATGTGCAAAATACCCTCATTCTTCCCTAAAACCCCCAAAGCCTCATCCCATTATGACAGTGCGCAAAGTCCAGGATGATTTAGTCCTGTCATCTAAATCAGATCCAGGCATGGATGGGGCTCCTCAGGGGCAGTTTCTCAGGTACAGAGACCTTGAAAAGACAAAGTATATGTCATCCACATTCCTAATGTGCAGTGATGATATTGGATAGCATAATTGCAATAGACACCCCTGTTCTAAAAGGGAGCAAGTAGGTGAACCCTAGAAGTCATCAGTCCATGGCTGGGCACATGTTGCCATTTCCTCTGACACCAGGGAATTTCTGCTCCCTGGGAGTGAATTCCATGGTTCTGTGGTTCTTAGATCCCGAAATCGCCCACGTTTAGAGCTGAATAGCTTTCTCAGCCTGCTTTCTGCCCATAGGAATTGGGGGTCCACAGGCCTTTTTAAATTATAAACTGCCTCTGTAGTATTTGATCCAAGCTTGTATAATTCATTTTAAAATGGTGTGGGTTTTCCATGCATCAAATTATAATCTATTCCATTAGACAAAAATAACACCTATAAATTTCTTCCAGACAGGCTCCTCCCTACCTTGGGTTGTGGGAAAGTACCTTAAATATTCTTAAAAATTCCTTTTAGTGTAGTGGAAAGGGTATAAGAATCATGCCTTTATGATTCCTGGAGTCCCAATTTTTAAATCGAGAGGGTCTATAAGACATGTCTTTAAGCTTCTTAGATGTTCTGTAGTCTAGCTCAGAGGGTATACAAAGTGCTCCGTTACATTTTTCTGAGGACCCAACATGTAAGAACAACCATACCCCTGAACTGATTTTGACCATCAGGCTATGTTTTACTGGCAGTGCCCTGGCATTGCCCCCAGGTTTTAATTTGCTTTGAGTATATTTTGTGAACTGGGATTTTAGGATTGACAAAAAGTTTTATTATCCAAACCAGTAATTCTGGGTTTGGAAATGTTTTATCTATTCTTATCTTACCATACACAGTTAAAAGGAAACATTCAGCACTTTCAAACTACTGCCTGGCAATGTTCTTAGCCATATTTACAATTTCATTAAGAATGTTGCCAAACTTTCTGTCACTACATAACTTTCTGTAATCTTTTTCTTCCTCTAGTCTTTAATAATAATGTCCTCACCGTCCAGCCACCATTTACAATCTCCTTGAGGCTGTTCTAGCCTCCGCTGGCTACTAGTCCTATTGTCAATGTCACATGTTTTAGGATTTTGTTATGGCAACACCCTACTTCTAGGTATCAATTTTAATTTTGGTTATAATGGTACCCCTAATGAAAATGCAGAGCATTTGGAAAAACACTTATCTTAAAAATAGTAAGTGCCAAGAGAATCAAACTTGACAAATTTGCTAATGCTTCTCCACGCCTACCTATATCAGAGTTAGTCTTTTAGCAACAACATGCACTAGTTACATAGCCAGCTGTGAATTTTTGTCCACTGATGAACTGCCTATAAAGTTAGTAAGCCAATATCAGGGTATCAAAAACTTGGTTTTAGGGACTTTTTATTTTATTTTATTTTTTTTGCGCTACGCGGGCCTCTCACTGCTGTGGCCTCTCCCGTTGCGGAGCACAGGCTCCGGACGCGCAGGCTCAGTGGCCATGGCTCACGGGCCCAGCCGCTCCGCGGCATGTGGGATCTTCCCAGACCAGGGCACGAACCTGTGTCCCCTGCATCGGCAGGCAGACTCTCAACCACTGCGCCACCAGGTAAACCTGGTTATAGGGACTTTTTAAAGATTGTTTTCTGTTAAAGGCACTGCCTCCTCCTCTATTCTCCCACTCACACTTACGCCCCCAAATGTGAAACCATCATGACTTTTTTTCTGTCCTCCAGCTTATTAACTATCATGTTTTCTAGATTCAACCTTCACCGTCTCTCTCCTCGTCATGCCATCCACTCCATGGCTTTGACCTGAGTCCAGATTCAGGTCTCCTCATCTCTCACCTGGTCCAGTTCAATAGCCTCCTCATTTCTAGTCCTTTGCTCCCCTTACTTCCCCTCCTGACCATTCATTTAATAAAGTATGAGACATGCTATGAAGCATACGCACTAGTATAGGCTGTAGACACTCATACATGAACTGAATATGGTACTTTCTTGAGGAACTCAACCCTGTTGACAAAGGAATTTTTGTTAAGCACAGATTAAGTCACTTTATTTACAATTCAAGACCAATAGAAAAAAATCAGTTTCTGTTTCTGCCTCCAATCCAGGATTCCATGTTGCATTCATTTGTACAGCCCCTCAGTGTACTCCAATCTGTGATAGTTCCTCAGTCTTCCTTCATCTTTCATGATCTTTACACTTTTGATCAATACTCATCAGCTATTTCAAAGAATTTCTCTCAATTTTTTTTTTGTCAAATGTTTTCTCATGATGAAATTTAAGTTTTGCATCTGTGGCAAGAACACCACAAATGCCATCTTACGTCCTTCTCGGTTCATGATATCAGGGGGTACATGATGTTGATATGTCTTAATTACCAGAGATGCTAACTTTGATCACTTGGTTAAAGTGTCTGCTAAGGTTCTCCACTGTGAAGTTACTATCTCTCCCTTTACAATTTAAAAATACCTTGGAAGGGATTTTGGGGGGATTATATTAATATACTATTTCTCTTCAAAATTTCACCCACTGATTTTAACATCCTCAGTGGATCTTGCCTGCAACAATCTATGATGTTTGCCTAATGCTGCTTTTGTATATCCTTCATTGCCTCTACATTTATTAATCAGAATTATTCTGTAAGGAAAAGCTGCCTCCTTTTGCCCATTTATTTATTTATTCAAATATATATTGATGTAAGCATGGACTTATGGATATTTATTTTATGAATGACAGTCAAATACTATATTTATTTTGTTGTTCAAATTTCAATAGTCACCTTTTTAAGGAAGCTTTCTTCTTGAATTACTCCAACTGGATATTATCTCTCTCGCCTCTGAACCTGCAGGTCATATCATTTGCAGCCCCTTTATGTTGCACTCTACTTTTGGCCTTATGTTACAGATATTTATGAATACTCCCATTCTCATAACTCCCATCTCCATTTTATGTGCTGGTTTATTGAGGATACGAGATGACTTACCACTAACCTTCTATTTCTTCTACAGTCAATAGAACTGTAGCACATTGTAGGAAATCAGTAAATATATGTGGAATTAAATTCAACTGGCCAAAGCATTTTTGGCCAGAACATAACTTAGCAACCCAAGAGCCTAACCCTGTGTCTCACTTGTTTTTACACCCGCTTTTCATCTAAAGGTTTCTTTGTCTTAGAATTCTTAAATGTTTTATTATTTATATCCCAACCTCTCAATGTTCTAGAATATTTGTGTTTCCAAAAAAAGCCTCTCTTTAAAATACTTTAAATTGTTAGTAGGAGGATGGGAATTCTAGCAGGAACACAAAAGTTCAAAACAATGAAAAACAAAACCAAAAACTAAATTAGGTACAGATAAAGACATGGGATTAGGGGGGAAAGCAACTAAGACATGGGCCACTGAAAGAATTAGACCTAGGCATTGAAACAATGACTAGGGAGCTAATTTCTATGTAGCTAGAACAATTGGGGTCTGAAATATGGAATTTGGATTCTCTCAATTTTTGATTTGGTTCTCTTGACTCATTGACTTATGAGGGACTCTATCACATTAAGGGTGAGAATTATGTCCAGATCATAATATATAATGTGTGTATGTATGTGTGAGAGAGAGGGGTGGGTGTATGTGTGTGTACACACATATACATGCAGAGGTTATTCTTCGTGCCTCTGTGTCATTAGTCTTCTAGAAGACTATTAAATGTCTTAATAAATATTTATTAAGAGCAAGATTTGAGCTGTTAGTGTTGAGAAAATATAAATAACTTGCCCTCCATGTAGTTCTCTAATTTCAGTCATTTATGTACTATTTTAAAAATACAGAGCTGGTTACTGACACCTGGGATATGAACCCAGACAGAGACTAACCACTGATTCTAAACTGCCTCTTAGTATGTATTAAAATGATGTGTTCTTTAAGAACTGTAAAAATCATTTTGTATAACACTAGTGGGCACATTTATATTTCGTGATTCCCTAGAAACTGGATGAAGTATATAAGTGACAATGGTAGTACAAAGTGTTATACACTATGAGAATGGTTGGTACAATGAATCACTACAGGAGATAAGAGAAGAAAAAGAGTATGTCCAGCTGGGCAAAGTGAAAAGATTTAGTGGAGGAGGTGGCATTAGAATACTTGATCTGTGTGTGTAGAGATGGGCATGAGAGGGGACATCCTAGCTTCAGAGAGAAGCACAGACTATGCATGAAATGCAGCAGGTGTTGATAGATAATTTTGTTGGAGCACACACTGTACAAATGGGAGTGAAGAGAAGTAAAGCTGGAATAGTACTAGATGAAAGCATTAAAGGATCTTCCATTTGAGGATGATTTACTGTGCTAAGAAAAGTAAATGAAGCACCTGGACAGATGCCCCCAAACCTAGAAATGTGCTCCTCAAAGTGTTTTGAGTTGGCAACATGCTTTAGATTTATAGAGTGAGAGTTGTATTGATCAAGATATTTATTCAAGGGCTTCCCTGGTGGTGCAGTGGTTGAGAGTCTGCCTGCCGATGCAGGGGACACGGGTTCGTGCCCGGGTCTGGGAAGATCCCACATGCCGCGGAGCGGCTGGGCCCGTGAGCCATGGCCGCTGAGCCTGCGCGTCCGGAGCCTGTGCTCCGCAACGGGAGAGGCCACAGCAGTGAGAGGCCCGCGTACAGCAAAAAAAAAAAGATATTTATTCAAATACAAGAAAATTTAAGTCAGAATTTGGGTAAACTACCACCAGGTGGTAGCAGTTATGCTGATTTCTTAGTCCAGATGACTTGATTTAAGCCAGAAACATACATGTGTGAGAGCCAGTTCAGAATTCTCAGTTATCCAGGATCTCATGTGTGTAGAGGTTTGTCTGCAGAGTGTATAATTACATCATGTAATTACTATATTTATATGAAATAATTTACTTCTAACAGTACAGCTGCATTCCCATTTTCAGAAACAGTACAATGTGTTTCTTTGCAAGACATTTTATTCTTAGAAGTAGAATGTACGGGGATATACGCTAATTCAGTGGGATGGTTGGAAATTGCTATTTCAAATATTATTTCAAACAAATTAGAAAATATGTGTTTATCTGAAAGTCTTGTGGTTGAAGGAGTGAGGCCAGAAAATGGGTTAATTAAGATTGAGAGAGATTGGGGAGAGGCCCAAATTTGGCTTTTTCACAGACAGTGGGTGGAATCTAAGGGGCTTCAGATCATAGGCAGATCTGCCTCCGAGACGCAGCTAATGTCTTCTCCTTTTATCATCTAATTTAATCCTCCCAACAGCCCTATGAAATAGAAAGTACTATCTCTATTTAAATATAATAAGACTGTGGCTCAAAAAGCTAAGCAATTATCTAATTTATTTGCACAAGTAAAAGACCTGGAATTTGAACCCTCATCTGGTTTCACTCTCAGTGCCCTTTCTTCTCAGTACCCAAGAGGTACATGATCCACCTACTTCAGAAACCCACTGGCCTTTGCCCTCATCAAAGCAGGAAAGGAGGTAATAACAGTTTTTTAATTCTGGTTAATTAATCATTGCATTTCCCCAACATTTTATTATGAAAAATTCAAACATACAAAAAGTCAAAAAAATTTTACAGGATGCCCTTCACATAGGTACAACCTAGATTCTACAATTTGCATCTTACGCTACTTTCTTTATCACATATCTTTCCAGCTATTCATCCCATTATTTTATCATTATCCCAATTTTATATGCATTTCACAGTAAATTGAAGACATGAGTACGACTTCACCCCATTACTTCAGCATGCATATGTTAACTGAATTTCAATATTGGTTTATAGATTTATTAAAAATTTGAGATAAACATACAGTGAAATGCACTGATCTTAAGTGTATCATTCAGTAATTTCAGACAAATGCATACAGCTATGTAACCCGAATTTCTCTCCAGATACAGAACATTGCTCTCAGACCAGAAAGTTCTCATATGTCCTTTCCCGATCAAGTTCCATCCCCTCCACCCCTTTAGGACACTATCATTCTGTTTTTTGGTTGGTTGTTGGTTTATTTAACTATAGATTAATGTTGCCTGTTTTAGAATTTTATATAAATGGAATGAAACAGTATGACAGTACGTACTCTTTCGTATAAGGGTTCTGTCACAGCAGCATAATGTATTTTGAGAGTAATTCATTTTGCTCTGTGTATCAGTAGTTTATTCCTTTTTATTCCTGATAATGGACAGCTGGACTGTTTTTTACTTCTTATATTTGAATTTTATTTTATTTTTTTATACAGCAGGTTCTTATTAGTGGACTCTTTTGGTTTTTTATCTATTATGGAATAAAGCAGCTGTGAGTATTCTTGTATCAATTTTTCATTTCTTTTGGTGTAACTACTGGTCACAGGGTTTAGTTTTACAAGAAACTGCCAAAACTTTTACCAAAATATTTGTACCATTTTATACTCCCATTAACACTGTATGAGAGTTCTGGTTGCTGCACATTATTACCAGCACTTGGTGTTATCAATCTTTTAATTTTTTTTCCTTCTGGAGGATTTGTTATTGTTTTCTCATTGGGGAAGAAAGCCATGCGCGCCGTCAGCCTTGGTTGGGCCCTCTGTTCCTTTTGAGTCAACTTCCATTATGAGCTTTCCCCATATTGTTTTTGTTTTTGTTTTCTTTTTTTGCGGTTACGCGGGCCTCTCACTGTCGTGGCCTCTCCCACTGCGGAGCACAGGCTCCGGACGCGCAGGCTCAGCGGCCATGGCTCACGGGCCCAGCCGCTCCGCGGCATGTGGGATCTTCCCGGACGGGGGCACGAACCCGTGTCCCCAACATCGCCAGGCGGACTCTCAACCACTGCGCCACCAGGGAAGCCCTCCCCATATTGTTTTGTCACAGTTTGTAAATATTCCCCAAGTTCCTCGTTCATATTTTTTCTGCTTCTTTATAACATTTTTGCTTTTCCTGAATTCTCTGACTTTATTTTATTTCTACTGACTAGCTCTGATAATGCCTCCTCTTTCATTGCAATAGATTTTTCCTTTTGACTAATATGACTCTATTTGTTGAGTTTTTTATCATTTGGAGTCAAATAAGAGGATCCATTTATGCAAGCTCTTTGTAGCCCAGGTTGGACAGTAATTAAGTAAGGAATTCTGCCAGACTTTGCAGAAGAATTTCAGGCTCAAAGTTTTTAAGTTATGTAGGCAAGAATTGCTTTTATATGCAATGAACTTGGGCCTGGGTAGAAGTAGGATAGTTTTATGGTGAAGTTGTGATTGGTGGTTGCTTAATCAGAGGACTTTGGTAATATGTGGAAAACTGGTATATCAAAGGGTAAAAGGCAATGAGCAGTAGGTTTTGTTTGTTTTAATTTGGCAAGACTTAAATGAACAGAAGAGCAAAACCTAGGGATTGCCTATTTTTTGGGGGGAGGGCGGGATTGCCTATATTAAGCGTTGTTTGTTAATCCCACTGTATTTGTAACTCACTGTGAGTGACAGAGGTTCCTTATTTTTTACCTGTTTGATACCTATGAGAGGGAAAACCTGCTGGAAGACTTCTTGGAGGGCATTATTGAAGTTTAAATATTACTTTTAAAAAGTCATTACTGATAAGTTGCAATATTTTATACTCTGCCAGTGATTAAAATGGTTTAACTGATTCCAAAAGGGCAGGTCCCCTGCTAGAATAAGAAGTTTTTAAATGACATTTAAAGGCGATTTCATGAAATGGACTTAAATTTAGGAATTCTCAAAGAAGGTAGTAGCATAAATTCATTTCTATTTTCATTAGGTAGACCTTTCTCAACAACTTATGCTTGTGTTCACATTCATTAAAAAAAGAAAAAAGAAGAAACGTGAAAACTTCTTAGTCTAAAATTCTAGCCTGAAGTCAAGAGAAAATCTCACTAGCTAAAGAAAAAAGAAATAAACTGGAATTGAATGGCATGGGTAATATAAGTATAAAGCAGGGAGATAACAGTAAATGGAGCCACAAAACAATTCTTTGGATATCAGAGCAATCTTTTTCACTTTTTAGCTGTATGTTCTTGGGCAAGATTTTTAAATTCTCTAAGCTTCATAAGGTGATTTTAAAAACTAAATAAAATAACAGTCTACAAAAATTTTTAAATTCTTTTACCAGTCTTGCAGAATAACATTACCTTTCCCCCACCCCAACTTCTAGATGAGAAAACTGATGTTGTTACTTATTCAAGTGTGTACAGATAAGTTATTAATGAAGCTGGAGCTATTGGTGAAGCTGTTTCAACACAGATGTAGACAAATTCCCAAAGCCATTATCCTTTCCATATAAAGCACCTACCAGTTCCTTGGAAATTAGTAATTGCTTAGTAATTATGAGTCTCCCAGTCAGGAGGGGGAGGGGCGGGGAGAGAGACAGAGTGAGGAAGGGGAGAAACATATAAGGTGGAAATATCTAAAAATGGGATTAATGTGTACTATATTGAGGTACTTGAAATGCTCTGTTTCAGGTTCTCTTTTGTAAAATAAAATTACTGTAGCCTGGAAAGAATTTGAACTGTGATGCAGACCTGACAAAGCATCAAGTGAATATTGCCCATCAGGGTGTCCCATGTTGAGCTGAAATGACTGAGCATGTCCACCCCTGTCTCTTTCAGTCCCCAGAGGTGGGCTGCCCTGGGAAGGGCCGATGAGAGGCAAAGCAACTCCTTGCAATTGAGGCAGAGGCTGAAAGAGGTGGACAGGTGAAAGCTATTGACTGCATGGCTTGTGACTGGTCAGTAAATCCCAGGGCAGGATTTAAAAAAAGAGAAGAAAAGGGCTGAAAATAAATTATCTGAAAGTGGGATTAATACCTCACTACACTGAGATGAGAGAAAGTTTCTCTTCCAAGTTCTTCTGTATATAAAAAATATGTTTTGGAAGCTAGATCTTGGTGGTACATCTTGGTGACCCCTTACCACATTTTTGCTGTGTAATATTACATTGTATGGATATAGCTTGACAAGAAGTTTGGTTTCTGATAGTTTAAGTCTACACTTTTATACTTTTTCAAAATTGCCTTGGCTATTTTAAATTTTTTGCATCTCCATATGAATTGTGGTATTGCTGGTTGCCAGAAGCTAGTACCTAGGAAGGGCTGTGCATCGGGAAGGGTGCAAAGCTGATGTACATAACGAGCTGGATTCCATCAGGCGAAGAGCTGAGATATCGTGCACTTAACTTCTTTCACTGATCTCTAGCACAACTTAAACTTTCTCATTGGCTTGCATTAGCAGATTCATTACAGCAAGATTTGGTTTGCATGGTGAATATTTTTAAGTTTTTGTAGTATTGTTATAATGTATAGGATTATTCAGAGAGTGAGAGTTTGCATACCAAGGGAAACCTGTATTCCATATGATTAATACACGCGCGCACGCACACACACACGCGCTTCTATCTCTGAATTTTTATTTTGTGAGTTACTTACCGTATTGGGAATACAGTAAGGTAGGTGGTGTTTAGTAATATACATTTTGTATTATTTCTGGTAATGTAGCTTTGGTGGAAACTGTGAACAGAAGCCTACACAACCCAAAACAATAATGAATGTGGTTAGCCATTTCATGTTCCAGTGCCTACATCTAAACATGTACTGAGGAAAGTAATGATAGGGCAGACTTCCTTTCTACAGTGTCATTTCCAGTTGGGGAATGAATGTAATTACATTTAATGAGTTGAGGCACATTATTACACTGATGTATGCCTCTCTTGGTTGTAAATAAGAAATCTGTGGTATTTTTTAACAGTGGAAAAATGCTTTCAATCTGCATGTAGTAAAAATTAGTATGGCAACCAATGTATGTCTCGTCCCCATTATAGACAATTAGGAAGGCTCTTTGGTATTATTAGAAGGCACTTCTGACATTTGATTAACAGAGGTCAGGTAAGTAAAAAAATACATGTACTATACAGAGAAATCTGTGTAGACAACAAATGATATGAGGGGAAATGTGGCAGAATAAAAGAAAAGTGATTAGAGATACTGAAGACGTGAATCTTAGCTCCAAAATCATGACCCACTAGTTATATTCGGAGAAGGTACCCAGTTATTTTATCAGTGAAATGAAGCTGGTGAAAGTGCATATTAAAGATCTTGTCCCACAAAGCTCTGCACAATTCACACTTTGAGGAGATTATGACCTGAGAAATATATTAATGTTATTGCCAATCACTTGTTACTCAAAAATACATTATTTGAGGGAATATGTAGATGTCATATGATAATTGTGTTTTCGCTACAATGATACCCAACTTTTCAATTTTTTGACATTGTTTTTCACATCATCCTCTTATTCTTTCCTATTCATGATTACATCAGTTGAATTTTCACTTTAAATACACATTGATATACAAAGTTCATGCCCTACATAAACTCAGCAATTGTGATTTTTTTCATATGAAGGATGGGATATAAATTGCTAAACTAGATGCAGATCGTCAGCGTTCTATCAGGTTCCAGAGTTAGTGGCTCAACACACTTAATTTACCAACTTTGATCATCACAGAGCATAAGGAGAGGTATTAACGGATTCATCTGATTGCTTCGTTTTGCTCAGTGCTGTGATATGCACATGTTTAACAATGTTCCTTCTATCTCCCATTTGCAACTAATGATTCTACGGCTCTCTGTTGACCTTTGGTTCCAATTCTAATTTTGGAAGTGACTGGCTTTAAAGCCATGTTGAAAAGAATCCTGAGGCCTTCTCTAGGCTTGGTAGGAAAGAGCAAAGTAATCAATAAATGATAACTGCTTTAGGCATGGAGGAAACTGTGGCCACACATGTGCCGCAGGCTGGCCGTCCCTGCTGCCTTTACTGCTTCATGAATCACAGTGAATATAATGATTTTGAAGTGGAAAATTTAATTGCATAAATCATTGGAAAAGAAATCATTATCATTTGTTGGATATTCTACATATCATATAAATTATATTAACAATCTTTGGCCCCTCTCCTTCCTGTTCTGCCATCAGGCTGGAGTGGGATAAATACTTATAATGATGGTAACACTGTATTTACCACTCTCTCACTGAGGAGAGCCCACCATGACTTAATTTAGTAGTGTGACTTTGTAGTAAAGTCTTAGCCTGATGCAATTCACATATTCCATTTTCTTCTCAACAGGGCTAATGTCCCCCAAATCTCATTCTTTTCTAAATACAAAAAAAAAATCCCACAAAATTTTAAATAGCATTTAGTATTTCTTTAATGTCTCTAAGCACCAAATGCTCCCTGGGTGCGTTAAATGATGCTTCAGAAGCAAAGTTGCCAAAATACACAGGTGCTAAAGAGTTAGGATTCTCTCTGCTAAAGTAAAAAGATCCAATTTCATTGGGCTTAGTAAATGCACATATGTTCTGAGACACAAACAAAATTTGCGTTTCAAACCACTCATTCCCCAGTTCAAAGATTATCTTTGTTTTCCAACAGTTAAAGTAGAACATATCAAGAGGCTACCTTTCCTCAAGAATAAAAAAAATATGGGAAAAAGTACTAAGTAGAGCACACCAACATGCAAGCAAATCACAATGATGATAAAAAGCAAAATATAAGGAGACAAAACAACATGTTTTACCTAATGGCTTACTCTGAGCCTCTTGTGGATTTTACAAAAGACTCATCATATCCTCATGGTGTTTATGGTATTATTAAGTATATAAAATGTATGCCCTGAATTATGGAGATATAATTAAAGACAGAATTACCAGCAAGTAAATGAGGAAGAGAAGAAATTATCTATAATTGATATTTTACATAGAAATAGAAGTCGCTATAAAGACTTGCAAATAATTTGTAAATAATGATGTGTTAAAAATCTCATAGAGTTTTCAGGGACTTACTAATGAAGACCTTTCCACATGTGTAGTACGTGTTTTGGAAATAAAACTTACGTTCACAGTATGACTTCACCAACTAATAGTTCTTTGACCTTGATTACATTACTTAAGTTTCTAAGCCTATTACTTCATTTTTAAAATGGACATATAATAGTACTCAAAATCTTAGAGTTTTATGTGTATTAAAAGAGATACTTAATACAATGAACATTTATTGAATGTCTACTATATGCAAAACACTCTTTTGAGAGCTACGTAAAACAACACCACCAATAAGGTTAAATCCTGCCCTCATGGAGAGAATATTCCAGTGGGAACTTCATTAACTCTTATCCATTCATTTAACAAACATTCATTAAATGAATATCATGTCTCAAGATCTCTGTCTGCTTTTGTGGTGTTTATTTGGGAGGCACACAATACACAAAGAAACACAAATGCTTATGGATGAGGGTTAAGAAGGAAAGAACAGGATCTATGGGAGAAAAACAAGCAAGAAAAACAAGCAACTTTCATTTGAGTGGTAAGGAATGGCTTTTCTAATAAGGTAACATTCAGACTAATTCATTAAAATGTAAGAAGGATTAAGCCTTGAAAAAGAGAAAGGAAAAGATTTGCAGCAGAAGGAAGAACATGTTTAAAAGGTCCTAAATTGAGAACGAGCTTGGTGCATTTCAGGACCTGAAAGAAGGCCAGTGTGTCTGAGTGAGTTTTTGACTGAGTGAGTGAGCGAGTGAATGGAAAAATGGAGAGATAGGCAGAGGCCAGATCTTGTATATGATTTCCATGCCACAGTTAGAGTTTGGCTTTTATTCAAAGTGCCGTTGTAGCCACTTAAAGGTTTCACGAAAGGGAGTGATGTGATCCAATTTAAAATCTACATTCTGGCTGCTGTGTGGAGAATGGATTGAGGGGGATCATACTTGGCACCAAAGAGAATAAGAGTTTATTGCAGAAGTTCGGGTAAAGAGTCATGATTTATATTTGGGTGGTCGTGGTCGATTCAGAAAGAAAAGAATGGGTTTGAGATATTTTCTGGAAATAGAATTAAGCGGTAGATAGTACAGGAGAATTGACAGATGATGCAGAGTCAGATCTAAAGAACGGTATCCAGGCTTCTGGTGGCTTGAACAACAGGGTGAATCATTCCACTTGAAGTGCATACAAGATAAAATGCTTGGCATAATATCTGACATGTTAGGTGTTCAATAAATGTTAGCTCTAAACAGGTAATTGATGATGTGTACCTTGAGAAACCAATCCTTTTTACAAACTTTACACTTGACAGTGTAGCACAGAAGTCTAGAAACTTGCTCTTCACAGTGAGGTATAACAGCAGCGCCAGCATCACCTAGGAAGGTGTGAAAATCTTGGAGTCTCAGGGCCCTTTCCCAGATGTAAAGAACTAGTCTGTACTTTTAAAAGATGCTCAGGCGATTCAACACTCAAGTTTGAGAAGTACTGGTCTAGTGCAGGGAACGTGAAACTACGGTCTGCAGGCCAAATCTGACCCACTGCCTGTTTTTGTAAACATCTTTATTGGAGTATAATTGCTTTACAATGGTGTGTTTCTTTTTTCTTTTTTTTTTTTTTTGGTTTTATTTTATTTTTTTTAACATCTTTATTGGGGTATAATTGCTTTACAATGGTGTGTTAGTTTCTGCTTTATAACAAAGTGAATCAGTTATACATATACATATGTTCCCATATCACTTCCCTCTTGCGTCTCCCTCCCTCCAACCCTCCCTATCCCACCCCTCTAGATGGTAACAAACCACCTAGCTGATCTCCCTGTGCTATGTGGCTGCTTCCCACTAGCTATCTACCTTACGTTTGGTAGTGTATATATGTCCATGCCTCTCTCTCGCTTTGTCACAGCTTACCCTTCCCCCTCCCCATATCCTCAAGTCCGTTCTCTAGTAGGTCTGTGTCTTTATTCCTGTCTTACCCCTAGGTTCTTCATGACATTTTTTTGTCTTAAATTCCATATATATGTGTTAGCATATGGTATTTGTCTTTCTCTTTCTGACTTACTTCACTCTGTCTGACAGACTCTAGGTCTAACACAGCCGTGCTGTGCTCATTCATTACTGCTTGTGCACTACAATGGCAGAGGTGAGTAGTCATGACAGAGGCTGCATGGCCTGCAAAAACTACAATATTACTATTTGGCCTTTTATAGAAAAAGTTTGCCAACCCTGGTCTGGTACATAGATTCTGATGCAATGAGGATTTGAATGCTGGCTCTTGCATTTACTAGATGTATACTATTCAACAAATTACATAACTAATCTGTGCCTTAGTTTCATTTCTAAAATGAGGACAACAGCAGTATTTACCTTATAAAATGGCTCTTATAAAGGAGAAAAAATATAACACTAGTTAATTGTCTGGCATATGTAAAACATTCAATAAATATTAGTTGTTATTTTCACTTGGTATACAATTTAGCTTGCTCATAAGAATGTGTAATATTTAACGGTGAAAGAGGCCTTAATAAAACATTAATTTGAAAAGCCAACTGGCATTTGTCATACAGACAGTGCTTTTTGGAGATTTGCTGTGATTTTTTTTTTTTTCTGTACGCGGGCCTCTCACTGTTGTGGCCTCTCCCGTTGCGGAGCACAGGCTCCGGACACGCAGGCTCAGCGGCCATGGCTCACGGGCCCAGCCGCTCCGCGGCATGTGGGATCTTCCCGGACCAGGGCACGAACCCGTGTCCCCCGCATCGGCAGGCGGACTCTCAACCACTGCGCCACCAGGGAGGCCCCTGCTGTGATTTTTAATGGAGCCGTTGGGTGGAGGCAGAATATGGAGCAATTAATGAAACTCAGTTTTCATGTCCTATTGATACCTGGACAAGATAGTTTTCCAGATCAAGTGTCAGCAAACTACAGCCTGTGAGCAAACGCAGCTTGTTGCCTGTTTTGTATGGTTCTCAAGCTGAAAATGGTTTTTACATTTTTAAAAGGTTGTGAAACAAAGCAAAATAACAAAGACTAGGTGATAGAGATGAGTTGGGGCCCACATGGCCTGAAATATTTACTATCTGGCCTTTTACAGAAAAAGTTTGCCAACTCCTGTCTAGACAAAAGAAAGTACTTTATCTTTTATATTTTAAACTTACTGGATTAAAGAATTAAGCAGAGTTAAAAACCCAAGTTTTTCCTGTGAGCCTGTTATTTTTTTGGAGTTATTCCATTTATGAAATTTGTTTTTGTCTTTTTCATGGTAACCATCTTGCTTGCCAAATACCTGTATCTCTGTTTCAAACTGTACCATTTATTTTAACCACTACTGTAGAGAGCAAATCCATGGCTAGTGAAGTCATTTATCTATTATGCAAACTGTTTGCAGGGGGGGGGAGGCTAGCAGGTTTTTACTTTTCTTAATTTTCATTACCTAGTTGGCCCCCAAATTCCTAAAGCAACTTTTCAATAGACTCAAGAGAAGGCAGGCAGGTGGGAAGAATTGAAAGAAGGAAAGAGAAAGCAGTGGTCACTTTAAGACTATTTCCTTATCGCTTCAGCCAGGTCTCCCCCAAACCCACCTACTTTCACAGTGACCTCTTTATCAATCTCTCAGAGTTTCGGTTCAGTTCAGGTAAGGCTCCCACAAGGGTAGTTTGCTTGAGTCTCAGAGGACTAGCTAAAAGCTGTTGTGACAATAAATGAATCCACAGTCTTTTCCAAGATACCCACAGGCATTTCAACTGTAGGTCTACAGGGGCTCGCTTGCACACCAGGCATTGTCTTTTTTCTTACAGCATGTGGTTTATAGTTTATTTGAGGGCACTCTATCAGTAAAGCTATGCATGACTGATTTCCTAAATTAGTTGTCTTTAACAAGTACCTGCAAATGTGGAAAGAAAGACTTGTAAAGAAACATATTTCTAAGACTAACTTGTGATAAATACCGTGTAAGCTATCTGGAGTTCCTGAACAGTATTCCAAATATCTCAATAATTGAAAACATTTAGCAAATAGGCCTAAGGGTTCCAGATGGTATTCTAATCAAATATATAATAAGCTTATTTAGAAAATCTCCCCTCTGTTTTTTACAAACTTCCTGGTAATACACTTGAAATAATACATGTACCATTTTGTCTCAGAGTATAATAGTAGAAATAATGAGTACAATACAAGGGGAGGGAGATTTTAGTTTATGAGAAAGAACTTCTAGACTGCATTGTCTAACATGGCAGCCACCAGCCACCAGCCACATGTGGTTATGGAACACTTGAATGTAGCTAAACTGAGGAACTAAATTTTTTTTAATTTTTATTTTATATTGGAGTATAGTTGATTTACAATGTTGTGTTAGTTTCAGGTGTACAGCAAAGTGATTCAGTTATACATATATTCTTTTTCAGATTTTTTTCCCATATAAGTTATTACAGAATATTGAGTAGAGTTCCCTGTGCTATACAGTAGGTCCTTGTTGATTATCTATATTATATATAGTAGTGTATATCTGTTAATCCCAACCTCTTAATTTATCCTTCCCCCCCACCTTTCCCCTTTGGTAATGATAAGTTTATTTTCTAAGTTTGTATGTTTCTGTTTTGTAAATAAGTTCATTTGTATCATTTTTTTTTTGATTACTCATATAAGTGATATCATATGATATTTATCTTCTCTGTCTGACTTACTTCATTTAATGAAAATCTCTAGGGCCATCCATGTTGCTGCAAATGGCATTACTTCATTCTTTTTTATGGCTGAGTAATGTTCCATTGTATATACGTACCACATCTTCTTTATCTATTCCTCTCTCAAAGGACATTTACGTTTCTTCCATGTCTTGGCTATTGTAAATAGTGTTGCAATTAACATTGGGGTGCATGTATCTTTTTGAATATGGTTTACTCCATATGTATGCCCAGGAGTGGGATTGCTGGATTATATGGTAGCTCTATTTTTAATTTTTTAAGGAACCTCCATACTGTTCTCCATAGTGGCTGTACCAACTTATATTCCCACCAACAGTGTAGGAGGGTTCCCTTTTCTCCACACCATCTCTAGCGTTTATTGTTTGTAGACTTTTTGATGATGGCCATTCTGACCAGTGTGAGGTGATACCTCATTGTGGTTTTGATTTTCATTTCTTTAATAATTAGTGAAGTTGAGTATCTTTTCATGTGCTTTTTGGCCATCTGTATGTCTTCTTTGGAGAAATGACTATTTAGATCTTCTGCCCATTTTTTGATACAGTTGTTTGTTTTTTTGATATTGAGCTGCATGAGCTGTTTGTATATTTTGGATATTAATCCCTTGTCAGTCACGTTATTTCCTGGAAATCTGAGTCAGCTGAATACTTACGTCCTTCTCAAACCTACCTCAATCCTGTCTCATTCAACCAACCAATCATTCATTCATTCATCCTTTTAGCATGCATTTATCAGTCATCTATTGTGTTTCATGCACTTTGCTAAGCATTGGCCCCTAATATCAAGATGGAAGTAAAAACTAATTTAATATAAATAATAAATGTTATAATTGGTGTACAGGGATACCTCATTATGCTTTAGTTTTTTTTATCGTGCTTTGCAGATACTGTGTTTACAAATTGAATGTTTGTGGCAACCTAGCATTATCAGATGATGTTTAGCATTTCTTAGCAATAAATAAGTTTTTAATGTATGTACATGTTTTTTTAAGATGTAATGCTATTGCAGACTTAATAGACTACCGTCTAGTATAAGCATAACTTTTACATGCCTTGGGAAACAAAAAATTTATGTGACTAGCTTTATTGCGATATTTACTTTACTGCAGTGGTCTGGAACTGAACCTGCAATATCTCTGAGGTCTACCTGTATATAAACCACAGTGTTAAGAATGTCAGAGAAGAAGCACCAAGGTTTTTTTTTGAGGAATTGTCATTTGAGCTCATACTTGTAGGGTAAGTAGGAGTTTTACAGATGTCAAGGAGAGAGGAGGGAATGTTTGAAAGAAAGAAATGCAAATGCAAAACTGGTAGAAGAGAACTACCACCAGAATATTTGTGGGACTGAATGTCCAGTGTTTCTTTTACTTAGACAGCAGAAGGGCAGAAGATGAAGCTGGATAAGAGAAAGGATTGTATCATGAAGGGTCTAACAAACCATTTAAAGGACTTCAGATTTTACTTTGTGGGCAACAAAGTCACCGACAATTCTAAACATGGTTTTATTTTTTAAATTTATTTTATTGAATTATAGTTGATTTACAGTGTTGTATTAGTTTCTGCCATACAGCTAAGTGATTCAGTTATACATAGATATACATTCTTTTTCATATTCTTTTCCATTATGATTTATCACAGGATATTGAATATAGTTCCCTGTGCTATACAGTAGGACCTTGTTGTTTATCTATTCTATATATAATAGCTAAACATGATTTTATAAATTTGATTATAAAAAATTATGGTTCGGAAAGATCATTTTGTTGATTCTGAGAATAAGAAGTGCTTTTGGCTAGAGGTAGAGAGTTTGGTAAGCTATTGCAGTGCTTCTGGCAAGAAATGATAAGAGCCTAAGCAAGAGCAGATAACTGCTAAGGGACCAAGGGAGCGCTGGGTAAGTCTAGGCTTGCAGCTTGCAGAGGTGGATATATACAGGTGCCCTTTACCAGGGCACGTAAAGGAGACAGAGAATTGGAGAAATAATAACTCGGTTTTGGGTATTTGGGATTGAAATACCTATGGGAAGTCCAGGTAGAAAAGTCTGTATGTTATGTTATCAAATAAACCAAATAAAAATGCAGAGGAAAACATATGAATAACTGTAAAACTTTAACCATCAGAAGAAAAAAAAAAACAGTATGATTTTATCTCAGAACGAATGGTCTTAAAAGTATATTGTGAAAATAAACTCAAAATGGATTAGAGACCTAAATGTAAGACCAGACACTATAAAACTCATAGAGGAAAACATAAGAAGAACACTCTTTGACATAAATCACAGCAAGATATTTTTTGATCCACCTCCTAGAGTAATGGAAATAAAAACAAAAATAAACAAATGGGACCTAATGAAAGTTAAAAGCTTTTGCACAGCAAAGGAAACCATAAACAAGATGAAAAGACAACCCTCAGAATGGGAGAAAATATTTTCAAACGAATCAATGGACAAAGGATTTATCTCCAAAATATATAAACAGCTCATGCAGCTCAATATCAAAAAAACAAACAACCCAATCCAAAAATGGGCAGAAGACCTAAATAGACATTTCTCCAAACAAGACATACAGATGGCCAAGAACCACATGAAAAGCTGCTCAACATCACTAATTATTAGAGAAATGCAAATCAAAACTACAAGTGGTATCACCTCATACCAGTTAGAATGGGCATCATCAGAAAATCTACAAACAACAAATGCTGGAGAGGGTGTGGAGAAAAGGGAACACTCTTGCACTGCTGGTGGGAATGTACATTGATTCAGTCACTATGGAGAACAGTATGGAGGTTCCTTAAAAAACTAAAAATAGAACTACCATATGACCCAGCAACCCCACTACTGGGCAGTATACCCTGAGAAAACCATAATTCAAAAAGATACATGCACCCCAATGTTCATTGCAGCACTATTTACAATAGCCAGGTCATGGAAGCAACCGAAATGCCCCCTGACAGACGAATGGTTAAAGAAGATGTGGTACATATATACAATGGAATATTACTCAGCCATAAAAAGGAACGAAATTGGGTCATTTGTTGAAACGTGGATGGATCTAGACAGTGTCATACAGAGTGAAGTAAGTCAGAAAGAGAAAAACAAATATCGTATATTAACGCATATATGTGGAACCTAAATAAATGGTACAGATGAACCGGTTTTCAGGGCAGAAATTGAGACACAGATGTAGAGAACAAACGTATGGACACCAAGGGGGGAAAGCAGCGGGGGGAGTGGGGGGGGTGGTGTGATGAATTGGGTGATTGGGATTGACATGTATACACTGATGTGTATAAAATTGATGACTAATAAGAACCTGCTGTATAAAAAATAAATAAAATGAAATTCAAGAAAAAAGTGTGTTGTGTACTTTGTCTTGCTTTGCAATCAAGGAAATTTAAGTGAAGATTTAATCTAATTAATGTTCTGTTAAAACAACTGCAGAGAGAATTATTTATATAATAAGAAAAGATTGGCAGCACCCTAAATGAGCTATATTAGGGCAATGGTCAAGTAAACAGCAACATGTACCATCTTTGGAACATTACATAGGCATGGAAATTATATTTTGGAGACTATTTAATCAGTAAAATAGTCATGATATGATGACAAGTAAAAAAGCAGGATACAAAACTGTGTAAACAGTACAATCCTAATTTTGCCAAAAATATATATACCTAGGAGTAGTATTATAGGTAATTTTGCTTATACCCTTGCTTTGCTTTTATTAAATGTTTTACTCTGAAAATTAATCAAAAACATTAGAGAATAAATAGTTCATATAAAAGAAGTATTCAATTCCACTGAATTTAAAAATTATATTATTGAGTTATAGGTAAAAATAAAACTGAAATCCATTCAACAACCTCATTTTGGATGTGAATATGGCATATTTTAACTTCCTGTTGCTATTATCTTGGAAGCAGAAGAGTTCACTTACTTATGCAAATTAATATACATGCTATTTGCAAATTATAAGATTACCAAAAATTAAGGAAACCTTTAACTTGATCATTCAAACTAGGACAATTTTGAGAATGAAAGGGTCAGTAATAATAATTATTCTGGACAACAGGTACAAATCTGGACATATGGTCACACATTCACTTGGATTAAAATTTAAGGCCTTATATCGTGAATAAAATGTTGACTTTTAGCACTATTTCATTTCCTTTTTTGTAAGAGTAAACATTTCAAGGGTAGCACGTATGAATGAGCTAAATCACACGGTGGCATGTATAGGCAGCTCTTTTTGACAATAATTTTCTCACTCAGTAGATTGTAAAATTCAGGTTTGAAAGGAACTCATTCATCCTTGATGTGTTGATACAATGGGAGGAGAAAGAAAAAGGGTAAAAATCCATCTGTTTCAAAAATGATTTATGTAAAAATCAACTATAATTCAATAAAAAGATATTAAATCAATAAAAAATGATTTGTGTCATTTAGGTTTTTCTGAAGTTTATAAACTTCCATTTGAAACTGAAAGGTGGTGTGTAGTGCATTATACTCTGACCTTTAACACATTTTATCTTCTTGTTTATCTCCTAAACAGTAAGATGGAAATTTTTTTTTTAAGAAAATCATTCACAAATGTTAATATCTGATGCTCTACGGTTGCTGTATTACAAATGACATAAAATTTCACAAGAATTGATGTGACTAAGTAGAAATTCATAAAGTCATTTAAATAGTTAAGATTTGTATCAACTTCTGTAACTACTGAAAAAAAATGTCTGGATGGGGAAAGCACTTTCATAAACAGATGAGTATACTAAATGCTACAGAATGCATGAAAAGGATCATGTCTCCTCCCTGTTAATTAACACTATTATAAAGAGGTGATAAAGGAAAGAAAAACCCAACAGTCCGTAAAATCATACACTTACATTTATGCACAATACTTTTGATTCTTGGATAGAACCAAAATCATAAGCTTCTTAGCAGCTTTCGTAGTTACATGTAGCTAATAATATATTAAGTGCCTTGTATGATTTGCTTTTACCAAAGTATCTTGAAAATTATGGCAAACAAGCTTATTAAATATTACTTTGAATTTTAGAATGAAGTTTTGGTGGTACTGGGACTAATGGGTAGAGGGAAACTATTGTTTCTCTTTTATGCTGCACCATAAAGGGAGACAGGCACTCAAAAAACCTTATTTCTGTTAAACGTTACAAAAATATGAGGGTCAGCTTTATGTACGAGAAACCTGAGAATTAATGTATTTAAGTGTTATTGTCAAGGACTAAAACTAAGTATTTCAAGCCTAAGGTATACGTAGGCTTAAAAAAAAGCATTAGGGACAGAAGAAGCCCCAAGCTGGTGGAGTACGAAGACCTTGAGCTCACCTCTTCCAACAGGTACACCAAAATCACAACTATTTACAGAACAACTATCTATGAGAATGACCTGAAAACTAGCAGACAAGATTTTCTAAAGCTAAAAATATAAAGAAGGAGCCACATCAAGATAAGTAGGAGGGGCAGAGACACATTATAGGCAAGACCTATGCCCCCAGTTGGCAACCCACAAACGGGAGGAATATCACAGTTGTAGAGGTGCTCTCCAAGGAGCCAGGGACCTAAGCCCCAAATCGGGCTTCCCAGCCTGGGGGACCTGCACCAGGAAGATAAGCCTCCAACATCTGGCTTTAAAAACCTGCAGGCGGGCTTCCCTGGTGGCGCAGCGGTTGAGAATCTGCCTGCCAATGCAGGGGACATGGGTTCGAGCCCTGGTCTGGGAAGATCCCACATGCCGCGGAGCAACTAGGCCCGTGAGCCACAGCTACTGAGCCTGCACATCTGGAGCCTGTGCTCCGCAACAAGAGAGGCCGCGACAGTGAGAGGCCCACGCACGGCGATGAAGAGTGGCCCCCACTCCCCGCAACTAGAGAAAGCCCTTGCACAGAAACGAAGACCCAACACAGCCAAAAATAAATAAATAAATAAATAATTAAGACCACATATTAAAAAATAAATAAATAAAAACCTGCAGGCTTGTGATTGGGAGAGCTGGAGGACTATAGGAAACAGAGACTCCACTCTTCTTTTTTAATTGAAGTATAGCTGATTTATAATATAGTTATAGGTGTACAATATAGTGATTCAATATTATTATAGATTATACTCTACAAAAAGTTATTTTCAAATATTTGGCTAGTTCCCTGTGCTGTACATTACATCCTCTCCAATAAATGCTTTTGGGAAAACTGGACAGCTACATGCAAAAGAATCAAACTGGACTACTGTCACATCATGCACAAAAATAAATTCAAAATGGATTAAAGACTTAAGTGTAAGAAGACTCCTAGAAGAAAACCTAGGCAGTATGTTTTTTGACAGTGGTCTTAGCAATATACTTTCGGATCTGTCTCCTCAAGCAAGGGAAACAAAAGCAAAAATAAACAAAAGAGACTACATCAAACTAAAAAACTTTTCACAGTGAAGGAAACCATCAACAAAATGAAAGACAGCCTACTGAATGGGAGAAGATATTTGCAAATGGTGTATCTGATAAGGGATTAATATCCAAAGTATACAAAGAACTCATGCAATTCAACATCAAAAAAACAAACAACTCAATTTAAAAATGGGCAGAAGACCTGGATAGACTTTTTTCCAAAGAAGACATACAGATGGCCAACAGGCACAAGAAAAGATGCTCAACATCACTAATCAGGGAAATGCAAATCAAAACTACAATGAGATATCACTTCACACCTGTCAGAATGGCCATCATCAAAAGGACAGCAAATAATAAATGTTGGCGAGGATGTGGAGAAACGGGAACCCTTGTGCACTGTTGGTGGGAATGTGAATTAGTGCAGCCACATACTTTTGGAAAAATGTATGGAGGTTCATCAAAAAATTAAAAATAGAAATACCATATGATCCAGAAATTTCATTTTAGGGTATTCACCCAAGGAAAACAAAAACACTAATTCAAAAAGATATGTGCACCCCAGTGTTTATAGCAGCATTGTTTATAATAGCCAAGATATGGAAGCAACCTGAGTACCTATCTATCTATATATCTATCTATGTATCTATCTATCTGTATATATATACATGTATACACACACACACAAATGCAATATTACTCAGCCATAAAGAAAAATGAAATCTTGCCATTTGTGACAACATGGATGGATCTAGAGCGTATGTTATCATGCTAAGTGAAATAAGGTAAAGACGAATACCATATAATATTACTTATATGTGGTATCTAGAAAACAAACCGAACCAAACCAAAACAGACTCATAGATACAGAGAACAAACGGGTGGTTGCCAGAGGGGAGGGACGCAGGGGTTTGGGCATAATAGGTGCAAGGGATTAAGAGGTACAAACATCCAGTTATAAAATACAGAAGCCACAGGAACATGGTCAGTAACAGCATAATAACTTCGTATGGGGACAGAAGGTTACTAGACTTACCATGGTGATCATTTGGTAATGTGTATAAATGTTGAGTCACTATGTTATATACCTGACACAAACATAATATTGTACATCAACTTTATCTGAATAAAAACACCGTAAATTGTCAAAGTATGTGTAACTAAATTTGTAGGATAAATATAACTCACCTTTGAAATATCTCATGGGTCCATATATCCCTAATCTCTATAAAGATCTCTATGCAGTTAAAAGTTTAAAATAAGGTTGTTTTATGGGCTTCTCTGATGGCGCAGTGGTTGAGAGTCCGCCTGCCGATGCAGGGGAAGCGGGTTCGTGCCCCGGTCCGGGAAGATTCCACATGCCGCGGAGCGGCTGGGCCCGTGAGCCATGGCCGCTGAGCCTGCGCGTCCGGAGCCTGTGCTCCGCAACGGGAGAGGCCCGCATACCACACAAAATAAATAAATAAATAAAATAAAAAATAAATTAAATAAGGTTGTTTTTTAACAGTAGAAATAAGTTTATGGTAGAATAACATTATTCTATCCACTTTGATAATGATCTTCCTAACTGAATATCCATTCAAAAGCCCCTATAAAGAATTAAACAGATTTAAACACCACGTGAAAGCATGGAAACCAGTTTTGTGTTATTTTTATAATTCGTAAATAGTTTAATTTTTAAAGAGAGACAGTTCATGTGGCCAGGACATCATGGTGTGACTGGAAAAGAGGGGCAGTTTGGTGGAGGGTGGAGGGCAGTGAGAGGGCACATGGATTTGAATCCACATTTTGCTATAACCCGTTTTCTGACTTCAAATGGATCCTTGGTGGCCTCGTTCCTTCCTGTAGATGATTTCTGACTTCCCACCCCCATAAAGTCTAAACTTCAAAGGAAGGAACTCACAAATTACAACGATAACCAAGTACATTGGAAAGACCCTGAAGGCAATAATGATAGTAGTGATGATATTGTTATAATGCTCTCTGAGGTTCACCTGAGCTTTGAAAGTAAAATATTCTATGGTTTCTTCCCAGAATTGTTATGAGATGGTAACTAGTACTTAGTAAGCTGGTCTGCGATTCCATCCACTAGAGGACAGTAGTAAATGTGCACAAGCATATTTTTAAAAGCCATAGTGTGACTCATTTGAAATAAAACCTATCTTGCAGAAAGATGCTATGAAAAGAAGCACATAAAAAACCAGGGTCAATTTTTTTTTTTTTTTGCGGTACGCGGGCCTGTCACTGTTGTGGCCTCTCCCGTTGCAGAGCACAGGCTCCGGACGCGCAGGCTCAGCGGCCATGGCTCACGGGCCCAGCCGCTCCGCGGCATGTGGGATCTTCCCGGACCGGGGCACGAACCCGTGTCCCCTGCGTCAGCGGGCGGACTCTCAACCACTGCGCCACCAGGGAAGCCCCAGGGTCAATATTTTGAATAAAGCCACAACATTAAAGGGTTATAGAAATTTCTGGTCTAGTAAATATTTGAATATTTACTAGTGCGTAAATGGGCAATTTCTTCAGGACCAGCTCCTCTGTAAGAAGTCAGCTGTGTTGAGAGTGATAGGCCCCTGGAGTCATCATCAAGTATGCAGCTGCGCCTGCAATGGCAGTGAGGTGAGCCGTGGACAGCCTGGGGCTGCTCCCAGCCCAAGACAGGCTCGAATCTCCTCGGGGTGTACCACATACTTTTTTTTGTCTCTGCAGCCCAGCCCAGCATTTTGTGTGTAGTAAGTGCCTAATCAAAGCTTGTCCTTCAACCCTAGCCATCTCTGGACTTGGTTCCCTGTTTTGCCACTTCTCAGATTTTTGATTTTTGGCAAGTCACTTAACTTCTCTGACTCAGCTGGTGTTGGTTTTGTGGATTCAAGAATTTCTGAGGACCCTTTAACATCCTCAGTTATGAACTTAGCCATCTCACCTTTTGAGATATTTTATGTATTTCCTTGCTGCCCTTCCCTGCCTGAGAACAAATCAGGCGTTTAATGATGCTTCTTAACACATTTTCGTCCCAGATGATTTCTTTTTCTGATATAAAGTTTCTGAACAGGTAAAGTAAGTTCAGTGGCAGGTAGACTGCCTAAATGTGTACCTATGAGTATATGTCTTAATCTTTCTGAGACTTACATTCTTAAATAGCAAATGGGGATACTATTCAGAGTGTTGCTAAAGATTAAAATGAGATATGATATTTAAAACACAATGGTAGATCTTCGGTCGACTTCTCACAAATATCGGTTCTCTACTCTTCTCTGACAGATCTAATAGTCTATGATTATGTTATCTTCTTTTCATTTATAGGTAGGAATTTATAGAGAATTCCATTAAAATAGACAGTTTTTAGTACATGGTGGGTCATACGGTGTCTTTTATAATATAATTACCAAATATAGAAATGTCTTAATATCATAAGACACAAGTAAGCAATAGTGCCCCTTCTCAAGAAAAAAATCATTATAGTAGAATTCTAAATTTTCTAAAATGACTGGAATAAATCAACATGTGCCCCGTGTATTGGCCAAATTTGGTAACAGTAATTTTATTGATGAATCTGTAATTAAAGATAAATGTTCTGAGTTTTAAATTATATATGATTGAAACAAACTCTTCTTTTTATAACATGCTTAGTCACTCTGTAATTTCCTGCACATTTAAGTGTTCATTTTGTTAGAATTAGCATATATTGTCATCCTTACTCCCAATGTTATGGGATGAAAACAATTCCAGTGTCTGAATCATTTATCCATTAGTGACAGTGAAATAAACCCATAGCTGAAATAGAATTAAGAAATTAAGTGTTTTAATGTCAACAAAGGCAAAATGACAGATTGGTTTTGGAAGAGCTGTTGGCAAAGCATAGATATGACGCCTGTGACCAATATAGACAGGACATTTATTATTTTCTGACTTTATAAGTAAGCGGGGTTTGTGAAAATCCCAGTTCTTCTTGCTCCATCGTGAGAAATGCAGAGGTGATTGGACAACTGGGGCTTCTGCTTCCTGCTAAGAGCCTACTTTCTGTAAGAATCAAATAGCACCAATAGACCTCGAAAGGCCTGTGGAATAGGGCATTCACTCAAAGTACAGAAACACAGAGATTTTTTTCCTTTACCCAAAAGTTGCTCTGTGTTTCTAGGCTCTCTCTGTCTCTCTCAATTTTATTCAAGGGTTTTTTCTAGAATGGATTCTTCTTGGACGTAAATGACTGTAAAACATTTTTCAAGGAAATGTCTTTTGGGATAAATGCAGTCACACCATAATAGAGGACACAGACTGTGTTTGACTTGAGCCAAAGAAAAGAACTTCCCTAGATACTCTTATATAAACCAGGTGCATAAACAGAGCGCACTGTGACAAATCTACAAATTCTTAAGGGGCTCAAAATACAAGCTAGATGCTGAAAAACCAAGATACGAATGCTAAAGTGAGGCGTAGTCTTTCCTGTAGGGGAGGTCTATTAGCAAGAACCTCTAACATAGAAGACACGATTTCTCTCTTGACAATTCCCTAATATTTCCAGAGCTAAATACTTTATAGCCTGGTCTACCAGTGCTTCACAGCCATGCCCTACCCAAACAGTACAACTTTGTCCTTGTTACTACTAGTGCCGTCCATACCCACATTCCATCCCCACCCACACTCACTATTTCCAACACTTCCTTCCCTGAGCCTTTGGTTGCTTCCTCTGCCAGAAATGTCTTTCTTCCGCTTCTGGTGAACTGTGACCCAACCCTCAAGACTAGCTCAAATGTCAATTCTGAAATCAGTAGCTTTCTGGGAATCTCTTCTCCCTACCCCCAAGCAGAATTAAGTTCTTCCCTCCTCTGTACTCCTTTAATCCTGGCGTTTGCCTACACAAACGTGGCACTGGACACATTGCATTACTACAAAATATATGTGGTATTGCCAGTGCCATTGGTTTTATACTTTCCTGCATGTGTTCATCTCCTCTACTAGCCAGTGAGTTCTTTGCTTACATACGCTCACAATCCAGGGCCTGGGACATAGTAACCATAAATCAACTATTCTCAACAGAAATTTTAAAATCCATGCCACTCATGTGCACAAAAGTCTCAAGTCTTCAGAGTTTCTACCAATCTGTAGTTTAAGACAAAAGGAAAGAGGACTGTATCACCTTTGCATATATTTGTTCTTTGAGTATTTGTTTATTTACTGATGAATCATCAGGGTACTTTTAACATTCAAAATTGAGTTTATTGAACTTGGCAAAATGATAAATTCATTTATTTCCTTCTATTTCCCAAGCTAATGGCTGTGTTTGTTTTATTTTAAACTCCTTTTTGAAGGAGTAGACATTTATACACATAGACAGTTTGTTGACTATCAAGTGTGTTTTAGATTTAGGTTCGAGACATGCAACTCGTGGGGAATGGAGATGCACAAGGGTCCAATGGAAACATATAAGTTAAATTTAAAGTAGCTTGAAAGTCTGCCTTCTGTTGGTAGATCATAGATTCATATGAATTGTGAAGTGATATAATTTAATGTTAGAAAATACCAGGGTTTTTTTCTCCATAATTAGAATGACTTGGAAGTAGAGTGGGTTGGAGAATATTTAGAAGAGAAGAGACAGGGAAGATAAAATTGTTGAGAGAAAGTCTTGGCCGGATGGTTAGATGTGGGAATTAGAATCAGAAAGAGGAAAATCCCATCCAACAGATATGTATAGACATGGGCAACGGGGTCCTAGAAACAAGTAACTACATTAATAATTAACTAACATATTAAATTAACATTAAAAAGCCTAAAAAATGGTTGCGATTTTGACACCCACCTCAGGGAAATTGCTCCATTCTTGCAAAAGAGGTGTCAATCTTTTTGTAGAAGTGGCTCATTTCTTAGGTTCAATGGGAGAACCTGCCCTGACTGGAAAGGGCCTCTTCAGTCGTTCCTTATTTTAGGAACAGGAGTTACTGGGCATTTCAGCCAGAAGGGACAGTCAGAACAAAGTCTTATTGTGATGATCAGTGAGTGGTTCAGTGTCCTAGAGGGTAGTGCTAGGAGAAGGGCTTGGTTGAGATGAAGCTGGAGAGGCAGAAAGGGCCAGGCCCGAGGCTTGATTTGCTGCATAAAGACAAAGGGATCTGGGGGAAATACCTGCCGTGACTCGGCTTCCTGACACGGTCCACTGTGCAGAGAGATGGGATGGTTGTGGACATGTGCTTTCTTTTCCAAAAAAGGTTAGAATGTTATTTTCTGGATTTCTCTAGTTGTCAAAATTTGACAGAGATAATCTTCTGAAAGCATTTTATCTCTGTTTTCATAAAATGTTTATAAATGTATATAACTGTGTTTCAGGTCTTCCAGTGTGAGAATACCGCAAGGAGCTTTCTGGCAATTATAAGGAGCTGTGCCACAGCTGTGTGCAATAAAGAGTGTGTGGTTTATAGGACGTGCAAAGCTATTTCCAAGAAATAAGATTCTGCTTAACAGGTTTAGACACAAATCTTAGCTGCACAAATGGCTAAATATACTTGGTTATGACAGGTACAAAGAGTCATTTTGAGCCAGTGAGGTCACCAACTTCAGTGCAAAAGAGGCTGAGAGTCAGTTTTAGCTATTGGCAGTTATGTTTATGAAATGCACCCCAGACTGGGAAGGATGCTAGCTTTCACTTGCCTTGGTAATACTTAAATAACATGAGAGAATGTGGGATACCACGTCTTCCAGTAGCTCCAGTTAAGACTTTCTGTAATGATAGGTTTCTACTGAAATAACGAGCTTAACCACATTTGCTCACAAAAGCCCCATTCTTTATGGGTCAAAACTATAAATGGTACAAACAGCAAAAGCAATCATTTGTTAATCCATAAATCTGTTATCTGGATGTAATTTCCATTGTCCTTCATTCAGTTCTTAAAACAGTAAAAACATAAATATAGCTCCTCAGTTTCTTTCCTTCCTTCCTACTTCCTGCCCTACACACACACACACACACACACACACACACACACACACACACACAGATACGCAAATACACACACACAGAGGTGGGGAAAGATAGTCCTTCCAGAAATATTTCTGATGGCACATTAAAAAGGGAGTACCTTTGGCTTTTAGACAAACATACCTTTTCCAGATTACAGATTCTTCCCAGACAGGTTTAGACACAAAAACTCAGCTACCAACTGATTGCAGTAGGTGAAATTAGGTCTCCGAATGTGTTAGTTTGGTGTTTTAGAATTCTTAACCTAGATGTACGTACTTTTATATATATATATATTTATTTATTTATTTGGTGTGACAGAAATTTCGATACCAAAATATTATAGGGAAGCATTAAATAATCACATGCGAAAATGCATTCTAAGAATATAGTAATTAATAAGGTGTGTTTCTCACATTTAGTGTGTACATATACATAAAGACAAAAGCTTGGTATGGGCTATTATTAAATCCTAGGATGGTTCGGACACTCTTACATTGCTCTGAAAAAAAAAAAAAGAGTGTTTATAACCATGGAAATGGTTCTTCCTCTAAAGGGAAAGCGGGGAGATGGCTCAACTAACAATAAAGAACTGAAAAGTATTTTTATTTAAACTTCAATTCATTAGCAATCATTATTCCTTAACTCACTTGTGACGACAATCAGTGTTGCTAGGTCAGCAGCTAATTCCAGGTTTCTCTGCTCACTTTATGGCTTCATCCTTGCTTGTAACAGATGATGTGTTGGGTTGACCACTGGACAAGTCGTCCATTGCCATATTGGAGGAGAACTTGCCAACTCTACAGAAATTATAAACCTGAAACAAGAAGAGAAACTTTAGTGGTTACCAGGTCCAGGGACCTAGTACAGTATGTATTCATCTCCCCCCTACCTTTGTTTGGGGAAACATCCTATCTTACATTTCAGGCCATGTGGTTTGGATGAGGTTTTCCTTACCCTTAGCTTCAGGGGTGAGTTTTGTTGTGTTGTGTTGTTAAGTTAAGTTGTGTTGGTTTAAGCCAATCATCCTTTCACATCCCTTTGACTAGAGTAATTGATTGGGGGATTTACTTGCAACTTAATTTGGGCAATGAGCAAACCCAAAACATTTGTTTATCTGTTAACAGAGAAAAGTTTCATTTTGTGGACTTGAAGCTGAAAAAAAGTATGAATCCTGAGGCAATAATAGCCATCTTGAAACCAGGAGGGGAAGCCTTACTTCAGCGTGAAGACAGTGCATTAAAAAAAAGCCAAGTTCAGGGCTTCCCTGGTGGCGCAGTGGTTGAGAGTCCGCCTGCCGATGCAGGGGACACGGGTTCGTGCCCCGGTCCGGGAAGATCCCACATGCCGCGGAGCGGCTGGGCTCGTGAGCCATGGCCGCTGAGCCTGCGCGTCCGGAGCCTGTGCTCCGCAACGGGAGAGGCCACAACAGCGAGAGGCCCGCGTACCGCAAAAAAAAAAAAAAAAAAAAAAAGCCAAGTTCAGAGAAGTAGAGAATCAGGCTTCAGTTACTTCATTAAAGCCCCTGAATTAAGGCTTATCTAAAGCCAGTCCTTACTCTTGTACTTCTCATTACAGCAATCAATAGGTTCCTTATATGTTCTGGCCAGTTTGGTTGGGTTTTAAGTTGCTTGCTATGGTACGAATCCTGTCTAAATATAGCATATCAGCTTATTATTGAAGCACCAGCTTAGACTTTTACCTTCTTAGTTGTAAGTCCATTAGGATGATAGCAAGTAAAATCATGCCCCAACAGCTGTCAATAACATCAAAGAGTAGATCTCATCTCTATTGATATTTCTGATTATATATGTATGTGTGCATATGTGTATATATGTGTATGCATATATACATATATATATATAATCATATATCAAAACAAAGTTCTTTTGGGTGGATTAATTAATGTCTTTTTGATTACACAACAAGAGATTGGGTTTGCTAATTCTGCGTCCAGTAATCCATAAAGCATGCAGTACAACCATGTAGCTTGAAAGAGGAAAATAGCTTTAGGAAGATCTGGATCTAATATCTTAAGGATTAAGCAGTGTTAGGAGAGGAAAGCCATGCTGATTAATAGAGACCCCTCTAGTGGCCATAAACAGGTACACAGAGGGAATCATAATCATATTTTCTCATCTGTACTGCTCCAACATTTTGCCTCCTCTCATACCCTGCAGCTGAAGTTGTCTCATTGTGTCCAAGTAAGCTCAAATAAAGTTGGATGATGAAGAACTGCAGCCCATAGGCAAGTAGCAGTCATGTGCTTTGGATTGTAGTTTGAAAGCTGACAGGCTTAAAGTGGCTCATAATACGCCAGAAAAGAGATGGGATCAGCTATTTACTGTGTAATGTTCAATGGCATTATGAAAAATCTACTAAAGGAACTATGACACCTTGTTAAGTCCCAGCAGCAGAGGCTGGGAGAGGCGGTGTCAGTTATGCAGTGTTTTACTGCATGAGTATGAAGTTTATTTCAAAGATCCTCTCAGTACCTATTAACCAATATTGAGAGTACAAGTGTTATATGAGCTGCTCAAAGGTATTCTACCTTTTGTATTTGTACAAAAAGGCTTCTAATATATCTGCTTAGAAATGTAGCAATTAAACCCAGATAGTAGGAAGTAATAATAAAGATAATAATGAAAAATAGATAATGCTGTATTTCAGTATTCGTCCCTTCATCATATTGTGTGACACAAAGTACCATAAGTCCTCTGAGAGCATTCTAGTGTCCCTTGAAATCTATTAGCAATTCACTGAAATAATTTAAATTTGCTAGACTGGAAACTGGGGTAGAGTGAAAGAAAAGAAGCAAATAATAATAAATATTTATACAGATTCATTTTAAAGATAATCTTGAGTTTCTGAAAGTAGAATAAATATTGATAAGAAACAAAAATAGATTTAAGGCTCGCTCAAGACAATCTAAATGTAATAGAAATTTGAAATGTTTTATTTGATGGAAATCTTTCAAGATGAATTTGACTACATAGTGCAATGTACCCAGTGTGTTTGAAGAATAGGAAAGAGGTCTCTGTGTCTCGTGCAGAGTAAAAAGGGGTACAGTAGTAGGTGATGGGATCAGACAGGTGTGATATGGAGCCTTATAAGGATTTAGATTTTTTAAATTGAGGTATTAATTGACATATAACATTATATTCGTTTCTTCAATATCTTGTAATAACCTATAATGGAAAAGAATCGGAAAGAGAATACATGTATATATGTATATATATATAAAACTGAATCACTTTGCCGTACACCTGAAACATTGTAAATCAACTATACTTCAATAAAAAAATTCAAAAATTTAAAAAAATTAAGTAAACATTATATTAGTTTCAAGTGTATAAAGACTAATTGTTTCTGTATATTGAGAAATGATCACCACAATATGTCTAGTTAACATCCATCACCATATATAGTTACAGAATTTTTTTCCCTGTGATGAAAATAACTGGAAACGTGTACCATTTGACACCCTTCACCTGTTTCACCCACCTCTGCACCCTCCCTCTCTGCCTCTGGTAACCATCCATCTGTTCTCTGTTATCTATGAGTTTGGGTTTGTTTGTTTTGTTTTCAATTCCACAAAAAATGAGGTCATACGGTATTTGTCTTTCTCTGTCTGACTTAATTCTCCTAGCATAATGCCCTCTGGATTCATCCATGTTGTTGCACATGACAAGATTTCATTCTTTTTTATGGCTGAATAATATTCCATTGCATATATATATATATATATATATATATATATACACACACACACATATATATATATATATATAGTCACATTTTCTTATTTTCTTTATCCATTCATCTATTGGTAGACAGGTTGCTTTCATATCTTGGCTGTTGTAAATAGTGCTACAATGAACATGGGGGTGCATATATCTTTTCAAATTAGAGCTTTTGTTTTCTTCAGATAGATACCCAAAAGTGGAATTGCTGGATCATATGGTAGTTGTATTTTTTTTTTGGCCGCGCTGCCCAGCATGTGGGATCTTAGTTCCCTGATCAAGGATCAAACCCGCCACCCCCGCCCCTGCAGTGGAAGTGCAGAGACTTAACCACTGGACTGCCAGGCAAGTCCCGGTAGTTCTATTTTTAATTTTTTTGAGGAACCTCCGCAGTGTTTTCCATAGTGCACCAAGGATTTAGATTTTTAATGCACGTGAAATAAGCCTTAAGGGAGTTTTGAGCAGAAGAGTGACATGACCTAACTCTGTGTTTTAACAGTGTCAATCTGGCTATGTTGAGAGGAGACCATAAGAAGAAAAAGGTAGAAACGGGAGTGTCAATTATTGCAATAATCCACGCGATAGTTGGTGTGATTTAGTTCATGGTGTTAATCGCGGAGGTGGTGACAGGTAATTCTAGATACGCTTAGAAGGTAGAGCCATAGGGATTCTGATACATGACAATAAAGGATGGAAGGCAAAGAAAGGAGATAAGAATTACTACACGGTTTTTGACCTGAGTAATGCAAGTTTGGAGAGGTCATGTCCTGAGATATTAAGACTGTATGTGGAGTGAGTTTGGGAGGAGTTAGATGAATCTAGAGTTCAGAGAGATCTTGACCGAGAGGTCAGTTTTGGAGGCGCATATTTAAAGCCGTCAGACTGAATGCATAACGGCACATAGATAAATGAAGTTTCTGTTTTAAGCAATTGGCCAGTCTAAATATCTAGAAAAATTTCTTCTGGCGTAGAACACCTAAAATGCTAGATAAAACATAATAAACTTTAAATAAGTCTGAGCTCTAGTAATGAAAACAATCAGAACCAGCAAAGAATAAAGAACGATTGCGCAGTGGCAAGCTGAGTCTAAAGTTTCTTCTGACCTGAGGGCATCTCTCAGTTCCTGAGGGCTCAGAGCCAGGCTTTTAACTAGCCACACATGTTTAGGACTGGAAACTAAGCTGCAAGCCCCTAGAATATGGTGGACAGATAAGAGATACTTTAGTACAACAGAAAACTTGAAATAACTTTCTTAGAGAGTGCATTAGGATAAATCCACCTACCACTCGAAAGGAAATATCCCCCTAAGGGGGATAGCCGGGATGGGGGGGGTGGGGGGAGGGCTAATTTAGGAGTTTGGGATTAACATATACACTACTATATACAAAATAGATAAACAACAAGGACCTACTGCTATAGTCAGTTGGAACGATACTCAATTTATTGTAATAATCTATAATGGAAAAGAATCTGAAAAAAAAATGTATAACTGAATCACGTAGCTATACAGTTGAAACTAACACAACATTGTAAATTAACTATATTTCAACAAAAAAATTTTTAAAATACAGTAACCATCTTACAATAGAAAAAAAGAGAGAGAAAGGAAATAGTCTTAGACTTGGCACGGGTGGAGGCATGGATTTATGTTTAGGGGACAGAATTAAAACTTCTTGTGTGGCCCACAAAACCCTCAGTCTGAAAGTTAAGTTCCTACCATAGTTCTGGGTTGTTGGTGACATCGGGGATAAAGCAAAATCAAAAGCAGTTCCTCTCTGAAGGAGATGATTTAATTACTTACCTGGGTAAGATATTTCTTTCTCTCTGGTTCTTTCCCCTCTCCCACTTTTATCAGGACATTCTTTCCATTGCCTCTCTTGTCCTTTATCTTATTTCATTTCTATTCTCAGCAGTTTTCCTCAGTGTCGCAGTCTACTTTGGGAGAGAACCCTAGCGGGCCAGGTTTCAGAGATCACAGAAACTAGGCTGCGCCAGTCCCTTGCAGTTCCACGGCAAGCTCTTATATCCACCTGCCACCAGAGTGGGTAAAACCCATCAAGGTTTTAGCAGCAGCTCCTGAACTGACCCATTGCACTTTGTGAATATCTGTTGGCTGTTTTATAGTTCCTGTGTCCTTAGACACTGGGTTGCTTCACATTACTTCCTCCTGCATAGTATGTGGATCTTAGGGATGTTGAAGGATTGTCCCTACTCACTTGTATTTTTTTACCCCATGAGGATAACTTGTCTCCTAGTTATTCTAAATACTGTCTTTCATTCTTTGGTTTTACTTTCAATTTTCTCTGTTTTTATATGGGGATTTGGGTTGCATCAGAAACTATGCCCACCACTATTACTATCTTCTGGAATCCCCATAATACATTTTTTTAAAAAAAAAAAAAGGAAGTAGAAGAAAAGACTCAGCTTTTATAAACATATATGAATATATATTGATGTATACATACATATATGCAAATATATGTAAATATATACAAATATACATATACAAAAAATCAAGACAGTTCTTAGAATAATGGTACATGAAGAAAGAGCAAGCAGAGATTGTTAAATAGTAAAATGCATTACTGGAGATAATTATAATGTGCAATGATCAGACCAGCCTCAGGAAAAATTGTCAACAGTAATAGGTTTTCTTTGGTGCTGAGCACGTCCTGATTCTGTGGCCAATGCCCTCTTCTGGCTTGCCACACCTAGCATCCCAGTAACCTATGTTTTGTGCCCATCTATGGCCTATCAATATCTTTTTAATCCTTATTTCGCATTCAACCATAATTCACTGTTAAGAATGTTAACTAGTATTTTTGGAAAGAACAGTAGACTGAGTGGAAATCTCAGTTTAGCCATTAATTGACTGGACCAGCTTTGACAAATCAATTTATCTCTCTGTTTTATATATATATGTGTGTGTGTGTGTGTGTGTGTGTGTGTGTGTGTGTGTGTGTTAATTATAAATAAATTATATATATATAATTATAGATAAATTATAATAAAAATAAAGAAAAAATGAAATCCAGAGCTTGTAATTCATTAATAAAAAGGTAAGCATGAAGCACATACATATAGAATAGAAACATGAGAGACGAGTGACCCATTCATCCCATGTCCTTTTTTACCTGGTTATAAAACTCAATTCTAAACTCTTAACAACCAGGGTGAAAAAAGTACATTCATAGCTCTGTGTGCTTCACTCACCTGTGATGCTCTTACACAGCTAGAGTCTTCTCCTGCCATGAGATAGGTATCTCTGCCCACCCTGCCAAAAATAGTGTTCCTGACCCTCCCTTCTACCGTATCTTTCTTAGCTACTTGTTTCATTTATAGAATTTATCACCTTTCCAATTATTTTATGTGTCTGTGTATTTGCTTTTGGTCTGTCTTCTTTAGTAGACTGTAAGGTCCATGATGAAAAGCATTATGTCTGTTATTTTCAATAATCTGTGCACAGTGCCCAGCGCAGTTCCCGGAGCATACTAGGCTCCCAGATATTTTATAAATCTTAATGCAAAAGAAAAAAGTGAATGAATGGAACACTTGGTCAAAACTCTGCAGGGGACTAGTCTGTGACATTTGAAAGTGGGCATTAGGGTCAGAAGATAAGTGTGGTGCAACAAGAATAATGTCTCTAAATTTAAGACAAAGAATAGAAAGTATCAAGAAAACATAAAGCTGACTAGGAAAGCACACTATATAGTTAGACAGAACCTGGGAACTATTACTAAATAGGAAAACAGACCTTTCAAACAGATAACTCGACCAAGTTATTGGTTAAGTAAAAATAAGCTGATATGAAAAAAATAAGCTGATAAAATATGGTATTATTTGAAATAAATTTTATTATTTAAACAGTTAATGGCAATGTGAAACAAGCTAAAACTGGAAAAAATAAGTTAGAGTTGAAATTTACTGGGATGTGTCACAGTAAAAGAGACACTGAAGGAAAGATATAAAAATTCATTTCTAGTGAGGAATATGAAAGGTGCTACGTGGAATGCCAGTAAAAGAATCATGGCTACAAGCACTAAAAACGTGATCATAATGAGTAATGGAAATGTCACCTGGGACAATAGGAGAAGTTGTTACTCAAGTAATGAGTTTGAGTAGAAATTAGAAGCTAATGACTTCTTGTATAATTCTCTAGTTCAAATATCAACAAAATTATTGAAAAGTATTCCATGACCATCGCACATATGTCAGGCCATATACCTGATAGTATATGCTTTATTAAAATATTAGAAACAGTTGTTCAAATTCAGGCAAAATGGATTGACAATGTGCGTAGTGCAATTTCAAAGGACAGGAGAACTAAGAAGAGGACAGAGGAGAGATGGAATGTCACATGCTGGCCTTAGGGATGGTAACAGTGGTTAATTCTTCCCCACAGGGGCAGCTTATGCTCTGGAATCAAAAAAACAGACAGACAATAAGTGCAACCAAACAGCAAGACAATTAAAATTCTTCACAACGGGAGTCTGAATCCAGCTCCTGCTTGATCCATCATTTCCCTGACTTTCAACCATTTTCCTGTGTCATGAAGAAATAGAGAAATAAAGCCCAGAAATTTCTCCCAAGGATGCAAAATGCATGCTTCTCTAGTCTCCGTGAGAGTCAATATCTTTTTTTTTAACATCTTTATTGGAGTATAATTGCTTTACAATGTTGTGTTAGTTTCTGTTTTATAACAAAGTAAATCAGCTGTACATATACATATATCCCCATATCTCCTCCCTCTTGCATCTCCCTCCCACCCTCCCTATCCCACCCCTCTAGGTGGTCACAAAGCACCGAGCTGATCTCCCTGTGCTATGCGGCTGCTTCCCACTAGCTATCTAGTTGACATTCGGTAGTGTATATATGTCCATGCCACTCTCTCACTTTGTCCCAGCTTACCCTTCCCTCTCCCCATATCCCCTAAGTCCATTCTCTACGTCTGCGTCTTTATTCCTGTCCTGCCCCTCGGTTCATCAGAACCATATTTTTTTCTTAGATTCCATATATATGTGTTAGCATACGGTATTTATTTTTCTCTTTCTGACTTACTTCACTCTGTATGACAGACTCTAGGTCCATCTACCTCACTACAACTAACTCAATTTTGTTTCTTTTTACGGCTGAGTAATATTCCATTGTATATATGTGCCACATCTTCTTTATCCATTCATCTGTCGATGGACACTTAGGTTGCTTCCATGTCCTGGCTATTGTAAACAGTGCTGCAATGAACGTTGTGGTACATGTCTTTTTTTGAATTATGGTTTTCTCTGGGTATATGCCCAGTAGTGGGATTGCTGGGTCATATGGTAGTTCTATTTTTAGTTTTATAAGGAACCTCCATACTGTTCTCCATAGTGGTTGTATCAATTTACATTCCCACCAACAGTGCAAGAGGGTTCCCTTTTCTCCACACCCTCTCCAGCATTTATTGTTTGTAGATTTTTTTCTTTTAATTTCTTTTTAATGCATTTATTTATTTATTTATTTTTGGCCGCGTTGGGTCTTTGTTGCTGCGTGCAGTCTTTCTCTAGTTGTAGGGAACGGGGACTACTCTTCGTTGCGGTGCACAGGCTTCTCATTGCGGTGGCTTCTCTTGTTGTGGAGCACGGGCTCTAGATGCACAAGCTTCGGTAGTTGTGGCTCATGGGCTCTAGTGTGCAGGCTCAGTAGTTGTGGCACACGGGCTCAGTTGCTCCGCAGCATGTGGGATCTTCCTGGACCAGGGCTCGAACCCGTGTCCCCTGCATTGACAGGCGGATTCTTAACGACTGTGCCACCAGGGAAGTCCCGTTTGTAGTTTTTGATGATGGCCATTCTGACTGGTGTGAGGTAATACCTCATTGTAGTTTTGATTTACATTTCTCTAATGATTAGTGATGTTCAGCATCCTTTTATGTGTTTGTTGGCCATCTGTATATCTTCTTTGGAGAAATGTCTATTTAGGTCTTCTGTCCATTTTTGGATTGGGTTGCTTGTTTTTTTGATATTGAGCTGCATGAGCTGCTTGTAAATCTTGGAGATTAATGCTTTGTCAGTTGCTTCATTTGCAAATATTTTCTCCCATTCTGAGGGTTGTCTTTTCGTCTTGTTTATGGTTTCCTTTACTGTGCAAAAGCTTTTAAGTTTCATTAGGTCCCATTTGTTTATTTTTGTGTTTATTTGCATTTCTCTAAGAGGTGGATCAAAAAGGATCTTGCTGTAATTTATGTCATAGAGTGTTCTGCCTATGTTTCCCTCTAAGAGTTTTATAGTGTCTGGCCTTGCCTAATTAAAGATTTAGGTCTTTAATCCATTTTGAGTTTATTTTTCTGTATGGTGTTAGGAAGTGTTCTAATTTCATTCTTTTACATGTAGCTGTCCAGTTTTCCCAGCACCACTTATTGAAGAGGCTGTCTTTTCTCCATTGTATATTCTTGCCTCCTTTGTCAAAGATAAGGTGACCATATGTGCGTGAGTTTATCTCTGGGCTTTCTATCCTGTTCCATTGATCTATATTTCTGTCTTTGTGCTAGTACCATACTGTCTTGATTACTGTAGCTTTGTAGTATAGTCTGAAGTCAGGGAGCATGATTCCTCCAGCTCCGTTTTCCTTTCTCAAGATTGCTTTGGCTATTTGGTGTCTTTTGTGTTTCCATACAAACTGTAAAATTTTTTGTTCTAGTTCTGTGAAAAATGCCATTGGTAGTTTGATAGGGATTGCACTGAATCTGTAGATTGCTTTGGGTAGTATAGTCATTTTCATAATGTTGATTTTTCCAATCGAAGAACATGGTATATCTCTCCATCTGTTTGTATCATCTTTAATTTCTTTCATCAGTGTCTTATAGTTTTCTGCATACAGGTCTTTTGTCTCCTTAGGTAGGTTTATTCCCAGGTATTTTATTCATTTTGTTGCAATGGTAAATGGGAGTGACAAATAAATGTTTTTTAGAGCATGTCACATTCTCTGAATTGGAGCCTTAGGATTAGTTCTTACAGAGTGAATCAAGAGTTTAAAAAGTTTGCAATAGATCAATAATCTTCTTTCTTTAAAGTTAGGAGAACATCCCTTAATACGATATCATTGTACTTCTGAATTTAGGAATATATTTATTAAAGTCCTTATTGAGTACCAGTTATTACCAAGAGCTAGGTGCTGTGGTTAACTGAACTACAGATCTGCAGCCTCTACCCTCAAGCTCACAGCCTAATTGGTGTGGGGGTTGGGGTAGGGACAGAACACTGTGGTAAAGGCTATGCCATTAAGCTCTGCCTAAGTTACCTTTGTGGCAGTGAGGGCTCCCAGAGGAAAAGATATTTGATCTGTGTCTTCGAGGATGAATAGGGATTCACCAAGAAGACAGAGGCAGAAGACATTCCAGGTTAAAGGAGCAGCAGTTGGCAAGATGCACACATGAAGCATGCCAGCACATTGGAAGATTATGAGAAGTTTGCTATAGTTCAAATAAATGTGCCCCAAAAGATACCATGCTTAGAAAGATCGTTGTTGTGTCTGTTCAGAGGAAGTATTAGAAGAGAGGAGAAAGTGGAGTTTATTGGTTGAGAGTTATTTTAATAGCCCAGGTGAAACATGGTAAGTGTCTGAACTGAGGTCATTGCAATAGGGATGAAGAAGGGAAGTGAATAGGAAAGAGGGAGTACTCAGAAAGTAGACTCCTAGGTTTTGTTTGGTAAACAGTGGAGATGGTGGTTCTAAAGCCAGGATGTAAGTTATAGGAGACATAACAACTTTGGGAGATTATTTTCCTCTGCGTACCTGAGTTTCAGTCACCTAAAGACCATCCAATCAATAGTTGGTTATTGATATCTGGAGTACAGGAGAGATATCTGAGTTAAATCTTTGGGAGTCATGGATGTGTAGATTGAGAATCAAAAAATCAAATGTCTACAGGTTACAGCTGCTTAGTAGACAAAATAAATGAGTAAAGTGGATGATAAGGAATAGTGAGAACTGTCATGAGCTGGAGAGAGCATGCCCCGCTTATGGGGGACAGCTGCTACTCAGTTCTAATAGGTTACTGATGTGGGACTCTGGGGGAACAGTGCTGGCAGCTTTTTTAGAAAGAGAAACCAGAAACCCGGATTTTAATATGGGCTTTCCGAATCTCAAAACTAGTTTAAGATTAAAAAAAAAAAAACAGAAAAAACTTTGTGAGCCAAAACAAATTAGTTGACTGGCCAGATTAAATCAATGGATACCTCTGTTGTAGATGGTAATGCAAATTGTAAACATGAATGAAATTCCTAAGAAAAATGTAGTCTACGGTGAGAAAAGGAGAACCTCAGAATGAAACTCATAAAAACCTGAGGCTCAGGAGACAGCCTTGAACCAGGTACTGCACAATATAACTCATATTTTTAGTGGTGAAAGAGTAAAACTAACATTTTATTTCACAGCATAAAGATGTGTCCCACTAGAAACCCATGAGTACCAACTTAAAGTAAGCACTCAATTGTGGGCAGTCCTATTACATTTCTTTCGTCAGCTCACCCTCATCCATCCCAGACATCATTTCAAATCTTTTCCACTATCTTAAAATCTCTGACCATCACAACTAACTCCAACCATACCCTCTTTCAGCTGGTGACCCCATCTCATAGTTTCCATAGAAAATGGAAACTGTGAGATAGGATCCTGTGTTTAGTTTCAGGGATAGGAGAAATGTTTCTCTTCTGCTGCTCTAGCCTGTTCTCTTCCCTCCAGCTTCTCATGAATCTTACACTCTCAGTGCCTTCTATGATATATTCAGATACCCCATCTTAGTCTCTCCCTAGGTTTTTAAACACATCCAGGCCTCTCCCATTAACAAGAATAAAAAACAAAACAACCACTCCCAGGCCCACAAGTTTCTCTAGCTTACTCTATCTTTCTTCCCTTTTATAGTCCAGCTTCGCGAAAGAATCATATATACACCCTTGTCTCCAGTTCCTTTTCTACACTCACTCCTTAGACTATCTGATCTAGCTTCTGTTTCAGAAAGTCTGGTAGACTCTCTCTTGTTAAGGTGACCACGCTACTAAATCCATTGAAAGTTTTCAGCCCTCACCTTTCTTGTCCTCTTAGCATCATTTGACCCTGTTGGCCACTCCACTCTTCATGACCTACGTTACCCTGGCTTCTGTGATATCTAGCTCTCCTGGGCTTCCTCCTACTCCTTCTTCAGATCACATCTTATTCTTCACTTCCCCTGGGAACCCTGCCTTTACTGGTTCAAATCTCACTATTGTATGCTCTCTGAGGGCAATAAAACTCTCCTTTGTAACATTTTTCACTGTGAAATTTTATATTTTTCTGTGTGGTCTCCCCACTTGTAAGCTGAAGATAGGTAGGAAGCATGCTAGATTTTCTCATCATCATATGCGTTGTACCTGGACAGAGTCCTGGGGCTCAGTAACTATTCTTCTAAAGAATGAATGACTAAATAACTGAAAATGAGTGAATTTAAAGCCTGAAACTACAGACCATAGAGGCTGCCTCAGTTGCCTAGCACATTATTTCATATTTGGATCATTTTCATTTTTATTAATTAAACCTCAAATATATTTCAGAAGTTTAAGAAGGGTTATTTCAATCTATTTAATTTGGGGATTATTTTTAGTTTTTATTCTTCAACTCACACTTAGTCTATAATATAACCTTTAAGTAGAGTGGCACAAAATGAATAGGAGTTTGTCTCTACTCTTCAAAGGCGTAATTTTTTCCTCTTCATATATATTAAAATTTAAACTGGAAATAAAATTTAAATATCTATTTTTTCAAACAGCTGCAAATACAGAGAGAATAACAATAAGAATGATAAATAACAAAATAGTTGGAAATCTTAAAAATCTCATTGAAGTTATATAAAAAAGGCTTTTATTTCACCCCAAATATTTTTACATTATTAAATATGTCCATGTAAAGGATCTATATGTAGAGAGATATATAAAGCATCTATGTTTAGAAACTGGTATGAATGAACACTTTCAGTATGGGAAATGGACCAGATATTATTGCTTATGATCATTAGCTATATTCATTCAACAAGCATTTATTGAGCACTTGCCATTAGTTAAGGTAAGCGAAGCCAAGTCTTCATGACCAACTGAATGTGAGATTGAGCATAGGGGAGAGGAAGAGATCAAAGGGCACAGAGATTTCTAGATGTGTTGACTGCAGGCAAGATGAACAGGAATTATTTCTGGAAGTTTTGAATTTGGGCTGCTGATGTGTAACTAAATTAAAACATGTTGACAATATGCCTACAGTGAAAACTAAAGAGTTCTTGCTTATAAATATCGTTTTTGGTAATAACTGACACATCAATAATGGTTGAAGGTCAGGGATTAGTCAACGGTGCGGGATGTCAGGGAGAGGTCAAGCCATATGATAAATGAAAAAGGCTTTGAGATTTCCTAATTAAATATAGATGAGAGTCTAGTAGATAGATTTGGAGATTATAAAACAGAGAATTTTCTCAGAACTGAATGTGTCAAATCAACTCAATCCATGTCAGACAGCCCTGTGTTCAAATCCCAGGTTTGTCACCTTCCATATAGGACATTGGTCAAATTTACTGAACCTCTAAAAGCCTCAGAGTTTCTCATCTGTAAAGTGGAGATAACAATATCTGCCTGCCTCTAACATTTGGGGAAGAATTAAATACGATGCTTAGTACAATGTCTTTCACATAGTAAATGTCAAATATAAAGCATTTATGAGGAAGAGGAGGACAATGGTGACAACCATCCTATGTTTACAAATAAAAAGAAGGAAGGAGACTTTGATTCAACATAGGGATGACATTTTGAAAGACCAAGTCGTCTAGATGGAGAGGTGAACTGTAGGAAGGGTAAATTTCACATCACTGGAAGGAAGGATTAGTTGGTCATTGGACAGCAAGCTGACAATGAGGTTTGAAGCATGAGGTGAAGGTCGACATTCTAGTTCTATGATTCTATTATAGCTCTATATTCTATATAGTTCTATGATTCTGTTAGTTTCCCAGGGAATGTGATAGATAACGCAGGTGTAATTTGGGGGAAGACGGGAAAAGAGACAGCTTTCTTATAAGATTAATAGAACATCTGATATATTATTTCACAACAAAATCAATTGATCCCCAGCTGTACGATGACAGTTTTGTGGTCAAATGCAGAGTGGCAGTTATTACAGTTGACCCTTGAACAGCACGGGGGTTCAGGGTGCCCGAACCTCTGCCCAGCGGAAAATCCGAGTATAACTTACAGTTGGCCCTCCATATCCATGGTTCCTCCTTATCCAAGGCTCTGATTCTACAGATGCAAGCAACCGTGTAACACTGCAGTGTTTACTATTGAAAAAATCCAAGTATAAGTGGATCTGCGCAGTTCAAACCCGGTGTTGGTAAAGGGTCAAGCGTATACTCAAACACATCCCCATGCCACTTCTGCCCACACATTGAGTTTTACTAACAGCAGCCTCATTTCTTTTACTGTAGTGTCAAAACTTTAGGAAAACAAAAAGAATTTTGTCCTCAAAACATGTTGGGACCCCAGATTTGTGGAAAGCACAGTATGTATTTTCCTAAAAATAAAAACCTGGATTTTGAAAACAGGCTCTTTGGCAGGTGATCAGTAGCATTACCAAACTATTACTCAATTAAGAAAATAATTACCTATAGAAATCTCTTAAGTGGCAACTCTCCAAAAACATTTCACTTTACACTTAATTTTTGAACTCCACGTAGGATGAAGTACTTATTAATGTAGCTATTTCTGAAGACTGTTCTTTTTGTTGTTTTTAGAGCAGTGGTCTTGAGTGATGGAGCTACCCCCATTTGTTCTTGTGATGGTTCATATTTACTCTTGAGTTGACTGGCTAGAACTAAAACTAAATTCTAGCTCTAAACCTAAATGGTATTTACAATCCTGAGCTCACTCTCACATCCTCAAACAAAGAACTAAGGGACTCTAAACACTGGGATAAGATTTAGCATGACATTATTCTTCTGAAGAAAACATTTCAGATAAACCCTCGGAGTCTCTAGATGTCAGAGTGTATAGGATGCTTTGTGCAATAACCCCTCAGAGGAGAAACCTTGAAGGAGTCCTATTTTTCCTTATGGCATATGAAATCTGAGCATGTGAATTGTTCTTACACACACATCAGCTCTAAATTCTCCAGGGAAAGAACTCCTTTTAGTTTTAAACAGACCAAAGAGACCTGTTCTGGATCTGATTTTCTCCCGGTCTAGCCGACTTAGAAAGTGGATTTGCAGTTCACTCACATACAAACTGAGTGCAATGTTGTATAGAGGTCTCCAAGGACAACACTCCTTGTGTTCTGAATAAGAAATAAAATCACCAGGATAACCAGGGTCTTTTAGGGCTATCTCAGTCACACCCTGTATCTTGAGTTGTAATTATGAGAAATGCATCAAAGCAACTCCTCATTTGTGTACGAATGAAGAGAAGGGACAGGTCCCTTTTATACTTGCAGAGCAAATAAGGTCCGTGTAGCAACATGTTAGCAGCTTGGCATTCTTGGATTAAACAGTCATGGTTCTACCTACTCTTGTGTGATATTATTAGACCCTGACTGGCAATGTTTTATACTTCTGCTGAGGCATATTTTTGACTTGAACATACTGCAAGGCCAGAAAGTTTGGATTAACTAGTGAGCAAATGGATGACTCCAATTAACTCAGCATCCACATCTCAAGACACATTTGTTGCCTTCCTTCTGGAACTTATTTTACAATAACTGGAATAAAGTTATTTTATAATAAAACCTTTGTTTACTTATGAAATCTGGTCATGAAGTAGGAAAGGAGATGGTTGAATTTGAGTTTAATGCATGCTCACTGTAATGGAAGTGTGATTGGATCACATTTTGAATTTTTTCCAAATTTTTTTCATACCTATGAATTTAGAGAATTCACAAGGCCCCATCTTCAGAAATATGGATACAAGGAGTTAACTGTATCTACAAAAAAGGTGTAAAAAATGTCAAGGCACATGGAAAGGAGTTTGAGGATGAGAAATATAATTTAATTTCTGCCTTCCAAAAAAAGTCTTCAAGGCAATGTATCCTTTTTCCAATGTTTGATCTTTTAAAAGATTTATTTGGAGGACATAAACATTATCAAAAAACCTTCTGTAGTGCTGGGAAAACTGGACAGGTACATGTAAAAGTATGAGATTAGACCACTCCCTAACACCATACACAAAAATAAGCTCAAAATGGATTAAAGAACTAAATATAAGGCCAGAAACTATCAAACTCTTAGAGGAAAACATAGGCAGAACACTCTATGACATAAATCACAGCAAGATCCTTTCTGACCCACCTCCTAGAGTAATGGAAATAAAAACAAAAATAAACAAATGGGACCTAATGAAACTTCAAAGCTTTTGCACAGCAAAGGAAACCATAAACAAGACCAAAAGACAACCCTCAGAATGGGAGAAAATATTTGCAAATGAAGCAACCGACAAAGGATTAATCTCCAAAATTTACAAGCAGCTCATGCAGATCAATAACAAGAAAACAAACAACCCAATCCAAAAATGAGCAGAAGACCTAAATAGACATTTCTCCAAAGAAGATATACAGACTGCCAACAAACACATGAAAGAATGCTCAACATCATTAATCATTAGAGAAATGCAAATCAAAACTACAATGAGATATCATCTCACACCAGTCAGAATGGCCATCATCAAAAAATCTAGAAACAATAAATGCTGGAGAGGGTGTGGAGAAAAGGGAACACTCTTGCACTGCTGGTGGGAATGTGAATTGGTTCAGCCACTATGGAGAACAGTATGGAGGTTCCTTAAAAAACTACAAATAGAACTACCATATGACCCAGCAATCCCACTACTGGGCATATACCCTGAGAAAACCGAAATTCAAAAAGAGTCATGTACCAAAATGTTCATTGCAGCTCTATTTACAATAGCCAGGTCATGGAAACAACCTAAGTGCCCATCATTGGATGAATGGATAAAGAAGATGTGGCACATATATACAATGGAATATTACTCAGCCATAAAAAGAAACGAAATTGAGCTATTTGTAATGAGGTGGATAGACCTAGAGTCTGTCATACAGAGTGAAGTAAGTCAGAAAGAAAAAGACAAATACCGTATGCTAACACATATATATGGAATTTAAGAAAAAAAAAATGTCATGAAGAACCTAGGGGTAAGGCAGGAATAAAGACGCAGACCTCCTAGAGAACGGACTTGAGGTTATGGGGAGCGGGAAGGGTGAGCTGTGACAGGGCGAGAGAGAGTCATGGACATATACACACTAACAAACGTAGTAAGGTAGATAGCTAGTGGGAAGCAGCCGCATGGCACAGGGATATTGGCTCGGTGCTTTGTGACAGCTTGGAGGGGTGGGATAGGGAGGGTGGGAGGGAGGGAGACGCAAGAGGGAAGAGATATGGGAACATATGTATATGTATAACTGATTCACTTTGTTATAAAGCAGAAACTAACACACCATTGTAAAGCAATTATACCCCAATAAAGATGTTAAAAAAAAAAAAAAAACCTTCTGTAGGATCATCTTAAATGTTACCCTACAGAGAGAAAATACCTAAAACAATTCCCAATTTCAGTCAATATAACGTTTAGTAATATAAACTCACCCTGAAAATTCATTTCTCACAAAAGTTTTAGTATAAAATGTTGATATCATTTGATAAAGAATTACTTACCATTTCATAATATAGAAAAGGTGATGAATGTTTCCTACTAAAGTAACTTCTGATTTGATATGAAATCCTTCAGCGGTTCCTCATTGCCTTCAGGATAAAGTCCATACTCCATCATGTGGCCTATGCGCCCCTTTATTGCCTTCCATTGGCGCCTCACCTCGAGCCACACAACCCAGTTCATATTTCTCCGAGCACCTGTCATACTGAACTATTGGCAGTTCCCAGGCCTTCTGGGCCTTTGTTTATGACGCCTTGTCTGAAACTCTATACTCAGTCTTTTGACCTTTACAACTTGCCTCAGGAACGTGTCTTCTAAAAGGCCCAAGAACTTCCCCAGTCGGCACTCCCTGTCCATCAACACCCTTTCCCAAGCACCCCGTGTTTCTATTTACCATAGCAGTTTTCATGCTGCATCCTAATTGTCTACTTGTCAGTTTTCCTCATTCATTCATTCAAGCATTCCACAAATATCTAATGAATATTAACTACATGACAATCACTGCTCCAGGCACTGAGGACAAACGATGAACAAAAAAACTACCAGCTATCATGGAGCTTAGCTTCTAGTAGGGGCACAAATATAATAACACATAAACATATTTATAATAAAATGCCAGGCAATTTTAAATGCGATGAAAAAAAAAACTCAACAAGGTAAGATAAACAGGGAAAGTGGGGAAACAGTTCTGGTGGTGAAAGTTGCTTTTAGAAAGAAAGTGGTTTATTTTTAGAAAGATGGTCTTCAGGGACCCTTTATTGAGATGGCAGCGTTTTTTGTTTGGTTGGTTTTTGTTTTTTACATAGATTTGAAGTAAGCAAGAGAGCAAGCAATGCTGGTGTTTAAATGAAGTTGTGTTCTAGTCAGAGGAAACTATGCATGCAAAGACTGTGAAATGCAAATATTCCTGGCATATTTGGGGGTGTAGCAAGGAGGGCAGAGTGGCTATTGTCCATACACTGTGTTACGAAGAGAGAGGAGTGGAAGATGGTATTAGAGAGGCATCATGAAGTAGGACCATGGTTCTCAACAAGGCTGTACCTTAGAAACAACTGGTGAGCTTTAAAAAATATAAGACAGCCCTGTCTTATCCCAAGAGAGTCTAACTTTAATGACTTGGAGTAGAGCCCAGACATTGGTATTTGTTCTTCTTGTTGTTTTCTATCATGTTTTTTTTTCAAGGTTTAATAAACTTTTAATTTTAGAATAAAACTTTCTAGAAAAGTAGCAAAGATAGTACAGGGAGTTCCTGCATCTCCCCACCCAGTTTCCTCTACAATGGTTGACATTTTGCATTACCATGGTACATTTGGTACAACCAGGAAACCAACATTAACTAAATAAACTCCACACTTCATTAGGATTTTACTACTTTTTCAGCTGGTGTCTTTTTCTATTCTAGGACCACATCCAGGATTCCACATTACATTTAGTTATCATGATTCCAATAGTCACCTTTAGTCTGTAACAATTTCTTAGGCATTTGTTTTGTTTTGTTTTTCATATCCTTGCCAGTTTTGAGGAGTACTGTTCAGGTGCTTGGTAGCGTGCCTTTGATGTTTTTCTCATGTTTAGCCTGAAGTCATGGGTTTGGGGGAAGGATACTCCAGAACCGAAGTATCCTTCTCATCACATTCTATCAAGTGTGTACCATCAACATGACTTAATGACTTATCACTGATGATGCACCCTTGATCATTTGGCCAAGATACACAGGTTATACACTGTAAAGTCTCCCCCACCCAACCTTTTCCATTACTCTACCTTTTGGGTCAGTAATTCAATAAGCACAACCCTCACTCAAGCACGGTTAGGGGGTGGATATAAGGTTCATATTTTGGAGGGAGGAGGCACTGATATTTTTAAACAGATCCTGTGATAATTCTAATGTGCAGCGGATGTTGGGCATTTTAGGCCACTTTAGGATTTTGACCTACAGTCTGAATGAGATGGGAAGGCATTGAAGGAATTTGAACAACTGAGTGATATGATCTGACTTGGGATTTCAAAGAATTTCTCTAACTTTTTAGTGGACTATGGGGTCAAGGACAGGAGCAATGAGATCAGTTGAGAGGTTATTACAATAATTCAGGTGAAGAGACTGTGGTATTTGGGACCAGGGCTGGCTATGAGCTACCTCTACCGAAAGGGATCATGATTTCTTTATATCTTCAGACCCTAGTACATATAATAGATGTTCAGTAAATATTGTAGGAATGATTGTGAAACAGAGAGTTTATGTATTGCTCTTTGGGAGACAGCACAGCTCAAAGGGTAGTAAGATAAGAAGTCTGGGAAGGTTCTAGAACATAACATGACCTGGATCATTTACAACCAGTTGAACAACTGAAAACTTATATTCGTTATCTGTAAAATGGAAATAACAATCCGTCAGGGGGTTATTAATAGACTAATAAAAATAATCAAATATAAGGGATCTGTTTATACTGCTAATAACCTGCCACGATTCCCCAAGCCTTACATACACCCAGTGATACCTCAGAGATAAAAGAGTGAGACCTGGGTTTCTACAGCCTTGGTTCTTATTCTAGTACTGGTACTTATTACTTTGGCCAAATTATATCACTTCTGTAAGTCTCAGTTTCTTCACCTTGGAAGTGAAGATATTAGTTCCTATCTCGTAAGATTGTTGCGAAAATAAAAAATATATAATATTTAAAAGTGCTTAGAATGATTCTTGGCATATAATAAGCTCTCAATACACAAGCTACTACTATTGCTGTATCATCTCCAGGGTATGTATTTCATGTTCTCAGAATATCTTCTCACTTAATACTACTGTGTTGGATACTCTCTATTTGCCCCTCCAGATCCATACTCCATTCTGCTCTGGGCCTGGACAGCTGACTGGTATGGGCTGTGTCAGGATGGTATCCAGTTGGAAGGCAATCACAGGCCATCATAGGGTGAAAGGAGGATGATGATAGGATATCAGTCCCACTCAGCACACAGCAAGGTTGACACTGGCCGTGTTTTCCTGTGGAAACCCTCAGCTCCTGGCCAGAAGCCCTCTCTAGAACCTTCTTGGCACTTCCAGTAATCACTTTCTTTCCTGCCCTTGAAGGCCACAGGGTGGTAAAGGGTCTCCCTTATTTCTGGCCAGGGCACTGTCCCTTTTTCCATATATGTACTCGCACTATAGTAAATCGTCCCTTTATTGGAATCTTCAGTTACCTAGTTTGGGTGTACATCAATTTCCTGTTGAAATCCTGACTAATACATCTGGAAATAGGCATCATTCCCATTTTGCAGGTGATAATACTGAAGCTTTAAAAGACTACACTCAGGATAGTGGAGACAGCAGAAATTTCAAGCTAGATAGCCATGAGTTCAAAATACTGTGTAAATTTGAGCAAATTACTTGAACTCCTTTTTTTGCTGTATGAATCATGTAAACTTATTTTTAGCTCTGTGAGTTTGGACAAGTTATCTAAACTCTCTAAGGCTTACTGTTCCCTCCTAGCACATAGGATTTCTGTATTATAAGTAATATTGCATTTAAAATAATCATCATAGTATCAGCCACAGAGTGGTTGATAAAAAATGTTAATTTTGTGTCCCAAGAAGTCCCTACAAGTCACAGGCTTTGCTAAATTTTGGATATAGTTTAGCGATTTCTGACTCAATATCAGTGGTCTCTTTGAAGGCCGAATTTTCTCATTTTTGTTATTTTGTAAGTACATATTTGTATGTACTGTTATCAGATAAAATTCTTGTAGGCTTTCCTTTGTAATTGTTTTAGTCTCAGTTTGTTTTGTTTTTGCAAATTTAGCTATAGAATTATGCTTCCAAGAGATACTTCTACTTTGTATTTCACAGTGGTAATCTTAGACAAACCTTATGAAAACAAAATCTTCCTGTTAGCCTTCTAATTTAAAAAGTGTCCTGGCAAATTGGCCTAGTGTAGAAAGTTTTCATCAACATGACATTTACTAATGATTATAGCAATCATTGATACCAAATCTCCCTTTTTGATAGCTTTTTCCTATTGGTGTAGTTGATAATTGCTTATCTTACACAGTGGGACAGATTTAATTCAAAGCTGTTTCTGAAAGCTTCTCAGGAGATGCAGAACAACTTTTCTGAACAGCATTTGGCTTGAAATAACTGTTTCACATTGGGGATTTTCACTTATTATCAGAAGTCATTTATAATCCAATTGGCAATGCAAGTGGCATTGGACGGCTTTATTGAATCTGATGTTTTGTCCAACAAGTATATCGATTGGAATATGTCAGCTCTAGGCATATTACAGTTTTGTTACATTTAACATAACTGTCGCTTGGAAATTTCATTACAGAGTGGTGCTCTGGGCCTGATCCTACCAGGAAAAAAATAAATTGCTTATTAAGAAAATTTTAGGCTCTCAGACAGCCAATTCAAAAAAAGAAGTTGTCTTTTTATGTTAAAGGACCCATTCCCATGGATTTTAGAGTTGAAAAAGAGGGCAGAAAGCAAGCTAATTGGCTATCCACATACACCAAATATTCTTCATAATTTATTTAAACGTCCCAACAATCTTGCAAGGCAGGAATTACCTCCAGTTCACTGAGGGTCAGACAGGTAAGTATCTGACCATAAGTAATCCATCTTGGAAGTGATGGATTTGGGTCAGAAGTGTAGGCTTCTCTGATTTCCAAGTCCACGTTCAGTCCACCCCCAATCCACCCCATCTAATCACCAGCTCTAAGGTGTCAGTGCAGAAATTTATTAGAGAATGGCTTTTTAAAAATTATTAAAAATCTCATCTTGCTTGATATTTAGACAATTTTCTCAACCACTAACTGCTCTCAAAGCTTTCTCTCCACATCTTATTGTTCTGTTCTCAATTTAAGGCCTCATCATCTCTTAACCAGATTGTTGTAATACCATTTTAACTTGTCTTCCTGAGTCTAATTTTGTCCACTCCAATACATTATCCATATTAATATTTTAAGCACAAAGACCTGATTACTAATCCCTATTGATACCCTTCCGTGGCCCCATTTCACCAATGAGGTAAAGTCAGAATTCCTCAGTACCATGTTCAAGGCATTCCTGATTACATATTTCGCCATCAAGGTAACTTCTCATACCCTTAGTTCCAGGAATATGGAATTTTCCTAAATCCACCGCACTTTTCCATGCCTCCCAGCTTGGACATGTTTCCCTCAACACTCACCCCCATCTTACCTGGAGAATGTTTATCTTTGAAGAGCTTGATCAAAAGTTACCCTTTCAATAAATTCTTCCCTGTCCTTTCTGAATGATTTCATGCCCAAATTTTTATTTCTATTTGTAAGAACAACACTATACTGAAGGTTTTTTGTTTTGTTTTGTTTTGGGGGTTTTGTTGTTGTTTTTGTTTTGTTTTGTTTTTGTCTCCTCCTAGCGAATTTTGCATTTTGTCTCCTCCTAGCAAAATTTGAGCTCTTTGCAAGCAGGGGCTGTGTCTAGATGTTCAATAGTTATTTGTGAACTAATAAATCTATTGAAACCTTTAGAGTTAGTTTCCTGTTTTCGAGTAAATAGCTTTAAAAATAGCAACTTCAGAGATCTAATCCATTACATTGATGCTTCAGAGACATTTCCAGCAGACCTTACTCTTGAAATCTTCTAAACGGGCCCAGGGCATGCCCGAAAAGTGACTTCTGCTCACACTAGTAAAAGTTGGGGAGAGGGCTCAAGAAGAGAGAGAAGGAAAATGTAAGAAGCAGAGACAAAAAAAAAAAAAAAAAAGAAAAAGGACCCAGAGCATAAGCTCAGGTGTCACACAGTTGTAGAAGCTAGACAAAAAGTACATATATCGCATCAGAGCAACTCAGAGATGGGTTGTGCTTTCCTGAGCATGGAGTAATCGAGGGAGGGAGTGTTATGGATTAAGAAGGCAGGAGGCTGGGCTAAAGAAGCCAAAGCAAAAGTAACAGGCTGCTGGGGCTCACAGCTGTGTTCTTCCATCTCTCCATCCAGTATTGGGATGCTATATACACGCCGCTAATTATCATCAAGGGCATGTCACTCCCATCTCTCCTGACACTCCTGTAAAACAGATTATTTGTGAAAGAAAAAGACAATGAATTTTGGGAGCAACAGACATCTGAAATTGACTGTATAAAACCCAAACAAAAAATTCAGACAAATAATAGTATCTTTTTTCTTCATCAGTTAGATCTCTTGTAACAAGATTTCCTTGTCCCTGTTGACACTCTGGCAAGTGATATTGACAAACCAAGGAATGTAAATAGCAAACTGGAAAGGAAAGAAAAGCAAGCAATGGGCATAAGCAGTAGAAGGGCTAATCAGATCCTTTGTAACTGAAAGTTTACTGGAGGCACAAGTTAACGATCATTAACTAATTACTTCACTCAACAGAAAATTACATTGCCCATTTTCCTGAGCACATATGAAAATGGTGTGCGAACTAACACTTGATGTCGTATGACAATGTCATACCCACAGGTGCAGTCAGAGCGTCCTCTGACCACTGACGCTTCCTCACTAGTCTTCATATCTGCAGCCTCCAAGCCTGTATTGTCCAATACAATAGTTGCTACCACATGTGGTGATTTAAATGTAAATTAATTAAAATTATAAAAAATAAAAAGTTCAGTTTCTCTATCCCACCAGCCACATTTCACTGGCTCAGTGGCCACATGTGGCTAATATATTAAACAGTGCAGATGTAGAACATTTCCACCACTGCAGAGATTTTTATGGGAAAGCTCTGCAAGCCTCCCAGCTTACCCTAAACATCCCCACTAAGTTAAGCCTACTCATGCATAATTTTATTATATCACTTCCTGGCTCATAAACTTCTGACAGATTTCTTACTGCCACCAGGACAGCGCTTCTCAAAATTTACTGTACGTCCATATTATCTGGAGATCTTGTTAAAATGCAGTCTCTGATTCAATAGGACTGTGGTGAGCCCACAAATCTGCATTTCAGCTCAACTCCCAGGGGATGCCGATGGTGTTCCTTCAACCATATTTTATCACCTGCGTTCCAAAGTTCTCTATTCCCTCACCAGCCCTACCTGATGTCCATCAGCTTCCAGAAAGGCCCTTCTTTGCTCCAGCGGCTAAGTTTCTCAACAGTTCCTTCTGATGACATTATTCACTTGTGCCCCCTTACTGGGTTCCTCCAGTTTCTTCATCTTCACGGAGGTTGTCCCAAGTGGCTCAAGCCTGCTCAGTCACCTCTGTAGAGATGGCTTTCAAACTTCAGTGTACATAGGGATCATCTGAAGGGAGCTTGAGAACTTGTGCTACTCAGGCCCTACCCCAGGAGAGTCTGGTCATTAAGTTTGAGATGGGGCCCAGAACCCACCTGATTAATAGACCACAGGTGATTCTAAGTGTTTCCCTAACCAAACTCTGAGAACTATTGTCTTAGTATACTTCTTATCTACATAACTCATTTTGATACTTAAAAAACTTACAGATAACCTTATACTGATATTCAACTGCTTGTAGTGTTTTTTATTTATTGCAAAATTAAGTATAAACAATCTATTTATGTCTAGAAATGTCTAGAGCTGTGGATTTCAACCCTGAGCACATGTTGTAATCCCTTGAGGGAGATTTTAGAAACCTTCATTCAGACGTTCCCATCCCCAGAGATTCTGATTTATATGATAAGGGAATAGGCTTTGGTTATTTTTGTTTGTTTGTTTCCCAAAGCTCTCTAATTAGTTTCCTGGGGCTGCCATAACAGAGTACTACAAATTTGGTGACTTAACAGAAATTTATTCTCTCAGGGTTCTGGAGATTAGAAGTGTGAAATCAAGGTGTTGGCAGGGCCATGCTTCCTCTGAAGGCTCTAGGAAAGCATCTGTTGCATGCTTCTCTCCTAACTTCTGCTGGTTGCAGGCAGTCATTGGCATTCCCTGGCTTATAGCGGCATCACTCCAATTTCTGCCTCGTTCATTGCATAGCCTTCTTTCCTGTGTCTGCGTCTCCAAATCTCATTCTTCTTATACGAACACTGGTCATGGGATTTGGGACTCAACCATATCAGGTCTGATCTCATCTTAACTTGATTCCATCCGCAAAGACTCTTTCCAAATAAGGTCACATTCACGGGTATCTGGGGTTATGACTTAAGCATTTCTTTTTTGTGGGAAACTGTTTAACCTGCAAGCTACCCCAAGTGATTCTAAGGCACAGCCTGGCTTTAAGAACAATGGTCTGGACTCAGTGGTTCTGAAACTTGAGCATACAACAGAATAACCTTGGGGGCTTAGAAATATAAAGGTTGCTGAATCCAAACCCCAAGTTTTAACAGGTCTGGTTTGGGCCTGAGAATTTGCATTTTTCTAACAAGTTTGAAAACCACTGGTGTAGGGGAAAGGGAAGTAAAATGGGTGTACTGTTGACCCTTAAACAAAACGGGTTTGAACTGCATGGGTCCACTTACACGCGACAGTAAGTACTACAGCACTACACGACCCGTGATTGGTCGAATCCAGAGAATCGCAGATTTGGAGGAAGCTCATATACAAAGGGCCGAGTATAAGTAACATACAGATTTTTGACTGTGCAGAGGACTGGGACCCCCAGCCCCTTTGCTGTTCAAGAGGCAACTGTATTTCTTTCCTACCCTTGCAGGAGCAGCACAGGTATCACCTGGGAGCTTAGGAGAAATGCAGAATTTTGAGCCCACCCCAGACTCCTGAATCAAAGACTACATTTTAACAAGATTCCCAAGTAATTTGAACTTTCATGAAATTTTTAGAAGCACGGTTGTGTACTATTCAAAATAAAATTGCTCTTAATTGGCTGGTTGAATTAGTTAGTAAGGGGATGGATGGATAAAGAAATAAATGAGGGAATAATAAAGCAGATTCCCCAACTGCCTATCTCCCAGGAGATAGAAAGTGGATCGTCTAAATCCTTTGATCATGAAGTTGTCTTAGCAACTGTGAAGACAGTGGCTTGTCATCCTAGTGGCACCAGGGGAATCTGCCTGTTGGTTCGTCAGCAATTGAGTGTTCTCAGCTTATGTAGCCGTTTACAGGCTTTACCCAAGAAATTCCATACTTTCTTCCCCCTGCCCCTTCCCAAATGACCTCATCTTAACATTTCGTGGCTTCCCTATCAGCACTCTGTCATTTGTGCCAAAGTCTGAAATAGGAGTCTGGCTGGAATACAGAGGAACACAGCCCAGTGTAGATTTAGTAATGAACTGGCTTTGGGCCAGAAGGGTAGCAGGTAAGTTTCAGAGTTTCAGCTGAAAAAGAAAGAAAAGCTTTTAGAAAGCTTAGAGCCAAGTCAAAACATGCCATATATGACTTTTTTTTTTTTTTTTTGGCAGATATGCCGTAAAATAAGAGTAGACCAAATTCCCCATTGATAGATTGAGTTTCTGGAAACATTGTTCTAGAGCTAAAGTGCTCATGTGAGTCTCAGAAAGGAATTTCGCGTCAAGCTTTGAAAGTCCTTCTTTTTCTCTCTCCACTACTGATTTCCATTTTTCTCTTGGAGAGTTGCACTTTTTTTTTGTCTTTTAAGCAAGCCACATACCCAAGGAGTCACAAACAGTTGTCTCCTAGAAGACCAAAGTTTTCTTGGAAAAAGTTGTTTTTTAAAGGCCATTACCTTTCATTTCTTCATGGAGCCACGTCACACCCACATGGAATCATTTAATAGAAAGATTGAGAGAGCTCTCATTAAGGTACGCTTTTTAACTTGACGATTTGAGGAAAAGCTGATATTTCATTTTAATGAAATGGTGTTGCCTGGAGAGGCACAGTGTGATCTCAGGAAGCAGTGCTGTGCATGTGTTGTCTCCTGCAACATGGCCTGAGGAGCATTCATTCCTTCCGTGGTCTGTTGTCTTCTCTTCCTCTTCTGTAAAATAGGATTAACGAAGTTATCAATCGGTCTCCCACATGTCTATTAGAGTTAAAGAGAACATGTCTCCTATCCAAGAAAAAATATCTCTCATGTCTTTAGCTATATAATATTAGGTACATTTCTGTAATCACCACTTAATTTAATTTAAATTTTATTTTCTTTTTGGCATGAACTTATAAAATCAGTTTCTACATTCTAAACACTCGATTAAAGCAAATAGGGTTTTTTTTTTTTTTTTTTTTTTGTCTGAAATCAGCCAGTTACACACATTAGCAGCTTTGGAATAAAGAACAACTTAATAACTCTAGATATCTCTTTATTTGTGCACAATGAGAAATGTTCCTCACCCAAATCCAGGATGAAAAATTCTCCTCTTCTCGCTGTCATATTTTCTACTGGTAAATTGCTGAATCACTGTGTGTGGCAGCTGTGTTCAGCTCTTGGGCATGCCTCTTAGAGAACTGTCAGGGGCACCCAAGGTCCCTCTGCTATTTCCAGATGACAGGAATAGAAGAGCAGCCTGACGCCATACTCTAAACAGCTGTGCACACGTGTGTGTGTGTGTGTGTGTGTGTGTGTGTGTGTGTGTGTGAGAGAGAGATAGAGAGAGAGAGGAGAGAGAGAAATTATTTCCTTCCCCCTTGTTAAAGCTGGTGGAGACTCTGTATCTTTGCATGTTTATGCAAATCACAGATTGTACAATTTGAGCATAATATAGGGATCTTAAGAAATCATGTAATATGACTCTAAATTGTAGTGTGATAAAATGTAGATAGCCCTGGCCAGGAGTTAGGAGACTTGGGCCCTGTCTCACTAGGTATATAAACTATAAGTCACTGTCTAAGACTAGTGTGAGAAAAAATTTGATAACTAAGGTTTTCCTTCTTTCATTTTAAAAGTAAACCACAAGCTGCAGATTAACCCTACTTTCTTTAGTTCTTATTGGAAATAGTGCAGCATTCTGGTAATAATGTTTTATTGGTTTCCAGTTCTATTACCATCTTTCTCTTCCTCAAATTAGAAACAAATCTCTTTAATTCATCCTTGAAAAAGCCTTTTGTAACCCCTTAATTATTATCCATTAGAGCTAGACATAATAACAGAGTAAAGGGCTGATGAACACTCAGTAAAATTGCAGATTATTTTACAGATCAAGAGTATTAGCTCTACGAGAGAAGGAACCAGCTTAAACGCTGGAAAAGGCCTGCCTGGATTTGATTGAATACTAATAATGTTATCCTGAGCATGTTACTTAAACTCTCTGAGTATGAGTTTCTTCCTCCCTAATAGACCCTACACTATAGGGTTATTGTGAGAATGAAATGCTATAAAACACGTAAAGTTTTTAGCATGGTGCTTGATATGTAGTAAATGTTTGTGATTTTGAGCTGGAATACAGTCTATAAGTGTTTGTTCAATTTATTTACTTATATTGAAATACTGTCTAGTTGAATTCTTCTTAAAATGCTTGCCAGCTGGGTCCTAAAATCTCTTGATTATGCAAAAAATTACTTTTTATATTTTATTTGTTATGATGGATTTTATTAACACCTATTTGAATTTACAATATTGGGCTTTTTTTAGTTGCTGTTTATTACTGACTGATTCTTTTAAATTATATGTTACAATCTTTAAACCTTTTCAGTTTCAGTAATATGTTGTCAACCTTTCTCAATCCTCCAATTCTTAGTCAGAAGATATGACTGCTTTTAAAAAAAACAAATTCCAGAAGAAGGTCTTATTTCCAACAATAAAGCCCTCTTTTCTACAAGCTGAATGAATGTCAGAACTTAGATATGGAAAATTCGTTTTTAAAGAAAAAGATAATAGAGCATTTAAGAAAACCTTCACAGTAAGAAGATAAGGCAATTTTCTGAATTATTTATGGAGAAAATCCACTTTTTATTAAGTTATATGAAGACTCCATGTTTAAATATATTTCATCGAATGGCTCTGAATATCCAGTTTCCGTACTGAAGTAAAATAAAAAAAAAAAAGCTTTGATGTTAGGGAAATTTTGCAAATGTTAGAGCAATTGAAAAGCATGTTCTCACTACCTTCTGTTTTCTTCTGCTATCCCTATAATGTATGTCTCAAGATGTTATGGTTGATTTATCTAGAATATCTCTTAAATCTCTTAAAATCTCCAGAGGCCATTGTAGATAACAGCTGATCGTGTGTTGTGAAAGTTCGTAGGTTTTATATCTTTGGAAAGTATCACATTCTTTATTTTTATCTGAACTTCAGGTTATGCTTAAAAACCACTTTCTGTTACTTGGTACTTATAGTCTAAGACAGAATGAAAGTTTATTACTGTCATGATAATGGTAACTATTAATTTATTAAACTCAAGAATAACACACGTGGATAATTAAAAAGGTTTTTGACTATGGAATTTCAAAGGATTTGTTGAAATAAGAAAGAAACAACATTTCATATCTAAGAATTTATCCAGAAAATTCCTGATTCAAGTTATATCTATAATAATTTTCAGGATAGCGTGATGACTGTAGAGAAAAACTGGAAATGACTATGACAGGAAGCTGGCTAAAGAGCTACTACACTCTGACAACCACTCATGATATAATGCCTCTAAGTAAAACTTAGAAACAGTAAAATGGGAGACTGATGGGAGAAAGACAAATGAATTTATCATTAGAAGCATAACTGCCAAAGAGACTAGATACTTGTTTTGCCTGGATAGTTTTTCTGTTTTCTAATATAAGGATTTAATGCTATAAATATCCCTCTCAACACTGATTTAGCTGCATTCCACAAATTGTGGTATGTTTTATACTCATTTTCATTCAATTCTATGTATTTTTAAGTTTGCTTTGAGACTTCTTTTTCAACTCATGGATTGTTTAGAAGCATGTTGTTTAATTTCCAAGTGTTTGGATTTTTTTTTCCTGTTATTGATTTCTAGTTTGATTTCATTATTATCAGAGAGCATACTTTCTATGATTTCATTTCTTTTAAATTGGCTTAAGTTTGGTCTATGACCCAAGATATGTTCCATGTTAATGAATGTTGCATGGGCACCTGAAGAGAATGTGTATTGTGCTATTTTGGAGTGAAATAGGTATAAATGCCAGTTAGATCCTATTGGTTGATGGTGTTGTTCAAGTCTTCCTAATCTTTGCTAATTTTCTACTTAACTCTTCTATCACTAGCCAAGAGTGGGGTGTTGAAGTCCCTAACTGTAATTGTGGATTTGACTATTTCTCCTTTCAGTTCTAACAGCTTATTTTTATGTATTTTGAAGCTCTTGTTATTTAGTGCTATGTTTTCTTTCTGGATTGAGCCTTTTATCATCATGTAACATCCTTCTTTTTCCCATGTAATTTTCTTTGCTCTGACATCTACTGTCTGATGTTAATATAGTTTCTCTATTAACATTGGCATGGTACATCTTTTCTATTCTAGTTTCAATCTACTTACATTGTTATGTTTAAAGTGAGTATGACTTTTTTCTTTGTCTTTAGTTTTCAGAAGTTTAATTGTCACATCTTGGCATGGAATTCTTTTATTTTATCCTATCTAGGGTTTACTCAGCTTCTTGAATCTGTATGTTCATGTCGTTTGTCAAATTTAGGAAATTTTCAGTTATTGTTTCTTCAATTACTTTTCCAGCCCCACATTCTTTGCCCTCTCCCTCTTGGGGCTCTGATAATACAAATGTTAGATCTTTTGTTATTGTTCCACAGCTCTCTAAGTCTGTGTATGTGAGTGTGTGTGTGTGTATGTGTGTGTGTATGTGTGTGTTTATTTCAATCTATTTGCTCTCTGTTGTTCGGATTGAATAAGTTCTACTGATTTGTCTTTAAGTTCGTTGATTATTTCTATTGTCATCTCTATTCTACTCTTGAGCCTATCCAGTGAGATTTTGTTTAAATTTTGGTTATTGTACTCTTTTAGTTATATAATTTCCATTTTTGAAAATAAATTCTATTTCTTTGCTGAACTTCTCTATTTTTCACTTGTTTCCAGGGAATTTGTAATTTCTTTTAATTTCTTCATGGCTGCTTTAAAACCTTTTTTCAGATAGTTACAATACCTAGTTTCTTTTAGTTTTGGCCTCAGAGATAGCATTTTTCCTGGTCTCTCCTCCAGCCACTTGGTGCTGGCAGGCTTTCAACTCAGCCTCTGCAGTGCACTGAGAAAGAGAAGTACCCATCTGGGATGCCTTCTGTCACTGAGTGGAGAGCCAGGAGCTGTCTGAAATTGTGGGTTCTGGGTTGCCTTCTGCTGTTAGGTGGAGAGCCTATCTAGATCTTCTGCTGCTGCTAGATGGAGGGGCAAGGAAGCACTGGGCTTCTTTGTCTTCTGCCAGTGAGTAGAGGGTGAGGAGATGCCTGTCTTGTCTTCTGCTGCTGGTTGGAGGGTTGGGAGTTGTCAGGTCCAGGGAGTTGTCTGTATTGGATAGCAGATCCAGAGATGCTGGCCCTGAGCTGTCTTCTGCATCTAGGTGGAGGGCCTGGAGACACTGGGCCTGCAGGGGCCACCAGTGTGAGTGAAAGGCTTCTTGCTGCCAGTGAGTATAGGATATGGAGTGGGCACATATATTTTAATACCACTGATTGAGTAATTTTTATTCTAGTTGATAAATCCTTGATTTTCTCAGTGCTATTCTTGGCTTAACCTTCTGTTAGTTAAGATGGCATTCTATTTATGAAAGCAATTTCTGGTCAATGGGTGTAAAGTTTCAGTTATGCTAGATGAGTAAGTTTTAGAGACCTGCTGTACCACATAGTGCCTACAGTTAACAATACAGTATCATGCACTTCAAAATTTGTTAAGAGGGTAGATCTCATGTCAAGTGTTCTTAACTCACCCACACACACATACACACACACAAAACCAAAGGAACACAAGAACACAAGAAAAGTTTGGGAGGTGTTGGATATGTCCATTACCTTGATTGTGGTGATGGTATCATGGGTCTTTGCATATGTTCAAACTCATCAAATTGTACACATTAAATAGGTGTAGTTCTTTGTATAAAATTATACCTTAATAAAGCTGTTAAAAAAGATGATTTCTGTTGAGTCTAATCTACTCCATTCTGTATTGATTCTAGTAGTTAATTAGTGTCATTTTGATGCTCTTTTACATAGTCTTAATTGCTCGTTAACAATATTGGCATAATAAAAAATGAGAAAAAAATTTAAAAGAGCACAACTATTTCTAGGTATTAAACTGACAGATTAATATTAAAGATAAGAGCATTTGCTTTGGATTTCTTATAAGAATAATAGATTTAAGTGATTAGGTTTCTTGTTATGCCAAAAAGCAGAAAAATAATTGTTCCAATAAGACAGCTCTGCCAACTCTGGCTTGTTCACCCTGTGAATTAGTTTAATGATTAAGATCATTATTGGTTCCAGAAGCTTAACTTGACCAAAGGCCAAATAATATATTCAGTAAATATTAATTCAACAAATATTGACAGATTACCTGCCACTTGATAGGTTCTAATCTGCTTTAAGGAGAATAGTCCTTTTAATGGAATGAATTTTACTATCTATTCTGTTTTCCTGAATCACTCTCTCATTTGTTCCCTTGATGGAGTAACTGACTCATTTAGCCTTGGTCGAGCCCACAGAGACTGTGACATCTCAATTTCTTTCCTGGTAGAAAATTGGAGTCACGTGCTATAGCATTGGTACCAAAGTGGCAGATATCCTGGAAGTGACCAGGAAGCCTCCCTGACAGCTGGAAGAGCTATGGGTAATAAACACTGTCAAGCCCTCCCTCTTGAGATCAATGAATTAGGGAAGCAGGAGGATGTATCACAGTAATTACTCAGCCACACCAGCATTTGTGCATTGTTATTTCATTACCATACCCCTCGGCCTCTTGAACTTTACCTAAAACAATTATTGTTTAATCTGAATTATTACTTATACAGTTAATAAGATTTGTTTTTCAGAGGCAGCACCGACACTTGTACGTAAGAAAAAATTCTGAGGGTAGCTTTGAAATACCACACATTTCTTAACATTGGGGGACCTTGTTGAATTGAAATATAGTCACCTTTAATGCATTTAAAAGCAGCCCAGATTTTTACATCTAAATGATACAGTCCATTATATATTTGTTATATAATACATTATTATACAGTATTTATATTTTTAAAAGTAGAATTGAATGGGGGTGGGGGAATCACTTATCAGTCAAGACACAGATCTTACAGCTTTTATGAATCTCTCAGACTATCTGAGGCTGGAGGATTCTGGAACCCTAACATACTACTACATTTTGTTTTCTTTTGGCTCATAAACTAAGGCTAGCATCTCTTTGGGCAGGTCTTGGAGTACGGTGCAATTAGAGCTTCTCGAGGGCAACACACTGAACTTCAGACTGTGGCAGCTGCAGCACCCAGATGTGGCCCGTGATTGCCAGTGTCCTCTGCTTCCAACCTGATTCTTTTTTTTTTTTTTTTACATCTTAATTGGAGTATAGTTGCTTTACAATGGTTAGTTTCTGCTCTATGACAAAGTGAATCAGCCATACATATACACATGTTCCCATATCTCATCCCTCTTGTGTCTGCCTCCCTCCCACCCTCCCTATCCCACCCCTCTAGGTGGTCACAAAGCACAGAGTTGATCTCCCTGTGCTATGCGGCTGCTTCCCACTAGCTATCTACCTTACATTTGGTAGCGTATATATGTCCATGCCTCTCTCTCGCTTTGTCACAGCTTACCATTCCCCCTCCCCATATCCTCAAGTCCATTCTCTAGTAGGTCTGTGTCTTTATTCCTGTCTTACCCCTAGGTTCTTCATGACATTTTTTTTCTTAAATTCCATATATATGTGTTAGCATACAGTATTTGTCTTCCTCTTTCTGACTTACTTCACTCTGTATGACAGACTCTAGGTCCATCCACCTCATTACAAATAGCTCAATTTCATTTCTTTTTATGGCTGAGTAATATTCCATTGTATATATGTGCCACATCTTCTTTATCCATTCATCCGATGATGGACACTTAGGTTGTTTTCATCTCCAGGCTATTGTAAATAGAGCTGCAATGAACATTTTGGTACATGACTCTTTTTGAGTTATGGTTTTCTCAGGGTATATGCCCAGTAGTGGGATTGCTGGGTCATATGGTAGTTCTATTTGTAGTTTTTTAAGGAACCTCCATACTGTTCTCCATAGTGGCTGTACCAATTCACATTCCCACCAGCAGTGCAAGAGTGTTCCCTTTTCTCCACACCCTCTGCAGCATTTATTTTTCCTAGATTTTTTGATGATGGCCATTCTGACCTGTGTGAGATGATATCTCATTGTAGTTTTGATTTGCATTTCTCTAATCATTAATGATGTTGAGCATTCTTTCATGTGTTTGTTGGCAGTCTGTATATCTTCTTTGGAGAAATGTCTATTTAGGTCTTCTGCTCATTTTTGGATTGGGTTGTTTGTTTTTATGTTATTGAGCTGCACGAGCTGCTTATTTGTTGGAAGATTTTTAATCACAGTTTTCATTTCAGTGCTTGTGATTGGTATGTTCGTATTTTCTATTTCTTCCTGATTCAGTCTTGGCAGTTGTGCATTTCTAAGAATTTGTCCATTTCTTCCAGGTTGTCCATTTTATTGGCATAGAGTTGCTTGTACTAATCTCTCATGATCCTTTCTATTTCTGCGGTGTCAGTTGTTACTTCTCCTTTTTCATTGCTAATTCTATTGATTTGAGTCTTCTCCATTTTTTTCTTGATAAGTCTGGCTAATGGTTTATCCATTTCGTTTATCTTCTCAAAGAACCAGCTTTTAGTTTGACTGATCTTTGCTATCATTTCCTTCATTTCTTTTTCATTTATTTCTGATCGGATGTTTATGATTTCTTTCCTTCTGTTAACTTTGGATTTTTTTTGTTCTTCTTTCTCTAATTGCTTTAGGTGTAAGGTTAGATTGTTTATTTGAGATGTTTCTTGTTTCTTAAGGTAAGATTTTATTGCTATAAACTTCCCTCTTAGAATTGCTTTTGCTGCATCCCATAGGTTTTGGGTCGTCATGTCTCCATTGTCATTTGTTTCTAGGTATGTTTTTATTTCCTCTTTGATTTATTCAGTGATCACTTCGTTATTAAGTAGTGTATTGTTTAGCCTCCATGTGTTTGTATTTTTTTCAGATCTTTTCCTGTAATTGATATCTAGTCTCATAGCGTTGTGGTCAGAAAAGATACTTGATACAATTACAATTTTCTTAAATTTACCAAGGCTTGATTTGTGACCCAAGACATGATCTATCCTGGAGAATGTTCCATGAGCACTTGAGAAAAATGTGGATTCTGTTGTTTTTGGATGGAATGTCCTATAAATATCAATTAAGTCCATCTTGTTTAATGTATCATTTAAAGCTTGTGTTTCCTTATTTATTTTCATTTTGGATGATCTGTACATTGGTGAAAGTGGGGTATTAAAGTCCCCTACTATGAATGTGTTACTGTGGATTTCCCCTTTTATGGCTGTTAGTATTTGCCTTATGTATTGAGGTGCTCCTATGTTGGGTGCATAAATATTTACAATTGTTATATCTTCTTCTTGGATCGATCCCTTGATCATTATGTAATGTCCTTCTTTGTCTCTTCTAATAGCCTTTATTTTAAAGTCTATTTTGTCTGATATGAGAATTGCTACTCCAGCTTTCTTTTGGTTTCCATTTGCATGAAATATCTTTTTCCATCCCCTTACTTTCAGTCTGTATGTGTCTCTAGCTCTGAAATGGGTCTCTTGTAGACAGCATATATATGGGTCTTATTTTTGTATCCATTCAGACAATCTGTGTCTTTTGGTGGGAGCATTTAGTCTATTTACATTTAAGGTAATTATCGATATGTATGTTCCTATTCCCATTTTCTTAATTGTTTTGGGTTCGTTATTGTAGGTCTTTTCCTTCTCTTGTGTTTCTTGCCTAGAGAAGTTCCTTTAGCATTTGTTGTAGAGCTGGTTTGGTGGTGCTGAACTCTCTCAGCTTTTGCTTGTCTGTAAAGGTTTTAATTTCGCCATCAAATCTGAATGAGATCCTTGCTGGGTAGAGTAATCTTGGTTGCAGGTTTTTCGCCTTCATCACTTTAAATATGTCCTGTCAGTCCCTTCTGGCTTGCAGAGTTTCTGCTGAAAGATCAGGTGTTAACCTCATGGGGATTCCCTTGTGTGTTATTTGTTGTTTTTCCCTTGCTGCTTTTAATATATTTTCTTTGTATTTAATTTTTGACAGTTTGATTAATATGTGTCTTGGCGTATTTCTCCTTGGATTTATCCTGTATGGGACTCTCTGTGCTTCCTGGACTTGATTAACTATTTCCTTTCCCATATTAGGGAAGTTTTCAACTATAATCTCTTCAAATATTTTCTCAGTCCCTTTCTTTTTCTCTTCTTCTTCTGGAACCCCTATAATTCGAATCTTGGTGCATTTAATGTTGTCCCAGAGGTCTCTGAGACTGTCCTCAGTTCTTTTCATTCTTTTTTCTTTATTCTCCTCTGCAGTAGTTATTTCCACTATTTTATCTTCCAGGTCACTTATCTGTTCTTCTGCCTCAGTTATTCTGCTATTGATCCCATCTAGAGTATTTTTAATTTCATTTATTGTGTTGTTCATTGTTGCTTGTTTCATCTTTAGTTCTTCTAGGTCCTTGTTAAATGTTTCTTGCATTTTGTCTATTCTATTTCCAAGATTTTGGATCATCTATACTATCATTATTCTGAATTCTTTTTCAGGTAGACTGCCTATTTCCTCTTCATTTGTTATGTCTGGTGAGTTTTTATCTTGCTCCTTCATCTGCTGTGTGTTTTTCTGTCTTCTCATTTTGCTTATCTTACTGTGTTTGGGGTCTCCTTTTCGTAGGCTGCAGGTTCATAGTTCCCATTGTTTTTGGTGTCTGTCCCCAGTGGCTGAAGTTGGTTCAGTGGGTTGTGTAGGCTTCCTGGTGGAGGGGACTAGTGCCTGTGTTCTGGTGGATGAGGCTGGTTCTTGTCCTTCTGGTGGGCAGGTCCACGTCTGGTGGTGTGTTTTCGGGTGTCTGTGGACTTATGATTTTAGGCAGCCTCTCTGCTAATGGGTGGGGTGTGTTCCTGTCTTGCTAGTTGTTTGGCATAGGGTGTCCAGCACTGTAGCTTGCTGGTTGTTGAGTGAAGCTGGGTGCTGGTGTTGAGATGGAGATCTCTGGGAGATTTTCGCCGTTTGATATTATGTGGAGCTGGGAGGTCTCTTGTGGACCAGTGTCCTGAAGTTGGCCCTCCCACCTCAGCGGCACAGCACTGACTCCTGGCTGCAGTACCAAGAGCCTTTCATCCACACGGCTCAGAATAAAAGGTAGAAAAAGAAAGAAAGAAAGAAAAAAAGAAAGAAAGGAAGGAAGAAGGGAGATGGAATAAAATAAAATAAAGTAAGATAAAATAAAGTTATTAAAATAGAAAATAATTATTAAGAAAAAAATTTAAAACAAAAAAAAAAGCGGACGGATAGAACCCTTGGACAAATGGTGGAAGCAAAGCTATACAGACAAAATCTCACACAGAAGCACATACATACACACTCACAAAAAGAGGAAAAGGGGAAAAAATCATAAATCTTGCTCTCAAAGTCCACCTCCTCAATTTGGGATGATTCGTTGTCTATTCAGGTATTCCACAGATGCAGGATACATCAAGTTGATTGTGGAGCTTTAATCCGCTGCTTCTGAGGCTGCTGGGAGAGATTTCCCTTCTCTTCTTTGTTCGCACAGCTCCCAGGGCCTCAGCTTTGGATTTGGCCCCACCTCTGCGTGTAGGTCGCCGGAGGGCGTCTGTTCTTCGCTCAGACAGGACGGGGTTAAAGGAGCCGCTGATTCGGGGGCTCAGGCCCGGGGGGGGCGGGGGGGAGGTAGGGGTCTGGAGTGCGGGGCGGGCTTGCGGCGGCAGAGGCCGGCGTGACGTTGCAGCAGCCTGAGGCGCGCAGTGAGCTCTCCCGGGGATGTTGTCCCTGGATCCCGGGAACCTGGCAGTGGCGGGCTGCACAGGCTCCCCGGAAGAGGGGTGTGGATAGTGACCTGTGCTCGCACACAGGCTTCTTGGTGGCGGCAGCAGCAGCCTTAGCGTCTCATGCCCGTCTCTGGGGTCTGCGCTTTTAGCCGCAGCTCGCGCCCGTCGCTGGAGCTCCTTTAAGCAGCGCTCTTAATCCCCTCTCCTCGCGCACCAGGAAACAAAGAGGGAAGAAAAAGTCTCTTGCCTCTTCGGCAGGTCCAGACTTTTCTCCGGACTCCCTCCCGGATAGCTGTGGCGCACTAACACCCTGCAGGCTGTGTTCACGCCGCCAACCCCAGTCCTCTCCCGGTGCTCCAACCGAAGCCCAAGCCTTAACTCCCAGCCCTGCCCGCCCCGGCAGGTGAGCAGACAAGCCTCTCGGGCTGGTGAGTGCCTGTCGGCCCTGATTCTCTGTGCGGGAATCTCTCCGCTTTACCCTCCGCACCCGTGTTGCTGTGCTGTCCTCCGCGGCTCTGAAGCTTCCCCCCTCCGCCACCCGCAGTCTCCGCCCGTGAAGGGTCTTCCTAGTGTGTGGAAACATTTCCTCCTTCACAGCTCCCTGCCACTGGTGCAGGTCCCGTCCCTATTCTTTTGTCTCTGTTTATTCTTTTTTCTTTTGCCCTACCCAGGTACGTGGGGGGTTTCTTGCCTTTTGGGAGGTCCGAGGTCTTCTGCCAGCCTTCAGTAGGTGTTCTGTAGAAGGTGTTCCACGTGTAGATGTATTTTTGGTGTATTTGTGGGGAGGAAGGTGGTCTCCACGTCTTACTCTTCCGCCATCTTCCCGATCCCTCCAAGATGATTCTTTAGGTCCGGGTTCCAAAGAAAAAACTTGCCCCAATTAATCGCATCTATATTTCTCATTTCTTTCTTTCTCACTGCCCTCAAACTCAGCCAGTCCTGTTATACGGAGGTTGATTCCAACCACTATAGGGAACCTGAGGCTTACTCCTTACAAAGTCCACCCACAGAAAGCTAAGGTAAGCCATTATTGAGCTTAGGCCTTAGTCCATAATGAATGAATGGGCTAGAAACTGACAAACTTTGTGGTGTGGTATAGACTGTAGACATTGATCTTCCATTAGCATTCATCTACATAGATTACTTCTCTTTCTGTTCTCCCCTAAGATCCTTTAAGTAGGTCCGTCACTTCCCTATTGGGAGGTACTGCCAGGAACTGGGAGGATTAAATCAGCTGTTCCTGAGCCTTTGATGGACCAAAATCTAGAAAACTCAGACTTACAGGAACCAACCAGATAATTATTGCTGCTCTGGTAGTGACTCTGGCGAACCCCAAAGCACATTGCATGGACTTAAAAAGAGTGGCTGCTCCTAGGGTTTCCAACAGGCCTTATAGACTGACGGGGTTTTCAAGATGTGGGATTCTTAGTACTAAAACTGGAAGAGTCCTGAGCAACGGGCATGAATTGGCCACCCTAGCTTCTACTCAACATAGCCAATTGTTACTGTATTTGAACTTCCTTTCCATTTTTCCTTTCTTCATTATGTAAAACCTCCTGATATTGGGAATTAGTTCAGATCTAACCACTAACCTGTGGGTAAAAACACAGACTAAATTGGGCCCAGGAGCCTCCCAGTTTGTGATCTTTGTTTAAGAGATGAGAGTGTGGACTGAGGGAGGGAGAGTCAAGTGATGACCTTGGTTTGCTTTTAGTCTGGGTCAAAAATTAACCATTATGGCTCATTTATCCATAATATCTGACTAAGGTTTCCATATAAGCTTTAAGGCTGAAACCTAAATTAGTTATAAATTGTGTCATTTTAATCTTTTTTTGTTTGTTTTTCATCCCTTGTATCTGTATATACCCTCCTTGGGAATCCACCAGAGGTATCTGTGAGAAAACGGAATTCAGAGACTGTGTTCATGCCCAAACTCTCAACACAGCTAATATTCTAATTATCACAATACTCTGCATGTTCCTCTGCCCTTTCACCACAGACCTTGTCGCTCTCTCTTTTTTACCATCTGGAATTTGCTTATTTCATCGAAAAAAAACACCTTTACATCCTCAGCTTTTTGTTTTTCACAGATCACCCCCTCCCCCTGCTAGACATAAATAAGTTAATAAATATAAAAACACTTGGAGCAGTGCCTAGAATGTAATAAGTGTCAGTAGCATTTTAATCATGATCATAATAATTATTAACTGAAACCTGACTCTGTCCAGAGGATACACTTTTTTTTTTGCAATTCTCTCAAGGCGAAGCTTCCCAGTTTTCAATAATGCCTCAGCTCTCCCCAATGGGATAAAATGATTACATTCTCCTAGCTACCTACTGCTGTTGGTAGACCATTATTTTTCTGTCTTCCTGTGAAAACTCATTGTGTTTTGAGACTCTTACCATCAGCCCAAACCCTGTTTTACTCATCTTTGCAGCCTAATCACAGTCCTACTGTCACTGAAGACTGGAGATGCCTCTGCATTTTCCTCCATCCTGAATCCTGTCAGAATCCTAACAGATTTCACGTCCACGTGAACGAGCCATCCATTACAGCTTCCTGCTTTCTGCACCTCCAGCTTTACTGAGTGCCTCTTCAGTGTCATCAGTAGGGAACTCTGAAGTCCTAAATGTCAATACGCCACTCTCAGACTACAACCTCCTTTTAAAATCTCCTCCTTTACAAAAGGCACTTGAGCCTTTTCCTTTGCAGTACCACCTCTTCTCTCAGCATCATCCTTCGTAGAAGAAACTGAAGCTACCATGTGGAAACAGCCTTACTTTCCCTCCATCACACCTTGAAACTGAGGTATCTGTCTCTCTACTACCTGACTCAAAGGAGGGGAGCAATGGCGCCATCTTGATCAAGCTTAACTTGCCACCTGTGTTTTTAATCTAATCCACACTGTCTAGGACATTTCCAAATCATTTATTTCCATCCTCTCATTCTGAATTAGTTCTGCATCCTTGCTTCTTGCCTGTTAATCCATTTACGTCTCTTCTATCTCAAAAGAAAAAAAAAAAAACCCACCAGAAATGCCTCTCTAGATCCTCCAACTGTTACCCCCACCTCTTCTCATGCCTTCACACCCTAGCTTTTCAAATGCTCTCATCCAGCATCTTTACTTCCCATTCCCTCTAAAGCATTTTACGCTTGGGCGTTTTCCATAATCGCTCTAATTAACAACCCGTACTTAAGTATGTTAAGTTCACTTGATGCCAGGAGAATCATTTTATTTTCTAATGTACTTGTTCCTAAGGAGTATTGGACTGATCTTCACTCACACTTTTTCCTCCATTGTTTTTTGTTGTTGTTGTTGTTTTTGCGGTACGCGGGCCTCTCACTGTTGTGGCCTCTCCCGCTGCGGAGCACAGGCTCTGGACACGCAGGCTCAGTGGCCATGGCTCACGGACCCAGCCGCTCCTCGGCATGTGGGATCTTCCTGGACCGGGGCACAAACCCACGTCCCCTGCATCGGCAGGCAGACTCTCAACCACTGTGCCACCAGGGAAGCCCTCCTCCATTGTTTTAATGTACTCCTTTTTATTTATTTATTTGTTTGTTTGTTTGTTTATGGCTGCATTGGGTCTTCGTTGCTGCACACAGGCTTCCTCTAGTTGTGGTGAGCGGGGGCTACTCTTCGTTGCGGTGTGCGGGCTTCTCATCGCAGTGGCTTCTCTTGTTGCGGAGCATGGGCTCTAGGCACTTGGGCTCCAGTAGTTGTGGCACGTGGGCTCAGTAGTTGTGGCTCACGGGGCCTAGAGCACAGGCTCAGCTTAGTTGGGCTTAGTTGCTCCGCGGCATGTGGGATCTTCCCGGACCAGGGCTCGAACCAGATTCTTAACCACTGTGCCACCAGGGAAGCCCCTCCTCCATTGTTTTATATAGAGAATTTCATGTGTGTACACATGTGTTTGTCATTTTTCTAGCCATTTCTCAGCCTCCTTCATTGTATCCTCCATGATTTTTCCCAGTTTTACAGTTACTCCTCATACTAACCCATATCCTTGTTGTTCTCACTCATGACCACAGCACAGACTACCACCAATGTATGATAACTCTCAAATCTATACCTGTGACTCTGACCTCTCTTCTGAATTCTTGATTCATAATATGCAGTTCCCTGTGGAAAATCTGTACCTAAATGTCCTAGAATCCTGAAAAGACAACATGTACAAAATTGACCTGGTTTTTCCCAGACTCTCATCATAGTCCTTGTAATTGTCACCAGAATTGATTTATTTTTTGTAGCCATTGACCTAAGAATCCTCTTAGAACCTTCCTTTTCCCATTTCTCCACATTTAATTAGTACTATGTTACTGTGAATCCACCAGGAAGCAGATGCCAAGACAGGATGAGATATTCAAGAGATTATTGGGGGAAGTGCCTGTGAAGGATGAAGGGAAGGGAACAAGTGTTTATATGAAGAGCCTTTAGACTGCAAAGCAGATCTCTCCTCTCTGAGGAGAAGGGGAGGGAAGAATGAGTAGGAAGACAAGAAAGTTCCAAGCAGGAGAGGAGAGTGCTCAAGACAGAGTCTCTCCTTAGAGGCATTCTATATCCTACAGGAGTCTTGCATCCTATAGGAATGGCCTGCTCTGCTGCCCCAGCCGTGCTCAGTCGTTGGCTGGGAGCAGTTCATGGGAAGCATGACCTTGTCATGAATGAAGTGGTGGACCTAGCAGGATGGATGCTGGGGCCATCGGTCAATTATACTCCACACGCTGCAGGAGATTTGAGAGATGCATTTTCATAGCTGCCACTTTCCAAACCCTGCCCATTTAACCTCCTAAATATCTATCGTGCTTCTTTCTGATCCGTTCCTTTGAACATGGCCTCGTCATCTTTTTTGGGGTGGAATGCTAACTGTTCTCCCTGCTACCACTCTTGTCTGCCTTCCTCTCTAGTTCATTCTCCAAGCTGCTAACAAAATGCTCCTTTTCACATGCAAATTTAATTTGGTAACTCCCAGCAACCAGATTACAATATTTCAGTGGACACTCGGGGATAAAAGCCAAGCTTCTTAGCATAGAAACAAAGATGTACCCAAATTCTACTGGTCCTGTATAACTGCATCTGTCCACTTTACCTCTCCAGAAATGTACGGTGTAATCCACTGACTGAATTTGTAATCCCTCCAATGCATTCTCCTCAATTCCATGCGTCATGCCTTTGCACACACAGTTTCATCTGCCTAGAGTGCCCACGCTTTCACTGCCTCCCCTTGCCCCATGGCCTCATTATTAAATGCCACATGGCTCAGTATATTCTCCTACGCCCACAGTCCTTGTCTCGGCTGTGCAGTGGATGGAGAGCTTTGAAAACAAAACTGAGGCATGGCTACCATGCCCAAAGATTCTTCTTTAGTTAGCCTGGCTTCTTTTTCTCAGCATAGCATTTTTGAGATTCATCCATGTTTTATGTATTAGTAGATTGCTTAAGTAATTACTGGGTTGGTGGTAACTAAAGAGACATGTTTGTGGGTTTTTTTCAGTAATTAGTGAGTATACATGCTGTTGAGTTAGAGTAGTTGCTAGATTCCTTTTGCCAGTAACGCTATATTGAAAGCAGTTTGAAAAGTAAGTATTTAGATGGATCATTTGAAATAAAAGTTTAGCAAATAAAATTGGTTGTTTGAATTCAACTGATTTAAAAAAAAAACCCAATTGTTCCTCTGAAGTATTTTTTCAAAACATTTTGGAAATTTCTGTGGAAAGTTTATGTACACAAGACAATTAAAAACTGCTGATTCGGGCTTCCCTGGTGGCGCAGTGGTTGAGAGTCCGCCTGCCGATGCAGGGGACATGGATGGGTTCATGCCCTGGTCCGGGAAGATCCCACGTGCTGTGGAGCAGCTGGCCCGTGAGCCATGGCCGCTGAGCCTGCGCGTCCGGAGCCTGTGCTCTGCAACAGGAGAGGCCACAGCAGTGAGAGGCCCGCGTACCGCAAAACAACAACAACAAAAAACTACTGATTCTATTTCTTTCACAAAGGAGAAAAACAACATTTATTTAAGAAATTTGGCTCTTAGGAGTGTCTGAATTCTTGTCCTCCATAAAAAGGATATGAGGCAGTAGACTTGGCTTTGCCTCCCAAGGGCCTGCTTTCAGCTAGAGTTGGGCACTGGAACCAAGAATAAGATGGAGAACAAGGGGACCCCCAGCAGAATGTGGGGCAGCCTGCATCACTGAAGCATAGGTCATATGGGCCAGAGCAGAAAGGCAGAAGCCAGGTATGAGTGTGTGGGAAGGGAGACCAGAGTAAGAGATCTCAGAGTTGAGGAGAGGAGAGAGCCCCTGGGGTCGTAGCTACAGGCCCTTCGTAGACAGCTGTGACTTGACTGTGAGTGGGTTGTGAATTGGGAATAGCCTCAGCTATTCCTGTGGGAAAAAAATCAAAACAACTGAAATGGTAGCAACAACCAAACACATAACTAGATGCCACTTTCTAGAGTGGAACAAGAGGACTCCTCATATCTGGAATGATTAGTAGACTGTCAGAGAAATTTTTGAATAACAAGGGGAAACCGTCTTAAAAGCATCCAGACAGAAAATGCAAGTTACCTGCAAAAGAAAGAAACTATCCTGGCCTCAGTTTTCTCTTTTTAAAAATGAAGGGCAACAGGAATGGAGCAGCATGGACATGGTCATGAAGGAAGGGGCTGTACCTAGCACAGGTCTTGTTTATGTAGGGTACCAGGAGAGATTTCCAAATATGCAAAGATTCGAAAAACATTTCACTCACTGGTACTACTGCAAAGAAAATTACTTGCAAATATGTGTAGCTAACTGAAAGATGACTAAAATGTAAGACTTTATGAGAAAGTATGCTATAAAAGATTGACGATAAGCATCAGTGTCAGTTAAATATAGAAATAGGTCAACAAGTCTATGGTAGGCCACATAGGAGAAGATAATTTATATAGGTTACATTCCCTTTCTACAGTGTAAAAAGCCAAGTCAAAACAACAAAAAAACCTTGCATAAAGAGCCTCCCCAGCAATGTGTCAAATGCCTTATAAAAAATTACATCCTGTCATCCGATAATCCTTTCCCTGAGCTAGCCTAAAAGACAATCTGTGATACAGACAATATATGTGCAAAGATGTTCGTCACATCGTTATTTATTACAGTGAAAATCTGAACCTAAATATTCAGCAGTTATAGAATGGGTACCTAATTACACATGCATTTGAAATAACTGGAGAAAAATCATAAGGCAGAGTGTGGTGTGAGATAGGCAGGCGTCTGTTCACAAAGGATATTGACAGTGTGATTTTCCTGGGCTTGCAAACTGCTGATCCAGCCTACCAGCTTCCCTGGGCAAGGCCATCCCTCTTTCACACTTAAAATCTCTACTCTGGGAAGGAGTGTGCAACAATCATTCCTGTTGTTCCTAATGGCTAATTTAAACCCTGCTTGTAAAATTCTCCCCAACAGTGAATTTAAACTGGTTCCAGTGTTCATTATTTTTCACCCAATTCTGTATATCCAATCCATCTAGAAGGAAATACAAAGAGATTGTTATGGAGTTCTTCGATCACAAAATCTTCACAGGAAGGAGATTTCCAGAAACAAGGGATTGAATAGTATTGGCACACAAGTACTTATTTATGTCCGACAAGTATTCACTGAAAATTATTTGAATATATCTGGTGAAGAGAATGTTGTATCAGTAAAGTTTTGAGAAGTTCCAGAACTGGTGTGGAAAATTAAATGATTGTTCAGCAAATGTTCATTCACTGCCCAATGCCCCCACTTCTTTGGGAGGAATATCTTCCCTGTACTGTTGATGATGGGTTTGGCTATGTGACTTGTTTTGGCTGATGGCGTGTTAGTGAGATGAAACTAGCAGAGGTTTGAAATGTGCTTGTGAGTTTGGATGTAGTCTTTCGACTTTTGCCATGAAAATTACATGCTTGGGTAGCCAGCCCAAGAGGAATGAGATACCCATAGAGTAGATCTGGACCTATTCTGCAGTTGGCACCGAACACAGCCAGCACAGTCCAGATCAAATTCCATCAACTTGAAGATGTGTGAACAAGAAGTACATGCTTGTTGCTGTAGGTCACTCAGTTTGGGGATGGTTTCTTATGCAGCATATAGTGGCAGTAGCAAACTGATACAGTTTTGTCTGTAAACTTGGAGACAAAGCAGTGAATTAAAAAAGTATATTGTGAAAAATATTAGTACTTGTCAAAGATGAATATAACATAACTCAGGAAAAAAAATTCAAGAGTAATAGTCAATTATATTCAGAGGCTAAGCTCATGAGAGATGGAAAACAGAGGAAATAAAAAAAGAGATTATTCAGAATCTTAGCGCCATGAGCAGTTGGGTGGTTAAAACGCTTGTAACAAAACCCTCTAAAAGTTGGAAGGAAGTGGAGTGATACACATGGCCTATATTTTGACCAGGTTGCTTTATATGTTTGGGTCTCTGTTTTATCTTCTGTAAAAGGGGAGAACAACAGTGGATAAGCTGTTTCAGGGAGAGGCCACAGCAGAGAGAGGCCCGCATACCAGAAAAAAAAAAAAGAAAGAAAGAAAGAAATACAATTTCTGCTCCTCATGGTTCAAATCCAGAAGGAAAGATAAGATATGAAACATTCCCACAGCAGTCTGTGAGTTCAAGAATGGGCAGGGACTGTATCTTATTTGTTGTGGCATCCTAAGTGATCCAGCATCTCGTAAGGATTCACAATTCTAAGGAATCAATCAGTAATTTGCACATAGACAACTTAAAACAAAGCTAAGCCTTACACTTGGTTTTTTCTTATTTAATCCTCACAACAACTCGCTGAGGGAGCAACTATCAGATGATGAAATTGAGGGTTGGAGAAGCTAGGGGAACTGCCCAAAGCTGCACAGCTAGTGTATGGTGGTGTGTATCCAGAATTCAGGTTTTTAATCACTTTTTTTTTCTTATTATTGGGTTGGCAAAGAAGTTCGTTCAGTTTTTAACATAACATCTTATGGAAAACCCCAAATGAACTTTTTGGCCAACTGAATATCTTATTGAGTGTTACAAGTTGTAAAAAGATATAGCTAAATTGTTGTAAGGGTTAAAGAAGGAATTATTCCAACTAGGGAAATCAGTAGAGGCATCAGAATATAGATGATTGCCCTGGGCACTGTAGGATGGAGACAATTCTGAGGGATGGAAGCAGGATCCAGACCCATACTATCCCGTAACCATGAGCACGTGTGAAAATTGAAATTTAAATTCATTAATGTCAAATAAAATTAAGAATTCAGTTCCTTAGTTGCACTAGCCACATGCCAAGGGTTCCGTGACCACATGTGCTTCTGGCTATCATATTGGTCAGCACAGAATTGCAGAGCATTTCCATTCTCACAGAAAGTTCTATTGGAGAGAGCTACTCTGGCCAGAAGGGACTTATAAAAACCAGTTTTCGCAGTGAGAAAACAGCAAAGGCAGCAAGAAAGCAAAGTTCAGGTCTGTTCAAAGAAGATTAAGGTGTTGAGCTTGGTAAGAGTATAAAGTCCACATCAGTAAGTAGAACATGATAAGTAAATGCCAGGTATATTTTGGATGATCTTGAATGCCAGCGAGGAGCACTTATGTGCCTGGAATGCAACAAGAAACGGAGGATTTCTCATCAAGGAACTAATATTATTGGATCTTTTCTGGAAGTGGTTCATAGATCTAATGAAATAGTGAGAACCAATGGTTGGAAAACTGATCACGAGGCTATGGAGCTTGGGATGGAAAAGCTGAAAAGGATGTGAGAAACTTAAGGTGGAACCTCTATGACTTGATATGCTGAGGAGGAAGGGAAAAAGAAGTTTGAGTAACTGGGAGAACGGTGGGGGCATGGTCAGAAATACAGAAATCAGGAGAAGGATGGGGTTTGTTTGGAAGGAAAAAAGAGTAACCGCAGTTTGGAACATGTTGAATGTAAGGTTCTTTTGAGACATTTATCTGGAAATGTCCATGAAGCACTAGGAAAATTTTCCAAATCCTTTCCTTATTTTCACAGAAGAATCAATGGCTGGCCTGTGAAGATGAGACAGAGGAAGTCGTCACTGGCAGGAGGACCAATATCCAAAATGGCAGGAGTGGCGTCCAAAACGGTGCCAAAGTCAAGAGAAGCAGGTATGAAAGTTGAAGTAAAAAGCCAAGATTTGGGGCCATGACTAAAGTAGTCTAGTTTGTCCCTCACAGCTTTGGAATATTGTGCACTTTTTTAGTCCTGCTGGTTTAACATCATTCCCCAAATAGGCTACTACTAGAAAAGTTCCTAAAAGTATCAATTTCACATTGTTTGCTAACATCTTAGATGTTTGTGATAATGCAACAATACCTTTAGTGTCTGTGAAGTGTTATCAGAAATGCATATAGGATTCTCCTAAATTTTTCTATGGACTTTCTTACATGATACAAACTGTTGGTATGTTTCCTTGAAGCAAAAGCCTGGTAAGAGTTATAAACTATCAAGCCTATTGTTTCAAATATCACAGAGAATCATGAGGGCTCCCTTCACCTTGGTGTTAGTAGATTTCAAGATCCCTGGAGTGATTCTCTTTCACAAGAATTTTCCTGTTCACCATTTAGATTTCATTAGTGTAATAGGTAGTGGAAGGAAGAAACCAACAATGTAATTTAAAAGAGAAAACAGAACCCAGATGGTAAGATAAAGTTCTATGTATTTGTCCAGCTTCATGAGCAGAGACAGGAAGAGGTAAAGATCTTTCTGTCTTTCAGAAGATATTTCAGTCTTTGTCACAAACTGAGACAAGGTACTGTTGACAACCAAGTTTTCAGGGAAAAATAATGTCAGATAAAAAGATTGGTACTACCTCAGAATTTTGAAGTTTTACACAGTGGATTCCTGAACCTAAGGAAAGTTTTCTACCAGACCTCACTCTGTATTATTGAGTTTATAAATGCTGATTTTGTTCAGTGATTTAGTTGTTTTAAAAGGTTAAATGCTTGTAATTTATACACTTCCCAAGGCTGTAATTACCAAACAGCCATTGAAACTCCTTCAGTTAGAGAATTTTTAATGAGTCGATGCATGATCCCTCTCTGAGGTATCTTGAACTCAAAGGGAAGGAAGCAGGTGCAGAAAACCTCGAGAGAGGCCAACTGAGTAACGTCTAGTAGAGTCAGGATTGAAATGCATACCTCCCAAATCTCAGTGGCTCAGAAAAGCAAGATGGACTTGACAGCAAATGGAAGATAATTAATAGGAAGAGGAAACCTTGATGGTGTTGAGAAGCTAGTCATTAGCTATAGCAATTAAGTGCAGTTGTCATTACTGACAAAAGGGGAAGATATTTTACACAAGCAACGATTATTCAATAAAAGATAATTTTCTCTCGTGACTATGGTTGTGTGACAGGTTGTGTGCCATAGATCAGCTAAGATAAAGTGAAAGTGAGTAATTGTCTCAGCAGCTGTATTTCAAAACACATACCTTCTACCACAAGACTAATGTTGACAGCATCTATCCAATCCCACATATCCAAAGGAAAAGTGAACGCATTTTACTCTCATCCCAACATGTAGTCTACACAATGTTAAACATACAGGTGCCTGAAAAAGGCTGTTTTTCATTTAAATAATGGAGAAACTAGAATTCTTGTACCTTTAGTATTTTGATCTGAAGTTGGGCTTTTCACTTCTTACATTAATTCTAGCAATATAGTTAAGTGAAGACTGAAAACAAGAACTTACAGAATTGCTGTAAAGTGCACTGTATTTTTCCATTAGCACAACATGTAATTGAAAGTTTTTCTTGACTGCACATAGATAGCTGTGAATATGCCATAAAAGCAAAGATGAGCAATTACGATAACAAGGTAGATTTAGTTCCATGTTGAGAGTTCATGGGTAATAATGCTTATGTAGCAAATTACAGGGAATATATTCTAAGATTTCTACAAAAAATTCAGAAACAATTTTTGGACTTTCATAATCTATTTTACTAGCTTTAAATAAGTAAATGAATTATGCATCAATTGACACATCTTGAAATGCTTATTACAGTATTTTGTCTACTTTGTTGAAACGTGATTAGATAAATCAGCTTTCAGTTCCTCTGATTTATGATTTCAGCTGTTTACAAATTAAAATTCATTAGAAATGGGGCTAATTTTTTTAAATTAATTAATTGGTTTTTATTTTTGTCTGTGTTGGGTCTTCGTTGCTGCGCACGGGCTTTCTCTAGTTGCAGCAAGCGGGGGCGACTCTTTGTTGCGGTGTGCAGGCTTCTCATTGTCGTAGCTTCCCTTGTTGCGGAGCACGGGCTCGAGTGCAGGCTCAGTGGTTGTGGCTCACTAGCTTAGTTGCTACGCGGGCATGTGGGATCTTCCCAGACCAGGATTGAACCCGTGTCCCCTGAATTGGCAGGCGGATTCTTAACCACTGCGCCACCAGGGAAGCCCTGGGCCTAATTTATATATTGTAAAATCAGATTTAACTATCTACATGCCAGCTATTATAATAGTAGTCTTGATTTTATAAAAGACTCTTGTATGGTGGTAAAAAGAACATCATATGGAAGAAGGCTGCCTGAGTTTGAATCCCTACTCCTCTAATTATTAACAATGAAATCTTGGTCAGGTCATGCCTAATTATGCCTCTGTTTTTTCCCTCTGTAAAATGAGCATAATAAAAGTACTTACCTTTCAAAGATGTTGTACCAAATTAGTTAATATATGTAAAACCATTAGAATAGGACCCATTACAAGGTAAGAGCTATAAAAGTCTCACCTTATATTATTGCAGCTCTGCCTCATATTATACACAGCTGGAGGCCAATACGTGAGCAACAAATGAAGGAAAAAAAGATTGCAAGAAGTTAAATTTTGATACTAATAAAATAAAAATCTTATAAGATATACTTTGTAAAAAAATTAAGATTTCAAGAAAGCACGCAGCTACCAAAAGAAGCACTATATCTAATCATCCAAATAACTTATTAAGACTAATAATTCCTTCCCTCAACTATTTAGTCACTAAAAACCTTTCCTTTAAGTTTTTAAAGTTTTCACACTTAAAATTCATGAAGACTAAGTTAAGCTGACTTACTTGAGAGTTTCTATTATATTATAAAACCAGTCATATGAAGAATAAAAAAGAGTACTTTAAATGAAGCCGTGGATAATATCCAAACTTTTAATGAGCTGTGATAATTGGGGAAGATGTATCCTGGATAATTAATGTTCACAGAAAAGTCTAAAAGCTCATTTTATTTAAGTCTCTTCCGTTTCCAAGTTTTTAATTTATTTTTGGTTGGAACTGCAAACTAAAAGCAAAGATACAGCTACTTCTCTGTTTTATACTTTTCTACCATGATTTTTATTAGCAAAGATAGAAATGGCCAGGAAGTAAAGCTATGTGAGTTTTCGATGGTCTGTAATGATTGAATGATCTCCGAAATACATTCAAATTGGCTTCTGAAAGCAAAGTTCGGGCTGATACAGACCTTAGTGTGAGTCTTGGCTATGCCATCTAACAACTATTTCACTTTGCATAGATTATTTAAACATTGTCAGCCTCAGTTTCCTCCTATGTCAAATAAAGATAATAGTATTTATTTCTTACAATTGAGATTTAAATTAGATGATACATAAAAATACATAGTACATTTCTCGGCATAAATAGTTCAATAATTGTGAGCTGCTCTGGTGGTGGTGATGATGATGGGAATGATGGCTATTGGTTCTGCTCCACTAGCGCTTTGATCTTTAATCACTGATAAGCTTCCCTATTCTAATGTTTACTTCTATTTCTCTAAGTCTTCTTTCTCCTTTACAGGACCTTTCCCTATGTATCTCTTTTAAGTAAATATTCCTCAAAGATCTGTCTGGTTTCTATTCAACTTCTCACAATGCAATCTCTCCCAAGATATCTAAAATTCTCTACATCTTCAGATACTTTTTTCAGGTGGTTCAAAGGCCCTCTCTCTGGCCCTGACTTGTCTCCTGAGTTCCTCATCTGATTGGTACACTTCGCAGAGATATCCCACCATCACTGCAACCAGTGATGTGCTGGTAAAGGCTCTCAAAATAAATTCTTTGTAAGCATTTGCTAATTTCTATAGTGTGAATACTCTCATTATGACCTCTTTCAAGCTACTATCTTAACATCATTGAATGCAGACTTGGGAGAAGATGTGCGTGCTGGCTCCAACACAGCACTGGACTTTCCCCAACTTGTAATGCCCCAAATCAAATTCATCATCTTTACTCCAGTCCTAGTTAATAGCACTTTATTCACCAATTTATCCAGGCTAGAAACATCAGTCAGCCTTAGTGGAATATGAGGTATTCCTCAATTGTCTTTTGCATACCCCTGTGGCTTAGCTGGTGCTGCCGGCTCAGGCTGGACTGTCTCACATACTCATTGTGGAAACTCTTCTTCAATTCTGAGCTCAAACATTGAATCCTTTGAAAGCCTTCCTCACTTGACTCTCCAGTTAGTTAGAAGTAGTCGTTTTTTGCTCTGTAATCACACTAAGCGTTTTTTTTCTTTAAGTAGAAACATCTAGAGTTGGTTCATTAAAAGCAAACCCAGATTTCTCAAGGTGAGTAAAGAAAGAAGGGCTTCACCTGTAGGGTGTGAAGATGGATCTGAAGTTCTGAGCTCTGATTTGCAGTCATTCACCTTCCTCTCAGGAGAATTTCATATGGGTTACAGCCAGCAGTGTGGGGACCTCAACAGGGATCCTTTCCCTTTAAACGTCTCAGTCTGAAGATAGATTTTTTACTTTTTTCCTTAATTCTGTCAACACAGTCCAATCAAGACTGGAACTTTAAAACAAAGCATTCAAACAAACTCAAGAGAAACAGGAAGGAAACAAAGGGCAATCAGACCATGTGGCTCACTCCAACTTGAAGGTTTGAGCTTATAAATAAAGCTAATCTTTCAAAAGCATTCATCTATTTTTAGTTTTTGTTATGCTAATTATAGCCTTCACCAAATACAGTATAAACTTCTATCTGCTACGACAGTGTTTTACTTGTCTCTAAACCGCTCATGCTGTAGCCCTGTATTATGTATAATACACAACCTAACTCAACAATTTGTGAGCACAATTCATGAATGCATGACATGAGAACTTTGATTTCAAAGTTTAGCTTGAGAAGACTGTGACAGGTAACAGAATATTAATATGCCACTATGATGTGAATGTCCATATGTAAACTTTTGTGACCTTGTTTGACCTTAAATGGCATATAATAAATAATTTTATTTTTGCTTCTTTCTATGTTTCTTCTGAAGAAAAAAAAATCGATCAATGTACACTATTCAAAACACACACTAATCTATTAAAGGGAGATAACTTTTAGCCTTTCTTTGTCCTTCCAGAAACACTGAGAGCTATCCTTAATTTACAGGCAATTGCTCTGAAGAATCCAACCTCAGATTGACATTAGGATTGTGGAAGAAGTATTTGTCCTTTGAACTTTATTTCAAAACATCTGAAAACATAGATGGTATATTTTTCTTAACTGCAGAGCCTTGAACTTCTGGGACAAAAGAGGAAGGGAGTTGTAGCAAAGACTGTGATTAATCCTTAACCTAGAAGACAAACTGGCCAGACATGGATGCATGTGATAGTTGAGCTTGTTCAGACTTGCTACTCGTTGCATAAACACTCCCATTCTGTCCATCAGACCCACCCATCTCTCTCTAGTAGAAACCAGTAAATCATGCTGAATCCTGAGTAGGCCATTGTGATCTTTACCTTTTCAAGGTCTATCTATTGCTTTTGCCTCTGATCACCTTTTCTTTGCCTCCTGCCTGTTTGCCTGACATCACTGTCTACCAGGCACCTGGGTAGGGAAATAGGTTTAGAAGGAGATTTGGAATGGAGTGGTCTTTTGGAAATCATTAGGCAAGAATTCAGGAGACCTGGTTTGGTTTTAGTTCTAACTGCTTTTGAGTAGCTATTGACCTTGAATAAACCCCATTATGTTTCTGGATATAATTTATAAAATTATTGAACTGTAATAAATAGTATTCATGAACTTGTGCTATTCTTATATGTTAAGGTTCTGTGTAGGTTGCTTTTTTAAAAACTAGACTTTTAGTGATATATACAATGCACTAATAAGCACAGAGGTAGATATAGTACAATAACAAGAAATTAACAGGATCAAAACAGTTGATAGGGGAAGAGAGGAAAATAGGGAAGAAGATATAGACCTAGGTACAGTGATGGGTAGCCTTGCCTTCCAGATCTGTGATGTAAAATTAATTTTGCACAGAGGAAATGGTGTTAAGGGGCAGAATGTGCTGATAATTGATAGTGTTACTTAGTTATAGACATTGGTTGGTTGCTATTTTACACTGATAATGTCTGCTTCAGTGTTTTACTTTTAGTCTGTGTCTTTTGCTTCACTTTTTATTTATAATTTTTCTTCACAATTAAAAAAATTAAAACATGCAGTGAAGAAAAAGTATAAAATAACAATTATACCATTACCCAGAATCATTTTGTCACACTTTTGGAATTCTAATGTTTATTTTTATTATTTTTACATGATGTATGTATTAGTTTGTGTTTTTTCAGAAGAAGATCCTAAGGCAATAATTTGAGTGCAAGTAGTTTATTTGAGTGGAGCAGGGGACACCAGCAGGGCAGCTGGATAGTGGGAGAAGGGAAAGCAGCTAAGAAAGACTACTTTAGTTAGTCCATTTCTATGGTGGGTAACTGGAATTCATCCCTTGGAAAGACTCTGGAAAATGGTAAAAAGACACAGGTCGCAATGATCCTGCTGAAGTTCAAGGGGGCTGGTTTTAGGGCTGCTGGGAGTGGACGTTAATCTCTCAGTACCTCTGGATCATTTTCCATGTGTAGAAGGGCTACAGTAGCCTTCCACAGTTGAGCGGAAATGGCACTTGGGCACAGAAATGTGGATAATGGTAGTAGGGAGTCAGCTGGAGCACACAAAAGGGTTAGACAGATATGGGTGGAATACAGACAATGTCTATTATATCACCGAATTTTTTAGGTAAATCAATTAATTTTTTATAAAGATGAAACATGTTTACCTTAGAAAAATCAAAATGATACAAATATTTTAAAATCATTCTAAATTTGACCATCTGGTAGTAGTCATCATTATGTTTAGATGAACACCATTCTCGTTAAATAAGTAAGTGTGTGTGTGTGTGTGTGTGTGTGTGTATCTGTGTGCATGTGCGCATATGTGTGTAGAGAGAGAAATGCAGTGAATTCTTCATTTCAGGAAAAATTTTTTATGTCGACTGAAAGAAAAATGCACAATGTAAAAGTTGCAAGGTAAGTTTCATTCTGGGACCTAACTGAGGACTATAGCCTGGGAGACAGCCTCTCAGCTAGCTCTGAGGCGCTATTCCAAAGAGGTAAGGGAGGTGCCAGGATGTATATGAATTTTCTGCTGGAAAAAAAATCGTGCAGTTGAATATCAAAAGATTACTCCTAATCACAAAGACCAGACATCTCAAGTTAATGATTTTAGTGCTTTTCTAAGTATGGAGAGATGCAAGAATCTGGGGTCACTGAAGTTTTCCTTTGATATGCATCTTAACTATCTAGGGACCAGTATATCCAAAGCACAGAAGACCTGTTTTTCTTCATTGTGTATTCCCCTCAGGGTGCACTTGTCAGTAGGTAGGTGACTGCAGTGTCTTGTGGCTTGATTCGTGTAGAACTGGAATAGCAGGCAGCATTCTTTTCTTTACAGATACATCTGCTTTTCTTTGGTCAGATTCCTTATTTAAGGAGTGCTGTATAGTCATATGTTGGATTTTATTTGTCTTCAATATCTATTAGCCATCCTGTGATTCCTTAAATTTTTTTTTTGCCTCTCTCCTATGCATTTATTAAAATTATCTCAAACTTTTCTTCTACATCAGTATTTCAATTTTTAGTGAAGTTTATTTTTTACTTTGCCTTCTTTAATTTACTTATTTCTGTGATTATGTTTATAGCCTTCATTTATTTTCTTAAATCTACACGTCCCCTTTTCCTCTATTTTTATTGCTCATCATGTTATCTTTGAGCTCTTGAATTCATGTTCTCACTAGGTTATTCTCTAAGGTAAGATCATCGTGATGAATTTTCTTGTGCTTTGAAGTGTGTTTTGTTTCACATTTCTTCCTTTGAAAGTCACATTCCTTTCTTGCTTGCTTTCTTCCTCTTTTCTGCATATTTTGTTTTGCTATGATATGTTTGCTTATTTGCCACGGCGCTTTCTTTCACACTGTTCATAATTGAGCAGTTCTAGTCAGACATTTTTTTCTGAAATAATGTGAGTACACTCATGATTCTTCCTAGTATAGCTGAACCAAGTTTCTTTTGCCCTTCTAGCTACTGTTTAAGAGATATTTTGTTTTCTATTCATTTTCAGTAGATGGATAGAATGGCAAGGATGGCATAAGAACTCAGTTGGAGTGGTATGCAGTCTTTATAATACCATGGCTCTGGTCTCTCTTCTGAGATGTCATTAAATATGCTACAGAAGGAGTCAAACCATCTAGTTTGGTACATACATTCTTATGGGGGGCTATACTTGGGTTTCATACTATTTCCTCAATTCAGTGTGTTTACCTCACTTTTCTAGGATAGTAATAGTTCAGCTTTTTGGCTTCAGGATAAAAAAGTTAATATGTCAGTTTACTCTCTCTTAAATTCAAAAGTGCTTAGCTATTGATATTTTTCAAACTACATCTTTAGGTGGAAGAATACCCAAGAATTGACTGGGGTAATTTACTTGTAATGAGATATATGGTTATATGCCATCCATGATGGTACCTGTAATTGGGTGAGGCAGTTTTTGGTTTCTTTTAACCTTCATGACAGGTCAAAAGAGTTTGCTATACTACCATTTTAAGGCTTTGCTTGTTTTTTTCTGGCATTATTTTAGAAATGACCTTCAATCAGTCAATATTCAGACCTGTTTTTATCGAAATATAGTTGATTTTACAATATTATATTAGTTTCAGGTGTACAACACAGTGATGCAATATTTTTATAGATAAAACTCCATTTAAAGTTATTACAAAATAATGACTGTATTTTCCTGTGCTGTACTTTGTCGCTTATTTATTTTATACCTAGTAGTTTGTACCGCTCAATCTCCTACCCCTCTCTTGCCCCTCCTCCTTCCCTCTCTCTACTGGTAAACACTAGTTTGGTCTCTATATCTGTAAGTCTCTTTCTGTTATATTCATTTGTTTGTTTTATATTTTAAGTTCCATATATAAATGATAACATAGAGTATTTGTCTTTCTCTGTCTGACTTATTTACTAAGTATAATACCATCTAGGTCTATCCACATTCCAAATGGCAGAATTTCATTCTTTTTTATGGCTGAGTAGTATTCCATTGTATATATACACTACATCTTCTTTATTCATTCATCTGTTCATGGACACTTAGGTTGCTTCCATATCTTGGTTATTGTAAATAATGCTGCTATGAACATTGGGGTGCATGTATCTTTTTGAATTACTGTTTTCAGATTTATTCTTGAATGATACTAATAAATTATAGAATTACAAATTTAAAAAATTCTTACAATACATGGAAAGAATTCTTGTATTGGAGAAGTTAAACTATCTGGGCATTATGATAATTTCCAGTTAATTTATTTTATAATTCTAAATAAGTATATTGTGATATACAATATGTAACTTAGAAATAGGACAATCAAAGATGACCTCTAGGGGCTTCCCTGGTGGCGCAGCGGTTGAGAGTCCGCCTACCGGTGCAGGGGACGCGGGTTCGTGCCCCAGTCCGGGAGGATCCCACATGCCACGGAGCGGCTAGGCCCGTGAGCCATGGCCACTGGGCCTGCGCATCCGGAGCCTGTGCTCCGCGGTGGGAGAGACCACAGCAGTGAGAGGCCCACGTACCACAAAAAAATAAAGAGATGACCTCTAAGAATACTATCAAACTCGATAAACATAGAAGTAAACAAAAGGTATCTGTATCAGTCAAAATCCATAGCAGGTGGAAAAAAATAATTGAATAATATTTAATATAGTAGTTAACAAAAAGACAAGGGAACAAGGGATTATGAGGCACCTTGACTCAGGGACTAGGAACAGTGGGCTAGTGTTACCACCCCTAAATTGGAATGGGCAAGAGAAGGAAGGCTTACAGACGAGGTGTTGGCCATGTGAAGAGGCCGCACCTTACAGGGAGGAAAACATTCACAACTGAAACTTTAGAAATGGGGAGGAAGAGACTCTGATCCTTTTCTCTTTCCAACTTCTAATCTCCCACCAATGCCTCCCATTGAACAAACCCACAGAAAACCAGAGGGCAGGAGGCCAGTGTTGAAAAGAGGAGAGGTTGATCTCCTGGGGCTTAGTAAGGCAGGAAAGAGTGGGGAATGGATCTGGAGGGACAAATGGAGGCCAGCCAGGACAACATCCTACCCTGATTCTGTCTTTAAAGATCATTTAAAGAAAAGGAATGAGCTCTTTAGCTATAGAAGTAAGGGCCATAATTTTCTGCATTTACATAAACTTACAAAGCCAATCATGTACAATTTGTAAACTGAAATTGTTTCATGCTTGTTCTACGTATGTAGGCATTCACATACAGAGTTGTTCTTACTACTTTCATAGCTAACGTTTCTTGAGTGCCACATGCAAGGAACTTTTCCAATGGCTTTATGTGCATTTACTCATTTACTCCTTAGTAGTAGGTACCGTCATACCCATTTTGCAGGTGAGGAAACAGAAGCTCAGCTAGGTTGCCTCAGGTTAATAACATGAAGTGGGATTCTAAGTTGGGATGCTAACTCAAGCATCTGGCACCAGAGCAGTTCACTGTAACTACCATCCCTACAAGAAGTCTATGCTGTGAGCACACAGACTCATCAGCTGCTTAATTTTGGAGTCCCCTGAGTTTTTGTGTCATTTTTATTACACTTGAATAATAACTACTCAGTTGGCAAAGTAACTTAATCTGAAAGAAATGACCCACTTCCCGAACTCTGCACATAAAGTCTGAGAATCAGATTCCAAGATGTACTGTGTCAGAAGGGAACTTAGCCAATCCTCTCTTTAGCTGTGACCAGAACAGTACCCTCTCTAACCTCATTAGCATCTTGCTGATTCATTTACTAGAACAGATGTAACTCCTGTTTTGTAAGCTTAAAAACCATCCTCCTGGGGCTTCCCTGGTGGCGCAGTGGTTGAGAGTCCGCCTGCCAATGCAGGGGACACGGGTTTGTGCCCCATCTGGGAAGATCCCACATGCCGCGGAGCAGACGGGCCCGTGAGCCATGGCCGCTGAGCCTGTGCATCCGGAGCCTGTGCTCCGCAACGGGAGAGGCCACAACAGTGAGAGGCCCGCCTACTGCAAAAAAAAACATCCTCCTGAAATACTGCACAGCTCCTGAATAGTGGCACTATGAAGATATTTTGCATCAGATATGATTCTAATGGCAACTCTGTCACAGGGAAAGAAATCTAACTAAGTTTCTTCTTATGAAATGAAATAAAGAAATGGAGATTTTTGTAAAAGAAGTAATGATTTCAGCAGCTTCCAAGAGTGAAACTAGGAATTAAATACAACCACATAGAATTTCTCTCTTTAAATTGAAGGTCAATTTGTTAGTTAACCCAGGCTGCCAAAACATAATACCATAGGTTACATGGCTTAAACAACAGAAATACATTTTCTAACAGTTCTGGAGGCTGGAAATTCAAGATCAGGGTGCGTGGTTGGTTCTGAAGAGAGTTCTCTTCCTGGCTAGCAGATGTGCTCACATGGCCTTTCCTCAGTGTGTGCCTGTTCTTGAAAAGAGAGAAAGATCTCTTCCTCTTCTCATCAGGTCAACAATTCTATCCAATTAGAACCCCATCCTTACGGAACTCATTTAACTTTAATTACTTCCTAAAAGCCCTATCTCCAAATATTGTCACACTGGAGGTTAGGGCTTCAACATACGAATCTGGGGGGCACATTCAGTCCATAGCAGGAAACTACTTTTTTCCCGACTAGATTGGTAAAATAAAATTATTCTGGACTTTATTCAAGAATAATTTCATCACAGCACATTTATATTTAAAATAGAAATAATAACCCAAGAAAGTTTCTTAAAAAATAAACCAGCAATTACTGCTTTATGAATTTCTAAATGTAGGCCATAACATAGAATTCTATTAGCATTCTTAGCTTACTTCAAATTAAACTGATGTCATATAGTTTCTAAAATAGATTGGACATGAAATTGCAAAGATAATCAATATTCCCCTGAACGTTGCCTCCTTCCCCAGTCAATGTAAATGCAGGTGACTATGGTAATTGGGGTGAGTGGGAGGAGGTGAAGATTATATTGTGTCCCTTCCTTTGGAGCTTCTGTTCTATTTGCTTAGGGCAGTGAATCAGGGCCACTGTTAACTGAAGGAAAAAATGATATGTTAGCGCATTTGTGTCAAAAAGACTTAAGGTTCAGATGAATACAATCAACCCACAATTCCCACCATCCCTCAAATGAGTTACTTCATTTGTCCACCTATAAGAGGCTTGGTGGTGTTCTTATATTACTTATATCCACTCTGAGTTCCTTTAGATATGGCACTTAACCGGATTTCTTAGGAACACTAATATCTGGCAGTAATAGGGTACAGTGGTTTAGGGGCATAATTGCTCCAGGTCCTATGCAATTCCGAAGACAGCCATACTGCCTCAGAAGGCTGGTTAGTGAAGAGATTTATGAGCATGCATAGTTGCGATACATTTTTACATGACAAACTATGCCTTTCACTTAACAACTTATATAACTTTATGCAACCTTCTAGACTTCAATTTACTTATTAAAATATAGGTCTAATAATAGTACCTAATAGCATTATGGTATTATAAATATGTATATATGATGTATATTTATATCCATGTATGTATGTGTGTATCTATCTAGAGGGAAAGATCCTTTCAATTGGGACTGCTTAATAAGTGTTGGTTGTTCTTATTTCTTTTGAGTTGGGGTTATAATTTCTGTTTAAATCTCTTTAGGTAGATATTTTTATCACTGGTCCAATTTAATTAAATTTCTATGTATTTTTGAAGGGCAAAAGCAAGAATAATTTTGAAGTTATAGAAGAAAGTATAAAATTAATTTATAAAATTGGATTGGGCTGGCAAATTAGCCAAGGTTGCAATATATGTCTTATCTGGCTCTGGTTTCTTTAATGAGTAAAAATGACCTTCTTTGAACGTAAGACTGAATCTGAAAGAAAATCACATGCTTTCAACTACAATACTGAAAATAAACTTATAATACTAAAATAAATCATCCCATTTTCTATTTAACAATGCACTTGATCACCAAGATGTTTTCCCCTTTTTTAAAATGGAGAAAGAATATGCTACATGACTATATGAATACTAATAAAACCCCAGTGACAGTCTGAGCTGTCATCATTGTCAGGCAGTCAGATAAAATGCTTTACAGTGCCCCTTGGATTACCTATTTAAACAATGTGATATGTACACCAACGGTGTACGTGTTCAATACTGAAGGATTGCCATTGGTTGTAAAAGCAAATTCAAAATTATGATTTTAAAACAATCACAAACTGACAGAAAAGTTGGAGGTAACAGTATAGGAAACTTTTTATTTTCCTAAACCATTTAGGACAAGTTGCCAACCTGATATCCAATTACCCCAGAATATTATGAATGTATTGATATATTTCTTACAAACAAGGACCTTTTCCTATACAACTGTAATACAACCAGTGAAATCAAGAAGTTAGCACAAAAATATTACTAACATTTCATCCTCAGACCCCGTTTAACTTTCACCAGTTGTCCCGATAATGACCTTTATAGTAAAAGGATCTGGCTTAGAATTACAGGGTACATTCCGTTGTCAGGTCCTTTTACTCTCCTTTTCCTGGAACAATCACCTATCTTTCTTTGACCATCACGATCTTGACACTTGAAATTTAAAGGCCAGCTATTTTGTAGAACGTTCTCATGTTTTGCAGAATGTTTGGGTTTGTCTGATATTTCCTCGTGTTTAGATTCAGATTGTACATCTTCGGCAGGAATATCACAGGAGGAATGCTGCGTTCTTCTTGTTGCAGTTGGCACACAATTTTGATTAGTTCCATTACCAAAGAAGTTCACTAAATTAAGGTGGAGTCTGCAAAGCTTCTCCACTATAAAGTTAGTTTTCATTTTAGTAATCAGTAAGTGTTGTGTGGGCTGGTGCTTTGAAACTGGGTTATTACTATCTTATTCCTCATCGAAGTTTCAGCTTGTTCATTTATTTATTTGTATCTGCATGGACTCATGGTTTTCTACATTATTCAGTGGGTTATAGTTGTTCTTCGCCATTTTTATTTATTTTGGTATCTGTATTGATCCTGATTGGGCCATGCAGGGACAACCACTCCTATGGACACCCTCGTCACTCTCCTTAAGCTTTTACAGACCGCGCCCAGCTGCCCTTCTGCACAGACACCCTCTCAATCCACTGGGGCTCTGGCACCCCGATCTGGACCACTGCAACTCCCTCAGACTGGCATGGATGCCTGCCTCACTCTGTTCCACCTAATGGCTTTAGGAAGGAAAGGGTGAAAGGAGTGGAGGGAAGGAGAGGGAAAATGAGCCAGAGTTACAATTTTATAATAAGTAGTGTAGCTTCAAAATTCTGCAACTTAAAAAAAATTTTTTTTTCCTCTGATGCTTTCTCAATTTCATATAAGGAAAACATCAAGTCACCCTCAGGCAATTCAAATCTCTATTTGAGCATAGTGGTCAGATATTTATTTTAAATTTCTTTTAAATAAATCTCTGTGCTTGTCCATGGCTGTCTCCTGAGTCTGCATTAAAGCACACTGAGGGAGGAGCTATCCTTTGAAGGAGAGAAGACTAATGATGGATTTCTGAAAGGCTTCTTTCAGAAGCTTTACAAGTATGCAATTTAAAGTGTCTGTTCACTAAAGAAAATAATAGAGCATGGAATATATGAAAGATCTTTTTGATTATGGGTGAAAAAACATTCCCTTTTAAGGATATAGAGCTGTTATTGTGAAACTGACTTGGGACCTGTACATTTTCTGCTGTTCAAATATAAACTTTAACCCCGATCTGACCTCAGTGAGGTGTATACTGTTGAAGAAATCTGTCTACACACTTGGAGAAAATGTCCAGACAGGAGGGAGCCCAGCTGAGTGAACTCAGCTTTCTAAAGGCTCCCACTGCCTAAATGATCTGTAGTGCTATCTGGTATTCAAAACCTGTACTACCTTGTGATATCTCTTCTACTGCTGTTTCATATGAATTCTCCTGCATGTAAACATTTTATATGTTTCTGCTTTGCTTCATCAGCTAGGCTGTGAACAACTTGATTATACAGATGCTACATTTAATGAATTTTTCCTGGATATCATCCAAAATACAGTAGGTGTGTAACTGTTTGTAGAATGAATCAATGAATCAATGGTCCAATCCATCAATTAATTAACTCAAGTACCTGGCGTTAACCATACTTTAAAAACATTTTTCCACCCTAAAAGTCCATGGGTTTGGGTTTTCAAGAGAGAAAAAAAATCTCTTGCTTTTAATGATCCCATTTTCATTGTTATAGATTCTGTAACTTAAAAGAAAAAAACAGTTGTCTCCTGTATTTTCCCAATATCGTTTAAGAAAACCATCATGTTGTTCTTAGGCAATTCATCCCTCTACTTGCACATACGATCAGAAATTGCTAGAGCAGGTGAGAGATTTCCCCATATTCGTAAAAAAGTCAAGGAACAATTTTAAAGTGGAATAGTCCTACTCTACCCCAAGGAAAATGCTTCGACATCATCAGATATTTGGTACTGTTAATGGAAGAGCATTACCGATGTCTTGAGGCAAATACAGAGCTTCCCCAATCACAGAGTTTGTCTGTTTTTTCAACTTGCTTTAGGTATACCGGTTATCTTTAACAAGGAGTTCAACAAATCTTAAGTGTATTGTTATTTCATTGGCGACAAATAGAACACCTCTCCAGAACATGAGTTAGGTATACCTTTCAGTGTCAGCAAATGCCATTTTGAGACAATGCTATATTTCTCCTCCTGAAGACTAGCGCTTTACACACATTTGGAAGGTGTTAGTGATAAGCAGTAATATGGCATCTCTTAGATACAGCCTGAAGAAGGCGAGTATTTTACATAAAAATATTGAAAGTATAACAACAAATATTTTGTGCTGCTTCTTTCTAAACATACTGTTTTACTATCAGTATATACTAAAACCAGTAACTGCACAAGATAATGACTTGAGGATTTAATATAAGAAAACAGAAATTACACCCCCATCACTTCCCTGCTTAGACCCTCTAACCCTCTTACCAGGGTCTACCAGGCCAGGCATTATGTGGCCCTCCCAGCCCACTGCTCCCTGAGCTCGTCTCTTACTACTCACTCCTCTGTTTCTTTACCTGTTCCAGCCCCTAGGAGAGCCAAGCTAGTTTCTGCTTTTGTGCCTGTTCTTTCACTCTTCTCTCTGCTTGGAACTGCTGGTAACCCAAAGTACCACTTGGGAGGTGTGAAGAGAGGTTTTTGTATCAGCTCCTTCCATCTCAAATAAGTATGCACTATAACTAAACAGTAAAACAGTGTGTTTTCTCTTCAAATGTCACTTCCAAAAAAGTCCCCTCAAACTTCTTCCAATCAGATTGCTGCCTCTTTATAGGAATTCTGGAATCTGCTGTCTAAAAGGTCTTCTCCTGTTTCTCTGCAGAGCTGTCTCCACATCTTTCAAGGCTCAGGTCAAATGCCAGCCCTTCCGAGAGGCATAATCTCACGTTCTTCTTCCCCACTCTTGTCACTCTTTCCTTACTGTGTTCTATACTGTTTTTATTTTCTTCATAGCATGTGTAACTTTCTGAGATGAATTTATCTTCATTGGTGTCTACTCATCATTTCTATTTTTGCAGTAGACTGTAAACACAATGGGAGCAGGAATTGTGCCTGTTTTTTTCCCTACTATATCCCCAGCTCTCAGTGGTGCCTGATACACAGTAGGCACTCAAAATCTACCTATTGAATGCAGAAAAAATTGTTTCTTTGCTTGAAAAAATTGGATACTTGGCCCAATTCTGAACCAGATGACTCTAGCAATCATATTTAGCAATCATAGGACAATTTCAACTGCCCTCTCACCAGTATTTCTTCAGAATATTTAAATCTTGCTCTATTTATAACAAGACACTTTTAAATAAAAACAAATGAGTAGGCTGGAAAACACAAAATTATATTTATTAGAGCTCCACTTTTGGACCCAATTAATCAAAAGAGGAAGTCAATGAATTCCCCATTCCCTTTCTCAGGCTTGGTGAATAGCTCCACCATTTGCACCATTCATTGCTCAAGCTAGAAATTTGGGAGTCATATGAGGTCTCCCTCATGCCCTCCATCTTCAATGAGTCCTATTGCTCATGCCTCCTATTAATATTTTCCGGTCATTCACAAGGGCACCCACTCAAAAGTTCTGGTCTCATCATGTCTCACCTAGTGTGCACTCAATATATTTTGTTGAATTTGAAATATTCCCTATTTGGGCTTTAAAAGCCAAAATTTTCATACTTTAAAATGTAGTTTAAATTTCTCGTCTTTTTGCAGTATTTTTAAAGGAAGAGTCGTAGTGAAAAATCAAAGACAGTTCTAGATATCATTAGTAAAAATGTACAAACCTTTAGGCAAATAGATGCCAAGTATAACTTAATTTTTAAGAAAAATACAGTTTTTTTATCCAAAAGGTCAAAGAGATCTCTGAGATACATTAGTGTTCAAAGAATTTGAACGATTTTTCTAAATGATATCAAATATAATTGCAAAAAAAGTTTAATTTAAGCTTTTATTTGTTATAGATTTGGAAACTGTGAAGTTTCTTCAGTTTTGTACTGAAGAACATATGCTGCTGTTAGCGAGCAATATAGTATTTTAAGAATTCTTGTCTAATATTCCTAAAACAAACAGTTGAAAGAGAAAATTACTTGAGGGTACTTTTCATGACAAAGGCAGACTTAATTTTAAGTAATATTGGAAAAAATAATAGTAGCAATATGGAGCTAAATGCACTATGGGAAATTGTTCAAGTGGTGTAATTAGGCAGTTTCATAGTATTATCACTTGCATATAATTAGGATCAACTCTAGTTTCACTCCAGATTTTTTTTAAAGAAATTTTGAAACTTCTAGATATTAAAATTATCATTATTTTTATTTACTTGCTCTTTTGGCAGATCAAAAGATTCATGAACACTTCTGATGTGAATTAAATATATAGAAGACAAGGAACTACTTGAAATACTTTACAAATTTACATTAAAATGAGCTTAAAAAATCCACTGTTGTCATTTCAGTTTTTTTTTTGTTTTTGAAATTCACAAGGAGAGTTTACTTTTTAAATTGCTAAACGCCTAATAAAGTGAATATTTCCTTATTATGGAGAAAAACTTCAATATAAGATTAATACTACTTTCAGTAGTTGATTTTAAAACTGAGGAGATGTGAAAAGAAACACAGCAATCTACAAGTTAAGACTTGCTGTGCTATATAATGGGATTTGACAAGGCTGAAAAGATTTCAAGTCCTAATGAGTACTGTATGAACGCTAACAGGAATACCATGGGGAATGGCTGCGCTTGCCAGAATTGGATTTTGAAGCAGCAGGAATAATATATCCTGGCAACCAGGGTCTGCCTGTTCTTTTAGAATTTGAGATTTGAACAACAGCAGTATAAACAAAGACATACTCAACAACATCACACTTCAGAATCAATACACTCTGCTACTTGACCTTTCAGGGCCACTGGTTCTGATGACCCATCCCTGAGAACTCAATGTTTCTTAATATTTCATTCTTGACCCTCTGCCCTCTGGCTTACTTCCTCTCCTCTCTAATCCTCTCCTTATTGTTCAGTCCATCTCTTGTCTCCCTCGAAACTCATTCTCTTTCCTCATTTACCCCTGCTTGTAACTACTTCTTTATGGGTTTCTTAGATGCCGTTATTTCCTCCTTCCCTTCTTGGCTTCCCTGGATAGTCTATCCTGGTCTCCTGAGTCCTTTTAGTTTGACTCCAAGCCTCTCAAGTTTCCCTCTCCCTACAGCTGATTCCATTGACCATCTCAGGCAGCCTCTGCCCAATTCCACTTCCTAGGTTCCCAGCCTCACTCTCCAGCATTACTATTCGTTGAGCACTTACTAAGTGCCAGGCAGCTGTACAGAGTTTCAGATAAATGATCTCATTCATACCTCACAAGAACCCAATGAGATGGGTATCACTCACTCTATTTTTGGATGAGAAAACTGAGGCTCAGAAAGGTTAAGTATCTTGCCCAATTTCTCATGCTTAATAACTGTCTGTGCTAGGATCTGAACCCCATTGAGTCTCACTATTAAACACCATAGAATATTAGCCTCCAATTTGTTAAGCATTCATACTACAAGACTTGCACTGACCTTATGCTGTGATTTTCTTCATTCTCACCTCACTCAAAAAGCATAGTCTCCGTCTTGTACTGGTGTCTGTGTTCCTCTATATCTGAGTTTCTGAATTGTAACTCCTCTTCCTCTTAGCCTGGCCAAGGGAGACCAGGGAAAGTCGGGAAAGAGAAGGACATGTAAAGTCTAGCCTTTCTTTGCATCTTCCAAGTGTTTGATGAGCAGAGTCCTGTCTTGTAATGACATTTCAGGGTCTGGAAACCCAGGTATGAACTGACAGGTGTTGCCTCACAAATCAGCCTAGTAAAGTGGACAGACTATCTGCCTGATAGTCCAGTCCACCCCTGGCTGGCTGTCCTCACAGGTACCATGAGTTAAAACCTAGCCATCCCATAGGTAATTTGCCTGCAGTTGTGACAGTCAACCTCGCTAGGCATTCCGCATGACCTGCCCTGCCCACATCTTCCTCACTCCCGGACAACTCTTTTAGCCCTCAGCCTCCTAGCCTACCCTCCACCCTAAGGTTAATAGGCCAATCTGTTAGAAGAAGACAGGCCTGTCTTCACCAGCCCTTGAAATGTATTTGCTAGCATCTTCCTTGCCATCTCCTCGTTTGCACACATCTCCTTAGCGATGGTTCCCTTCTCATGCTTTTCTCATGATGTTCTCATCACATACAAATCTATCTAGCTTTGAGTAACTTTTAAAATCTTTTTCCTACTCTGAGTCTTGCTGCTCTGAAAAGCGATTCCCGGGTATGCTTCTCTCTTGCTATAGCTTCTGACCAAAACAAACAAACAAATAAACCCCACAGTATCATCTCTAATTTCTCAATTGCACACATTCTTTCTCTTCCTTTAAAGTGAACTTTGTACCGACAAAGGTGGCTACCTGTAACAATCACGGCAATCACGATATAAAACGGCACAATCTTTAGCCCCAGAATTCCCTTACGCAGCTGCCGCGGTTCCCTTACACCCGCACAGTTCTGGCCGTACGCGATTACTGGTCTGTTCTAGATCGTAATCTTGCGTCTGGCTTCTTTTTCTCAGCATAGCATTTCTGAGATTCATCAATGTTGTATTCGTGGATTGCTCCCTTTTGTTGCCAAATAGGCTCTGTCACAATTTGTTTTGTCATTCATCTGTTGATGGATATTTGAGCTATTTCCGGGTTTGACGATTCTCATTCTCTCTCTTTTTATTTAATTTAACTTTCATTTTAAGGTAACTGTAGATTCACATGCAGTTATTAAGAAATAATACAGAGAGAGCCCACGTACCTTTTACCCAGTTTCCCCTAAGGGTAACATTTCTGTCGCTGCAAGACTCCCTTACGTTACCATTGTATAGTTATATTCATTTCCCAACTTCCCTCTTTAACCCCGGCAACTACTCATCTGATTTTCTCATCTCAGGAATTAGATAAATGGACTAATACAGCATCTGACCTTTTGAGGATTTGTTTGTTTGTTTGTTTTACTCAGTCTATTTCTATGGAGATTCATCCAGAACATTGGCTGTATAAATAGTTTTTTTCCCCTTTTTCTTGCTGAGTAGTATTCCATGACATAGTTTGTACCACAATTTGTTTAACTAATCACCCACTGAAAGATACCTGGGTTGTTTTCAATTTTTGTCTATTATGAATAAAATGTGTATAACATTTTTGTACAGGTTTTGCTGTGGCTTTTCATTTTTCTTTGAAAAAATGTCCAGTGGACAATTTCTGGGTCATATGGTAGTTGCCTGTTTAGTTTTTTAAAGGAATTTCCAAACTGTTTTTCAGAGTGGTTGTATCATTTTACATTGCCACCATCAATGTATAAGTGATCCAGTTTCACCATATCCTTACTAGTATTTGGTGTTGTCACTATTTTTTATTTTAGCCATTTTTATAGGTATGTACTGTTATCTCATTCTGGTTTTAATCTGCACTTCCCTAGCGGCTAATGATGTTGAATGTACATTTTGTGCTTATTTGCCATTTCTACATCCTTATATTTTTGCCCACTTTCTGCTTGGATTATTTGTGTTTTTACTATTGAGTTTTGAGAGTTCTTTATATATTCCATTCCTTGTTCTTTGTCAGATATGAGGTTTGCAAACATCTTCTCCCAAGCACGTCTTTCATCTTCTTAACAGGATCTTTTACAGAGCAAACATTTTAAGATTGGTGAAATCCAATTTATCAATTTTTCCTTTATGGATCATGCTTTTGATGTCATCTAGAACTCTTTTCCTAGTCCTAGATCTTTAAGATTTTCTCCTGTGATTTTTCTAAGTTTCATACTTATATGTTTTACATTTAAGCTCTTGCTCCATTTTGAGTGAATTTTTCTATAAGGAATGAGGTTTACAGTGATGGCTTCTCCTTTCATTCTTTCCTTCATTCGTTCCTTTGTTCCTTCCTTCCTTCTTTCCTTCCTTTATCCCTCCCTCTTTCTTTTCTCTCTCCCCCTTTCTTTCTTTCGTTCTTTCTTTCTTTCATCTTGGTCATGGATGTCCAACTGTTTTAGCACCATTTGTTGAAAATATTATCTTTTATCCATTTAATTGTTTTGGTACCTTGGCCAGAAAGCAACTGGATATTTTTCTCTGGATCTGTGTCATCGTTCTCTATTCTATTGTGTTAATCTATGTGTTTATTCCTATGCCAGTAGCAAACAGATTATTATAACTATATATGTTTTGAAATCAGGTAGTTTTGATTTCTCCCACCTTATTCTTCCTTCTCATAAATGTCTTAGCTATTCTAGTTCCTTTGCCTTTCTATATAAATTTTTCAGATAATCTTGTCTATATCTACAAAAAGTTTTGCTGGAATCTCAATAAAAATTATGTTAAACCTATATATCAGTTTGGGGAGTACTGATATCTTTATTGTATTGAGTCTTCTAATCCATTAACATGTTATGTCTCTTCATTTATTTAGCTTATTGATTTCTTTCACCAACATTGTATAGTTTTAAGTATTCAAGTCCTGTACGTGTTTTGATAGATTTCATTTCATTTTTGAGCTATTATAAATGGTATTGTATTTTTAATTTCAACATTCATGTGTTCATTGTTAATATATAGAAATACAATTGATATTTGTGTGTTTTTTGTGTCCTGTGACCTTGCTGAACTCACTTAATAGATTCAGGACTTTTATTTTGGAGATTTCTGGGGTTTTTCTACAGGGCAGTCATATCATCTGCAAATAGTGAGGCAGTTTTGTTACTTCCTTTCCAATCTGTATATCTTTTATTTGCTTTTCTCACCTTATTACACTGACTAGAACTTCAAGTCCTATGTTGACTAAGAGGGGTAAAAGCAGAACTGTTTGCCTTGTTCTCAATCTTGGGGGAAAATCATTCAGTCTTTCACCATTAAGTATAATGTTAGCTGTGGTTTTTGTTTGCTTGTTTGTTTTGTTTTTAAAGGATGCTCTTTATCAAGTTGAGGAAATTCCTCTCTTTTCCTGTTTCACTGAGAATTTTTACCATGAATAAATGTTATATTTTATCAAATACTTTTTCATCAATGATATGATCATGTGATCTTTAGTCTGTTAATCTAATGACTATATAGATGGATTTTTAAATATTAAATCAGCCTTGCATCACAGGTCCCACTTGGTCGTGAAAATCTTTTTATATATTCTTGTATTCTATTTGCTAATATCTTGTTAAGAATTTTTGTGACTATATTCATCAGGGATATTAGTCTATAGTTTATTTTTTATTTTTTGGTGCTCTTTGTCTCGTTTTGGTATCAGGGTAATACTAGTTTCATATAATAAATTGGTAAGTGTTCCTTCTTTTGTTTTCTGGAAGAAATTGGGTAGAATTGGTGTAAATTTTTTTTAAACATTGGTTCAATTCTCCAATGAAACCTACCAAGCCTGGAGTTTTTTTTAGGGGGGGCAGGGTTTAAGTTACAAATTCACTTTCATTCATAGTCTCAGGACTACTCAAATTGGGTGAGTTGGATAAATTAGTATTTTTGGAGGAATTTTATGTAATGTCAATTTGTTTTTCCTTTTCTTTTCGGCTCTTCTTATTCTAGATTCTTGAGATGGGAGCTTAGATTATTGATTTGAGGGTTTTCCCCTTTTCTAATTAATACTATAAATTTAATGCTATAAATTCCCCTCTTACTACTGGTTTAGCACCAGTTTTGCCTTGTTCCCCATCTTAGGGAGGGAAAGTACTCTTTCAGTAGTCTTTCGCCGCTGAATATGATGTTAGCTATAATTTTAAAGAAAATATGCTCTTGTGTTCCGCAAATTTTGATATTTTACATTTTCATTTTAATTCAGTTCAATCTATTTTTTTTTATTTCCCTTGAGACTTCTTCATGACCCATAGGTTATTTATGGGTTATTTATAAGTGTATTTTTTAGTTTCTAAGTGCTTGGATTTGTTATCTTTCTCTAATTTATTTCTAGTTTGTGTCCACTGTGGTCAGAGAACACATTTTATATAATGTCAATTCCTTTAAATTTTTCGAGATTTGTTCTATAGCTCAGGATGTGCGTGCTTGCAAAGAGTGTATGTTCTGCTATTGTTGGGTGGAGTGTTCTATGAATGTCAATTGGATCCTCTTGTTGATAGTGTTGTTAAGTTCTATATCCTTGCTGATATTTGGTCTAGTATTTTGTCAGTTGTTGAAAGAGGAATGTTGAAGTCTCCAACCATATTTTTTGATTTGTCTATTTCTCCTTTCAGTTCTATCAGTTTTTGCCTCACACATTTTGCAATATACACACACAGACACACACACACACACGTTTAAGATTGCTATGTCTTCTTGGTGGACTGACCCTTTTATCATTACAAAACACCCCTTGCTATCTCTGATAATTTTCTTTGCTCTAAAGTGTAATTTAGCTGCAATTACTATAGCTACTCCTATGTTTCTTTAATTAGCGTTTATATGACATATCTACATTCTTTTACTTTCAATCTGCTATATTGTTATATTTGAAGTGAGTTTCTTATGGAAAGAATAAAGTTGGGTCATGTTTTTAAATCCAGTCTGCCAATCTGTGCATTTTACTTGGTATATTTAGACCCATTTACATTTATTGATATGTTAGTATTTAAATCATTGGTTTTCTGTTTATTCTCCATGTTTTTTTTGTTTCTGTTTTCTTTTTTCTGCCTTTCCATGGGTTACTTGAATGTGTTTTTAGAATTCCATTTTTGTTTTATCTACATTGTTTTTGAGTGCACTGCTTTGTATAACTACTTTTTATTTGTAGCTCTAGCTATTACTTTATATGGACATAACTTTTCCTATTTACTGTTGACATTATTTTACCAGTTCAGCTTAAGGGTAGAAACCTTAACTCTCCTTTATATCTCTTTACCCTACCTCATTTATAATTATCTTAAATATTTTCTCTACATATGTTTAGAAACAAATCAAATAGTATTATAATATTGCTTCAATCATCAAACAATTTAGAAAACTGAAAAGGAGGAAAAAAATATATATATTTTTTATATTGAAATATGGTTGATTTACAATTTTATTTTCGTTTCAGGAGGACAGCAAAGTGATTCAGTTATACATATATATGTATAACTGAATATATATATATATATATTCTTGTTTTACATTCTCTTCCATTATGGGTTATTACTGTGCTTTACAGTAGGTCCTTGTTGGCTGTATATATACATATATATATATATATATATATATATATATTTTTTTTTTTTTTTTTTTTTTTTTGCAGTACGCGGGCATCTCACTGCTGTGGCCTCTCCCATTGTGGAGCACAGGCTCCGGACGCGCAGGCTCAGCGGCCATGGCTCACGGGCCCAGCCGCTCCGCGGCATGTGGGATCCTCCCGGACCGGGGCACAAACCCGTGTCCCCTGCATCGGCAGTCGGACTCCCAACCACCGCGCCACCGGGGAAGCCCTGGCTTTATGTTTTATATATAGTAGTGTGTATACTTTAATCCCAAATTCCTAATTTATTCCTCTCTGTCCCCCTTCCCCTTTGGTAACCATAAGTTTGTTTTCTATGTCTGTGAGTCTATTTCTGTTTTGTAAATGAGTTAATTTGTATCACCAAGATGAATTCTTTTTACATTTTCCTGAGAGGCAGAAAAACCCCTGAATAGAAATAGCTATGTGGTGTATCTAAGGCGATGGCCTAGGATGCCCAACTCACAGGATGCCCCATGAAACCTCAGGCCCCAGCAGTAAGATGCTATTCCAAGAAGGGCACGGTATCTGCTCAGAGAGCCATAAATGAAGGGCTCATGCGAATGGCAACAGGGGGGTAACTAAGCAGTGCACTGCGGACACAGGCTGCTTCGTGAGTGCCAGTGTTGAGAGATGATGGTGTGGACCAGATGCCCCCCTTTCAACAACTAAATTTCCTTATGGATTTAAGTCACAGCTTCAAAGAGAAGGGCAGAGGAACGGAACAAAGTGAAGTTAAATTTCTGCCAGATTAGCAGAAGAGAGGCTCATAAAACTTAAGTTGAAGTATAGAAAAATAAATGGAGTGCTATATCTTGCACAGGGGCCTTCGCATCTTACACTCTATTTTCATGCGTTTTTTTTTTTTTTTTGGTACTCTCCTGCTTCCCTTTCCAACATCCTAGTTCCATCAGAATCACTACCATTATTCCTAATTCTCCAGATGGAACCTCAGGCATTTTTGACTTTTCTTTTTCTCTTCTCCACTTTATTCATATACCCTTATTTCTTCCTACAAAATCTTTTATGCTTCTGCCTCCTTAATTTACCATACCACCATTGTTTGAATGTCTTGCTTAGAGCAACAATGTCTCTGCTCCCCTTTGCTGAATTCCCTATGATGTCATTCTCTTGATTTAAAACTTATCATGACTTTCTGTTGCCTTCTGTAATGAATACAAACCTCTTTGCCTATTCCATCACAAGGTGGTTTTATTCTGCCTACTTAACCTCAATTTCTCGGATCCACTGAGCCACAGTGAATCTGTTTTCTCCCTTTCTTCTACCAAAGTTCATCCTGTTTCCAATCTGCTGCCTTTGCTCATTTTTCCATTACACCCAAATGAATAACAAGCCTGGCGTACTTTCCCCTCCTGAATATTAAATTCTGTTCTACTTTTAAAGCCAACTTAACAATTGCCTTCATGAATATGCTTTCTCAGTCTACTCAAGTTAACTGAAATTCTCTTCTCTGTGAAATCCTTTTTTTGTTTGTTCGTTTGTTTGTTTTTTTCTTCCGGTACGCGGGCCTTCTCACTGCTGTGGCCTCTCCCGCCGCGGAGCCCAGGCTCGGGACGCGCAGGCCCAGCGGCCATGGGCCACGGGCACAGCCGCTCCGCGGCATGTGGGACCCTCCCGGACCGGGGCATGAACCCGTGTCCCCTGCATCGGCAGGCGGACTCCCAACCACTGCACCACCAGGGAAGCCCTGTGAAATCCTTTTATACTCATAGCTTCTTGATACATTTTGCCTCTTAACTCTTCTCCATGTGAGATGTTTTTTGGTGCCAATTTAAGTGCCCTGTAAATGCCTGGCACTGTTTTGGAGGCATGGGTTGTAATCATAGAAATATTTAGCCACAATTAGGCACTAACTTCATCCAATCTGAATGGGCATCTGGCCAGTCATCCAGTTCTCTTGATGCATATAACTGAACATCATCCCTGGTTGAGGATGCACTATATATCCCTAAATCAATCCCACCGCGAACCTCTATCACTACCTTGGCCACACCTATGTAAAGACAGAAAAAGCAATCACCATGAGAGATAACACTGCGTTGGCAGTCACACTCCAATTGTAGTCTAACTTAGGCTTTTCAGGTTACCTATTGCTGTGTAAGAAACTACCCTCAAACTCATAAATAACCACAATTTTATTTTCCTAATAGATTCCGTGGGTCAGGTTTTCACACACACCTCAGTAAGGATGGATTAGCTTTGCTCCGTGATGTCGGAGGCCTCAGCTAAGAAGAGCCAACCAGTTGGAGGGATTAGAATGGCTGAGCGTTTAGCTGAGGCTTCTTCATGCACGTGTCTGGTGCCTGGGCTGGAATGACTTGCATGCTAGAGGATCTTGGGTTCTCATTTTTTCTCTCTTTCTCTCTCTCTCTCACAAACACACACCTCTGCCTCTCTTTTCAGGGCCTTGCCAAGTAACCTGTCCATATGGTCTCTCCAGCATGTGTCCCCAAGCTTCTTATACTGTAACTCGGAGCTCCAAGAAAGAATGTTCCAACCAACAAGGCAGAAGCTATGTAGTTTTTTTTTGTGACCTAGTCTTAGAAGTCACAGTGCATCACTTCGCCATATTTTGTTGGTCAAAATAATTACAGACCCTCTCAGATTCAAGGGGAGGGAACATAGACCCCAATTCTTTTTTTTTTTTTTTTGGCTGCATTGGGTCTTCATTGCTCTGCGTGGGCTTTCTCTAGTTGCAGCGAGTGGGGGCTACTCTTCGTTGCAGTGCGCGGGCTTCTAGGCGCGTGGGCTTCAGTCATTGCAGCACGCGGGCTCAGTAGTTGCACACGCAGGCCCTAGAGCATGTGGGCTTCAGTAGTTGTGGCGCACAGGCTTAGCTGCTCCATGGCACGTGGGATCTTCCCGGACCAGGGATCGAACCCGTGTCCCCTGCATTGGCAGGCGGATTCTTAACCACTGTGCCATCAGGGGAATCCCTGTAGACCCCAATTTTTAATGGAAAGAAATGGCAAGGAATTTATAGCCATGTTTTAAAACCACCACACAAGCTCTCCATCACTGTCTAAAGCCAATCTATTTCCTTCTTCCCTGATTCCATCTATCTAAAGACAATCTGCCTAGGCTATGGGGAAACTTACTGCCAGAGTTCCTATTGAGATATCAGTTATTTCCACCCTGGGATCTTTCTACAGCTTGCCTCTTTTATCCTCATGATCTCACATGACCTCCTGGGTACAAGTTTGCTTGTCACCAAATTTTTCTTCTCCATCCAGTTCATTTCTTCCCATTTCTACCCTCTCTTGACCACGCTTCCTACCCTTTTTCTTTCTTTCTTTCTTTTTTTTTTTTTTTTTTTTTTGTTTGCTATGTATTCTGGAGACACAATTCTTTCCAAAGGAAACTTCTGTACCCTCAACCTTCTTTTACCAAAAGCTGCTGACAACTTTCCAGTAAAATATTTTGCTCGCTCTTTTTCCCAGTAGAAGCCATTTCTTTAATCTCACTACCCTAACCCACCAGAAAAGGGATGGGCATTCTCCCAGATCCCCACTGCATCTTAACAGTATTCCTCCACCACTATGTAACTCTCTCTTTTGAGAGTAATGCCAACTAATTCTTGCTACCTCTCCCCTACTTAGTGCTCTTCTTGCACACTAACTTTTGAATCAGTTTCCTCCACAACTTCTACAGTCTTCCTGTCACTCAGTGACCCACCAAGTGTCTTAGCCTCACAATTATGGCTCTCCTCTACTGTGACAGCCTTTACTGCCATTCAACTCTGGTAACCACAGCCACTTAGTCTCCTTTGTCCTGTTGATGTCATCCATCTACTCTAGTTTCCCCAAGACCTTGTTTCCTCTGGCATTATAAAGCAATCTCTTTCTTTATACCTTTTTCTATCTCTAATCCCTGTCTTCTCCTCAAACTACTAACCTCTTTTCCTCAATATCATCACCAAAACACTTCTTGGGTGATCAGTAATCATTGCTATTTTTATGGTTTGAAAATGCTCTCAATTAAACACCAATGCTTTCTAATATCTAAATCCAGCAGACTTCTTTATGGCCCTTGCTGTAACAAGGGACACAGATTTACCTCCTCCCTGAAATCCTCTTCTGAGACTGATTTCTTCAGGAGGCTGTCAGGGATCTTCTATGACTCCAATTCTTCCTGCTCAGTATTCTTCTCTGTCCATCCCACCAATGCTGGTGTTGCTTATGGTTCAACTCCACCCGCCTCTGCTGGCCCTTTTTTTTCTGTGCCAACACATTCTCCCTGAGTGCTTACACCTACTTACTTGGTTACAGCTATCATTTGCACATGGACAACCTCTATCTCTTGCTACAACACTAGAATGGTCTTTGTAGTGACATATTCTACCTTTCCAACTAGATGTCTTTTAATTATCTCCAACTTAGCAAGCGCTGCAATGTTCTTTACCATACCCCTCTTCCTACACCACCATTGGGAGACATTACTACAACAAAATTTGCAAGTAAACAAGTAATAATGGTGGTGACTGATTTTAAAAGAAAATAAGCAGATGTGAAATTTTCTACTTATGTGCTGCTAAGCTGTCACAAGCAGGTGGAATTTCTTCAAGTACAGGGTGAATGCTGATTGTCATGACCAATATCTCTAGGGATAAGCAATTCTCTTAGCTTCTCTATCTTATTAAAAATAGTGCCTCTCTTTGTTCTTATTTTAAGTTCTGCAGGCAACTTTCTGATACATAATTAGATTAAACAAAAAGGCAGATGTCTGTTATTGTGACTGAGATATAGCTGTTGTATACTCCTAAGGTGACATTCTAGTTGGTAAATGATTTTCTTGTCAGTTTACTTGGTGTTAGTCAGTGCCCCAGAGTTGGTGACCTCTAGGTGAACTGTTGAGATCAAGTTTCTAGATCTGCAAAACTGAAGACCAGGCTCTGGACTGTGGTGACTGAAAATAGACCATGAATCTGAAGGTGAGGCCCAGTTAAGGAGGTCAGCAGACCATTCTTGAGTATATATTTTTAGCTGTACATACTTGGCCTTATATATCTTTGTCCCACACAGTGAATATCATGGTACAAAGGCATCAAAAAATTGAATACTTGCTTATTATTTGACCTCAGATATTCAGTAGAATGTCCAAAAGAGCAATTAAAATATATATATTTCTCAGATTCTTTTCCATTATAGGTTATTACAAGACATTGAATACAGCTCCCTGTGCTATACAGGAGGTCCTTGTTGGTTACCTATTTTATATACAGTAATGCATAGCTGTTAATCCCAAACTCCTAATTTATCCCTTACCCCTCTTTCCCCTTTGGTAGCCATAAATTTGTTTTCTCTGTCTATGAGTCTATTTCTGTTTTCTAAAAAAAGTTCATTTGTATCATTTTTTTAGATTCCACATAGAAGTGATATCATGTGATATTTGTCTTTCTCTGAAAAGAGCAATTTTAAATGCACTCAATCCCATAGCATGAATTTCTAAGAGACCCGCTCTCAATCCCACAATGTAAGTTTCCAGGAGAAACACAGAGCCTCCATGGCATGAAAGAAAACAGAAATTTTAATATCCCTATTAGTAGAAATAATATTTGTATTAATACAAAGAGAAATAATAATAACAATAAGAAAATGGCATGTGGAGTGGCAAAACCTTAGCAGCCTCAAGAATGGTATACCTACCATTTATTAAGTGTGCATTATATGGTAGGGGCTTTGCATATTTTTTTTCACTTAATTCTCCTAACATCCTTTGAGCTGCAAATGTTTATGCCTATTTTATAGTTGAGAAAAACACAACCAAGAGGATTTAAGTAACTTGCCCAGGATACAGAAGTAGTAAACGGCAGCAATAGGTAGCTTCAAACCTAAGGCACTTTGACTGCAAAGCCAATGCTCTTACACGTAGTGGACGTTTGCTATTTTGATGTTAACTGTTCAAACCAGAGGGAATAGAATGAAGAGTTAAGCTGTCAAAGTTTACATAAATATGAGTTTCAATTGTACCATCTTAAACTAAAATTAACCATCCTTAGATGTAGGCTAAATGCTGCTTTACTCATTTCTTTGGGAATTTCAAGTGAAATCTTCAGAAGAAAATAACATTTAAAAAAACGAGAACACATGTAACAAAATTAACAACTAAGATTCTTTTTTTTATTCTTTAACATGTTTATTGGAGTATAATTGCTTTACAATGGTGTGTTACTTTCTGCTTTATAACAAAGTGAATCAGTTAAACATATACATATGTCCCCATATCTCGTCCCTCTTGCATCTCCCTCCATCCCACCCTCCCTATCCTACCCCTCTAGGTGGTCACAAAGCACCGAGCTGATCTCCCTGTGATATGCAGCTGCTTCCCACTAACATCTATTTTATGTTTGGTAGTGTATCTATGTCCATGCCACTCTCTTTCTCCCAGCTTCCCCTTCCCCTTCCCCATATCCTAGAGTTCATTCTCTAGTAGGTCTGCATCATATTCCCGTCTTGCCCCTAGGTTCTTCATGAGTTTTTTTTTTCTTTTAGATTCCATATATATGTGTTAGCATACGCTATTTGTTTTTCTCTGTCTGACTTACTTCACTCTGTATGAAAGTCTCTGTGTCCATGCACCTCACTGTAAATCACTCAGGTTCGTTCCTTTTCATGGCTGAGTAATATTCCATTGTATATATGTGCCACATCTTCTTTATCCATTCATCTGTTGATGGAAACTTAGGTTGCTTCCATGTCCTGGATATTGTAAATAGAGCTGCAAAGAACATTTTGGTACATAACTGTTTTTGAATTATGGTTTTCTCAGGGTACATGCCCAGTAGTGGGATTGCTGGGACGTATGGTAGTTCTATTTTTAGTTTTTTAAGGAACCTCCATATTGTTCTCCATAGTGGCTGTATCAATTTACATTCCCACCAACAGTGCAAGAGGGTTGGTTCCCTTTTCTCCACACCCTCTCCAGCATTTATTGTTTCTAGATTTTTTGATGATGGCCATTCTGACCAGTGTGAGATGATATCTCATTGTAGTTTTGATTTGCACTTCTCTAATGATTAGTGATGTTGAGCATCCTTTCATGTTGGCAATCTGTATATCTTCTACGGAGAAATGTCTGTTAAGGTCTTCTGCCCATTTTTGGATTGGGTTGTTTGTTTTTTTGATATTGAGCTGCATGAGCTGCTTGTAAATTTTGGAGATTAATCCTATGTAACTTGCTTCATTTGCAAATATTTTCTCCCGTTCTGAGGGTTGTCTTTTCGTCTTTTTATGGTTTCCTTTCCTGTGCAAAAGCTTTTAAGTTTCATTAGGTCCCATTTGTTTATTTTTGTGTTTATTTGCATTTCTCTAGGAGGTGGGTCAAAAAGGATCTTGCTGTGATTGATGTCATAGAGTGTTCTGCCTATGTTTTCCTCTAAGAGTTTGATAGTTTCTGGCCTTACATTTAGGTCTTTAATCCATTTTGAGCTTATTTTTGTGTATGGTGTTAGGGAGTGATCTAATCTCATACTTTTACATCTATCTGTCCAGTTTTCCCAGCACCACTTACTGAAGAGGCTGTCCTTTCTCCACTGTACATTCCTGCCTCCTTTATCAAAGATAAGGTGACCACGTGTGTGTGGGTTTATCTCTGGGCTTTCTATCCTGTTCCATTGATCTATATTTCGGTTTCTGTGCCAGTACCATACTGTCTTGATTACTGTAGCTTTGTAGTATTGTCTGAAGTCAGGGAATCTGATTCCTCCAGCTCCGTTTTTCTTTCTCAAGATTACTTTGACTATTTGGGGTCTTTTGTGTTTCCATACAAATTGTGAAATTTTTTGTTCTAGCTGTGTGAAAAATGCCAGTGGTCGTTTGATAGGGTTTGCATTGAATCTGTAGATTGCTTTGGGTAGTAGAGGCATTTTCACAATGTTGATTCTTCCAATCCAAGAACATGGTATATCTCTCCATCTATTTGTATCATCTTTAATTTCTTTCATCAGTGTCTTATAATTTTCTGCATACAGGTTTTTTGTCTCCTTAGGTAGGTTTATTCCTAGATATTCTATTCTTTTTGTTGCAGTGGTAAATGGGAGTGTTTTCTTGATTTCACTTTCAGATTTTTCATCATTAGTGTATAGGAATGCCAGAGATTTCTGTGCATTAATTTTGTATCCTGCTACTTTACCAAATTCATTGATTAGCTTAGTAGTTTTCTGGTAGCATCTTTAGGATTCTCTATATATAGTATCATGTCATCTGCAAACAGTGACAGCTTTACTTCTTCTTTTCCGATTTGGATTCCTTTTCTTTCTTTTTCTTCTCTGATTGCTGTGGCTAAAATTTCCAAAACTATGTTGAATAAGAGTGGTGAGAGTGGGCAACCTTGTCTTGTTCCTGATCTTAGTGGAAATGTTTTCAGTTTTTCACCATTGAGGATGATGTTGGCTGTGGGTTTGTCATCTATGGCCTTTATTATGTTGAGAAAAGTTCCCTCTATGCCTAGTTTCTGGAGGGTTTTTATCATAAACGGGTGTTGAATTTTTTCAAAAGCTTTCTCTGAATCTATTGCGATGATCATATTTTCTCCTTCAATTTGTTAATATGGTGTATGACACTGATTGATTTACGTATATTAAAGAATCCTTGCATTCTTGGGATAAACCCCACTTGATCATAGTGTATGATCCTTTTCATGTGCTGTTGGATTCCTGTTTGCTAGTATTTTGTTGAGGATTTTTGCATCTATGTTCATCAGTGATATTGGCCTGTAGTTTTCTTTCTTTGTGACATCTTTGTCTGGTTTTGGTATCAGAGTGATGGTGGCCTCGTAGAATGAGTTTGGGAGTGTTCCTCCCTCTGCTACATTTTGGAAGAGTTTGAGAAGGGTAGGTGTTAGCTCTTTTCTAAATGTTTGATAGAATTCGCCTGTGAAGCCATCTGCTCCTGGGATTTTGTTTGTTGGAAGATTTTTAATCAGTTTCAATTTCAGTGCTTGTGACTGGTCTGTTCATATTCTCTATTTCTTCCAGGCTCAGTCTCAGAAGGTTGTGCATTTCTAAGAATTTGTCCATTTCTTCCAGGTTGTCCATTTTATTGGCATAGAGTTGCTTGTACTAATCTCTCATGATCCTTTTTATTTCTGCGGTGTCAGTTGTTACTTCTCCTTTTTCATTGCTAATTCTATTGATTTGAGTCTTCTCCATTTTTTTCTTGATAAGTCTGGCTAATGGTTTATCCATTTTGTTTATCTTCTCAAAGAACCAGGTTTTAGTTTGACTGATCTTTGCTATCATTTCCTTCATTTCTTTTTCATTTATTTCTGATCTGATTTTTATGATTTCTTTCCTTCTGCTAACTTCGGGGTTTTTTTGTTCTTCTTTCCCTAATTGCTTTAGGTGTAAGGTTAGGTTGTTTATTTGAGATGCTTCTTGTTTCTTAAGGTAAGATTTTATTGCTATAAACTTCCCTCTTAGAATTGCTTTTGCTGCATCCCATAGATTTTCGGTCGTTGTGTTGTCATTGTCATTTGTTTCTAGGTATTTTTTGATTTCCTCTTTGATTTCTTCAGTGATTTCTTGGCTATTAAGTAGTGTGTTGTTTAGCCTCTATGTGTTTGTATTCCTTACAGATATTTTCCTGTAATTGATATCTAGTCTCATAGTGTTGTGTTCGGAAAAGATAATTGATACGATTTCAATTTTCTTAAATTTACCAAGGCTTGATTTGTGACCCAAGACATGATCTATCCTGGAGAATGTTCCATGAGGACTTGAGAACAATGTGTATTCTGTTGTTTTTGGATGGAATGTCCTATAAATATCAATTAAGTCCATCTTGTTTAATGTATCATTTAAAGTTTGTGTTTCCATATTTATTTTCATTTTGGATGATATGTCCATTGGTGAAAGTGAGGTTTTAAAGTCCCCTACTATGATTGTGTTACTGTGGATTTCCCCTTTTATGGCTGTTAGTATTTGCCTTATATATTGAGGTGCTCCTATGTTGGGTGCATAAATATTTACAATTGTTATATCTTCTTCTTGGATTGATCCCTTGATCATTATGTAGTGTCCTTCTTTGTCTCTTGTAATAGCCTTTGCTTTAAAGACTATTTTGTCTGATATGAGAATTGCTACTCTAGCTTTCTTTTGATTTCCATTTGCATGGAATATCTTTTTCCATCCCCTTACTTTCAGTCTGTATGTGTCCCTAGGTCTGACGTGGGTCTCTCGTAGACAGCGTATATACAGGTCTTGTTTTTGTATCCATTCAGCCACTCTATGTCTTTTGGTTGGAGCATTTAATCCATTTATATTTAAGGTAATTATCGATATGTATGTTCCTATTACCATTTTCTTAATTGTTTTGGGTTTATTATTGTAGGTCTTTTCCTTCTCTGTGTTTCCTGCCTAGAGAAGTTTCTTTAGCATTTGTTGTAAAGCTGGTTTGGTGGTGCTGAATTCTCTTAGCTTTTGCTTGTCTGTAAAGGTTTTAATTTCTCCATCGAATCTGAATGAGATCCTTGCTGGGTAGAGTCATCTTGGTTGTTGGTTTTTCCCTTTCATCACTTTAATTATGTCCTGCCACTCCCTTCTGGCTTGCAGAGTTTCTGCTGAAAGATCAGCTGTTAACCTTATTGGGATTCCCTTGTATGTTATTTGTTGTTTTTCCCTTGCTCCTTTTAATATTTGTTCTTTGTATTTAATTTTTGACAGTTTGATTAATATGTGTCTTGGCGTGTTTCTCCATGGATTTATCCTGTATGGGACTCTCTGTGATTCCTGGACTTGATTAACTATTTCCTTTCCCATATTAGGGAAGTTTTCAACTATAATCTTTTCAAATATTTACTCAGTCCCTTTCTTTTTCTCTTCTTTTTCTGGGAACCCTATAATTTGAATGTTGGTGCATTTATTGTTGCCCCAGAGGTCTCTGAGACTGTCCTTAATTCTTTTCATTCTTTTTTCTTTATTCTGCTCTGCAGTTGTTATTTCCACGATTTTATCTTCCAGGTCATTTATCCGTTCTTTTGCCTCATTTATTCTGCTATTGATCCCTTCTAGAGAATTTTTAATTTCATTTATTGTGTTGTTCATCACTGTTTGTTTGCTCTTTAGTTCTTCTAGGTCCTTGTTAAACGTTTCTTGTATTTTCTCTATTCTGTTTCCAAGATTTTGGATCATCTTTACTATCATTATTCTGAATTCTTTTTCAGGTAGACTGCCTATTTCCTCTTCATTTGTTAGGTCTGGTGGGTTTTTATCTTGCTCCTTCATCTGCTGTGTGTTTCTCTGTCTTCTCATTTTGCTTAACTTACTGTGTTTGGGGTCTCCTTTCTGCGGGATGCAGGTTCGCCGTTCCCATCGTTTTTGGTGTCTGTCCCCAGTGGCTAAGGTTGGTTCAGTGGGTTGTGTAGGCTTCCTGGTGGAGGGGACTAGTGCCTATGTTCTGCTGGATGAGGCTGGATCTTGTCTTTCTGGTGGGCAGGTCCACGTCTGGTGGTGTGTTTTGGGGTGTCTGTGGCATTATTATTTTAGGCAGCCTCTCTGCTAATGGATGGGGCTGTCTTGCTAGCTGTTTGGCATAGGGTGTCCAGCACTGGAGTTTGTTGGTCGTTGAGTGGAGCTGGGTGTTGGTGTTGAGATGGAGATCTCTGGGAGATTTTCGCCGTTTGATATTATGTGGAGCTGGGAGGTCTCTTGTGGACCAGTGTCCTGAACTTGGCTCTCCCACCTCAGTGGAACAGCCCTGTCACCAGGGTGGAGCACCAAGAGCCTGTCCTCCACATGGCTCAGAATAAAAGTTAGGAAAGAAAGAAATAAAGAAAGAAAAGAAAGAAAGATAGAAAGGGAGGAAGAAAGGAAGAAAGAAAGAAGATAAAATAAAGTTATTAAAATAAAAAATAAAATATATTCATTAAGAAAAATAGTTTTTTTAAGTAATAAAAAAAAAACAAAAAAAGTGGACAGACAGCACCCTAGGACAAATGGTAAAAGCAGAGCTGTACAGACAAAATCTCACACAGAAGCATACACATACACACTCACAAAAAGAGAAAAAGGGAAAAAATATATATATATCATTGCTCCCAAAGCCCACCTCCTCAATTTGGGATGATTCGTTGTCTATTCATGTATTCCACAGGTGCAGGGTACATCTAGTTGATTGTGGAGCTTTAATCCGCTGCTCCTGAGGCTGCTGGGAGAGATTTCCCTTCTCTTCTTTGTTCGCACAGCTCCCGGGGCTCAGCTTTGGATTCGGCCCCGCCTCTGCGTGTAGGTCCCCGGAGGGCGTCTGTTCTTCGCTCAGACAGGACGGGGTTAAAGGAGCCGCTGATTCGGGGGCTCAGGCCCGGGGGGGGGCGGTGGGGAGGTAGGGGTCTGGAGTGCGGGGCGGGCTTGCGGCGGCAGAGGCCGGCGTGACGTTGCAGCAGCCTGAGGCGCGCTGTGCTGTCCTCCGCGGCTCTGAAGCTTCCCCCCTCCGCCACCCGCAGTCTCCGCCCGCGAAGGGTCTTCCTAGTGTATGGAAACATTTCCTCCTTCATAGCTCCCTCCCACTGGTGCAGGTCCCGTCCCTATTCTTTTGCCTCTGTTTATTCTTTTTTCTTTTGCCCTACCCAGGTACGTGGGGAGTTTCTTGCCTTTGGGGAGGTCTGAGGTCTTCTGCCAGCGTTCAGCAGGTGTCCTGTAGGAGTTTTTCCACATGTAGATGTATTTCTGATGTATTTGTGGGGAGGAAGGTGATCTCTGCGTCTAACTCTTCCGCCATCTTGAAGCTTCTCAACAACTAAGATTCTTTGTGTTGATTTAAAAATAGTTTTTTAAAAAAATCTCTCATGTCCTATTCCATAACTCCACGCTACCTTTTGCTGAGTAGTGTCATTTTTAACTTTTTTGACCAGGTCCTCAATAAGAAATCAAATGTCCACTGTGACCCAGGGCACAAATACACGTAAATATATGTAAATATATGTGTTGTGTGAGTGAGTGAGTGTGTGTGTGAGTGAGTGTGTGTGTGTGTGTGTGTGAGTGTGTGTGTGAGTGAGTGAGTGTGTGTGTGTGTGAGTGAGTGTGTGTGTGTGAGTGTGTGAGTGAGTGTGTGTGTGTGAGTGTGTGTGTGAGTGAGTGTGTGTGTGTGAGTGAGTGAGTGTGTGTGTGTGTGTGTGTGTGTGAGTGAGTGTGTGTGTGTGTGTGAGTGAGTGTGTGTGTGAGTGTGTGTGTGAGTGAGTGTGTGTGTGTGTGAGTGTGTGAGTGTGTGTGTGTGTGAGTGAGTGTGTGTGTGTGTGTGTGTGTGTGTGAGTGTGTGTGTGTGTGTGAGTGTGTGTGTGTGTGTGTGTGTGTGTGTGTGTCTGAAGTTAAAATCACAAAGACTTGCTCACTGATTACGGACTGTGATCTATAATGTTCCATTATGTGAATGAGTGCCTATCATAACCCACTATACTCATTTTCTGACCCACCAATGGGTCAAGATCCACAGTTTGAAGAGCCCTGGGATGTGGGAGGAATGTGTTAATAGGAGTTAGAACCCTCCGTTCTTTTGCTACTTCCACCTTTGAACGTGAAAATTTGACTCCCAGGAGCAAACTGAGGTGACTGGATTGGATCATCTCCAAGGCCTCCTTCTGTTTTAATCTATCATCAGGGAGTTTCCACCTTCACCCAGATGATCTCCCTTTATCTGGTAAACAGGAAAGGCAGTGCATTTTTCCCCCTCTGTGCAGTACTGACTGCTCCCACGTGCCTCCCATCACCCCTACTCCTTACCCATGTCCATTTCTATGGGGCTTCAGTGCTGTCAGCTGCTCAGCCCAGGGGCCTGACTCCATCCACAGCTGTTGTTTGGATTATCGGTCCCAGAAACCATGCTGGCTGGGGATGTTAGGCCCTAGGGTCTACCCCAAAGCAATATAACCTTGCAGGGTTAAATCAAGTAAGCACAGTATTAATATTTACATGGATTTCTAGTGACATATGTTGTGTCTTTAACGGCCCATCCATCAGACTTTTAAACCATAACAGATCTATTTTGAAATTAGGACATGTTTTTTACATTTGGAAATAGAAACTCTGACCATATCTGGCAGCAAAAGTCTAAACCTCTTGAAAAGAAAATATAAACTTCCCAGTTTATTAAAGTAAAAAAGAGAATTTAAACACAGTATATTTACTTGTGGATAGAGAAGTTTCTCTGACTATAATCCCAAAGTGATCTTGAAAATCACAGGGTGCCCAAAGCGTTATGGTAAATTCTTCTTAAGTCAGAAAGATAATTATCTGTATAATTTCTGTGTATGCACTAAACAAACTTACACACACACACACACACACATATACATAGCCACAAAACTCTGCCAAAGCTGATGTTAGTAAGTGAGGACTCCTGAGTGGTGAAGTCTGGATAGTATAGTCAATTAAGGAGTTAAAACTGAGTGACAGTATCTTAGGGGCTGCAAGAGATTTGCATTTTTCTACCCACAGGATTCTGTGATAGGGCACCTGTCTCAGCAGACAACCAAAAAATCCAGTGCAGGACCATAGTACACTTACCTTCCCCACTAAGGAAAAAAAGTAATGCTTTAAGCATGTGTCCATTCCAGGTACAGCTTTTCACTGCATAGCAACATATATATGTGTGCGTGTGTGTGTGTGTCTATCAATATATAAACTTGAGAGAAGTAGGCAATGTAGACTAATAGATAAACAGAAACCACAAAGGATTATTAGAATCACTACCTCCATGGATTAAAAAATTAGAGGAGGCATTACATTATATTAGATTACATCTAACATTTTAAACACAGAACACTAGTATGAGAAATATGTATTAAGATTGTGTTCCATATTTTCCTCAAAGAATTAAATCAAGTTCCTATTAATATTTAAATATCAAATAATGATGATCTTATCAGTTACCTTGCACCAGGATTCTTTCTTTAACACTTCACTTCTTACAGTCCAGGCTACATGTTAAGAGATGCCTGCGCTGATTCAATATATCCTAGTATTAGTAGGATACTAGTAAGTAGTATTGCCAATATTTGCCAGCCGGTATAATGGTACATGTCAAAATTTGGGGAAACTTGTAAGTATTAGTACTATAATAACATAGAAGCCATCAGACCACATTTCATAGTTTTATTGAGACTTTTTCAGTTTTAACTGTCTATGGTAGGTACAATTCTAATGACCATGATTATATCAAAGCTCTGCTGTTATTACCAACAGCAGATACGAAGTTGGCTGCCATGCCATGGACACACACACACACACACACACACACACACACACATTCCAAGCTGTACACTCCTGCATGCAAACTTATAGGAAATATACATTCCTTTTAAAACACAATTATGCACAATTAGTCTGGAATCTGTTAAGCTACCATTGATTTCGATAAACCTGAGAAAGCTCAAAATGTCAAGTAACACTTTCCATACTGCTCATTCAATGGCACTATTAATCACAAAGAAATCTAGTTCAATTATCTATATTAAAATTACAGATATTATAAAAATAAACATTTTGGCAAAAGCACTAAAACATACTAGAATTCAAATTCACAATTTTTGATATGTAACATATATTCCCCTTCATATTAATTTGCAATGATGTGTATAATACAATGTACAACAGAACTAAAAAACTGAAACAGGATTCAGCAGCTAAATAATATACAGTTATTACTGTAAAAATTGGAATTAAAGTTATCAAATGAACAAAGAAAACAATAAAATTACTAGCAGTGTTGAACTTGCTGGTAGTGTGTTACTTAGAAACTCCATCTCACAGAAATTAAGATTATACTATTTCACCTTGAAACACAAAATAAAAATTGAAGTGGAATTGAGCACAGTAACTGATTACATCAGCTGCCTCTTTCTCTCCCCATCTCCCTAAAGTATTTCCTCAAACTCTAATGTTGTATCTGTAATGCCCATCTCACCATACTTCTAAAACGTAAGAGATCTCCTTTGAATTTAGGACAAGGCTTTTGCATTTGGAAATGGGAAGCTCTGACCGTATTTGGGGACACAATTCCAAATGTATTAAAAAGACAATATAAACTTTTCTACAATAGTATATAAAATGTAGACAGTACAGACCCAATCTGGCTAAGATATTTTGTATTTACTATCGATTGACACCAAACTGTGTCTGTGTAGAAAGAACCCTAAATAAAAAGATAAACGTGCAAAAGCATTTGTAGAGAAGATGAATCACTTGTATCACAAAACAGATTTTCGTATTTTAGATAAAAGAAATCTGAAGACTTAAACATTTCAAGATACTGATATTTGGAAAGCATCATAATATACAGTAACTCTCATTTTTTATGCATCATATATTATGTAAAATACACCAGTGTGACATATTAATATTATACATTGTAATAAATATAATTCACCTCAGTATGTTGGAACTTTCAAGAAAGTTCTTCAGTCTGTACAATGGGAGGGCTGTGAGCTTCATCAATAAATACTATTATGATAGTTACAATTTGACCAGCAAAGTTAAAGCTTCACTATATCTCTAACTAATTACAAATCTTTATTGTCACTAGTCCAATTCCAGCTGCTACAAGCTGCTACAGTGCTATAAGCACTGACATCTCTTGTATCCAAAGGCAGTGTAGTGCACTGCCCTGAGGAGACTGAGAAAACCTACAGGTCATATCCATATCACAGTCGGTGAACTTTGTATGAATTTTCAGTCAAGGACTGGAATTGAACAGTCCTGGAAAATACAGTAGCAGACTTCATGCACCTCTGGCTTTACCACATCCCCTAAGGCCCCAACAGATGGATGTCATCTAACCCTTTTAATCCACGGAGAGAGGGCTTGCCAGGGTCAAGAGTTCCACAGCTGGCCAAGTGGCAGTGTCACCATTTTAACTCCAAATCCTACTCTCATGCTGTATCTCTTCTTGGTCTGTGTTTTTAGCATTTCAGTGCAAACACTGATGCAAACAAGTGCAAACATTGTTTGCAAACAGGTGCAAACATTGATGTTCAAAGAGTCAAAGATGCCAACTGATGAGCCATAAAACGCCTTGAGCTTGGCATTCAAACAGTTTTGTAGTGTGAAATTTAGTTAACTGCTAAGTTCTGTAATTTTGACTCTTTTATCAAAATGCCAGTAGATTTCTGCCTTTACTCTTAAAATACCTACTCTTATCATATATCATGAATCAGATCTTCAGCCAATAGATCACCATTAGCAGACTCGTCCCAGAGACCAATTTGTGCCTGGAAGGGGTTGGAGAGATCATTCTTGTCACTATTAGGCAGGCATCTGCATGTCATCATTGTCTACCACGTGATGTATGAAGCTAAAGAAGAAACACTCTGGAAAAAGCATGCCAAGGAGTAAAAGAGCATTTCTAGTCACTGTTCACCTCCACACTGGACCAAAAGAAAGTTCTCTGGAAGCTGAAACAACGTACTTAACACATACTGTAAACCAGGCTGGGCATCAGACCTAAAAGGAAGAACACTAAAGTAAATGGTGAGGGAATATTATAGAAATGTGTACCATTAGCCTTCGAGTTTAAGGATGATACGGGCTTTGACATTTCCATTTTGGACAATTTAGTGATAGACTGAACATGATATTTGACAGGGGTAACACACTCATGACATATCTTAGTCTTTTTCTTTTAGGATTCCACAACAGACAACACTGCAGGGCCCTAACCAAATGAGAACCTAGCTAACCCTTCTCTTTTCTCAAAATGGGGAGGTTTCTTCTTGGTTTGGTTTCTATAATTCTGTGCTTTAAGACTGAACATGTGAAAAAGCAGCACTCTTTAGGATGACTAAACACAGCTTTTCTTCATTGATCTTAGTGGCTGGAGCAAGTCTAGGAAGAAACTTTAGGGCTCACAAATCTGCAGTCCACTGAGATCCTGCAAGAACTGAAGCCCAGCTCTGACTTCCCTGTCACCAGGTCCCACAGGGCGCTAGGGTTCTCACCTTGAGGCACAGCCCCAAACTGCTCTACATATAAGTGCTTTCAAACAAGTTACCCCACCATCAGCTGCAGACTCTGATATTGGCTTTGTTGGGGGTACCTTCACCATTAAAAATTCCTTTGACACTGGATTTATTTATTTGGTGTTGGAAATTGTCACCTCACCTCATTATTCGGCATTATATCGAATTTGACCATTTCAAAGGCTAGAAATGCCGCAATTCAATATTCACTGAAAATCGTTATTAAAGTTATTGAAGTATGTTACAGATTTGTCATTACTGCCCGGCAGAGGGAAAATATAAAAGAAAACACTGTCTGGTTAAACTATTGCTAGTCTGATTAGTAGTTTCTATACCTTACTTTTTAGTGCTGTGGTACTTCAAGTACTTAAATTTAATTCCTCATATTTCCCTTTCCCATATGTTTGGAGTTTTTTTCCTTCAAATATGAGGCTGTAAGATCCAGTGAAGCATTACAGCATTTCATTCTACCAACACAACCCATACACATTCTTCCTTCTTCTTTTTACATTGCATTTAATGTTTTCCAGCATTTGGAAGGAGCAAAAACAAAACCAAACAAGAAAAGGGCCTTTACACCATAATTAATTTAAACTAAAGTCCTTATTCTAAAAATGTCTTCTCCCCACTCCCACTTGCCTCATACGTTCGAGAACATGTTTGCCGGCTATGCATTATGGATGACTGTCAGCCACTCTCCCGCCTGCCCAACATCCCTCAACTCGCTAACAGTTATTCAACCTTGGTCTGTAATTTATCTGTGAGTTTGAAAACTGTTTTTACAGATGGAAGTGAGCATTTGTACTGGAACACAAACACACTCCTAGGGCACTGCACAGCAGTGGTGCAAGTAAATGCTCTTTGTCACAGGAAGTCTAACAGAGTTTGTGGTGTTTACAAAGGAAAGTACATGCACTTTGATTATTTTGAAGGCATTTTACCTGTCAGATAATATATACAGGATTCCACCACCAGACATTTAGCACCCAACGCAGAGTGAGCAGTTTTCTAGAAATCACTGGGAGGTAATCACTCTTGAGGCTTGTCAATTCATTGACTTGAGTTTTCTATTTAATTCTCCAAAGTAATGCAGCCAGCCATCACCTATGCTTACAGGACCAAGAAACACCCAGCTGCAATCTGGTCATCTGCTACTGAGTGGACCGAGTTTAGTATTCTGCTGTACTACAGTAATTTGAGGATGTGAAGTTTCAATTTGTTCCCACCTCAGATTATTAAAGACAATAAAGACTAGATGAATCACAAACTCAAGTTCAGGTGGTCAGTTTTCTTGGAGAAGTTATTAATATCCAAATAGCTCCAGTACTCATGTAAACTTTAAACAGAAGAGCTTGCAAATTTTAAAGGCAGAAGAGAAAGTAAATATTTAAGGATAGTATTATTTTATGTTACATACTTCTGGTGAGAAAGAAGGAAGTCCTTGAAAGCAAACCCAAACAAGCTAAGTGTGGGTGTAGGCATTTCCACTTCTATTTCTTTTTTTTAAACTCACTGCTTTCTTGGTTTGAATTTTCTCTAATCTTACTAGAAACTTAAAGGGGAAAAAAGCACTTGGCTCTATTAAGCATCCTACCATGGTACAAAAGTGGGTGTGTGGGGATTCTTGCGTCTTCACAAGCTTGTATCTCCGTTCTGCTTGAACTCGGATAAAATATTGAGAGTCATGTCTTCACTCTTGGACTGCAAATTTGCCTCACTTCTTCTGGAAGCTTTCCTGGTGGCTCGGGAGAGTCTCCTTCTGAAGGTATCTCCTGCCAAGAAATAGAGAATGGGGTCCACACAACTGTTGAGACTTGCTAGACCTCTTGTCACCTGATAAGTGGCATAAACCCTGTCATTGAAAGCACACATTTCTGGGGTCTGAAAATCCAGCCGGGCCCTCAAATTCATTGTTTTCATCACGTGGAAAGGGATGTAAGACACAGCAAAAACAGTCAGTACAATAATCACCAGGTAAATGGATTTCCTCCTCAGAGGCGAATTGTCCAGGTCTTTGTAAATCAAAGCTCTCACAATTAATCCGTAACAGCCCAAAATCAGCACCAAAGGGACACAGAACATGGCCACAGTCGTGCACATGCTGTAGATGAAATAACTTCGCAGGTACTCGTCTGAGGTGGTGTCATAGCAGGTGATGGTTTTGTTTTTCCGGATCCCGGTGCCGGAATAGAAGAGGATGGGGGAGATCCCCACCACCACGATGAGCCACACCAGCACGCTGATATAGACTGCGTTCTTCTTCTTCAGCCTGCCCAGGGACTTGAGCGGGTACACCACACCGCTGTACCGATGCGCGCTGATGCAGGTCAGGAACAAGATGCTGCCATAGAGATTCACATGGAAGATGAACCTCTGCAGCTTGCACATGGCATCCCCGAAGATCCAGTCGGTCTTATTGAAGTAGTAGAAGATGAGCGCCGGCAGAGTCAGCACGTACAAGAAGTCCGCCAAGGCCAAGTTGAACATGTACACGGAGATGCCGCTCCACGGCTTCATGTGGAAGACGAACATCCAGATGGCCACGCTGTTGCCCAGGAAGCCGACAATGAACACCAAGATGTAGACAGCTGGCAGGTAGTAGAACTGGAAGCCTGTCTTGGTCAGCGCGCATTTGAACGGAGAGGCGACGGCGGCGGTGGAGGCCACTGTGCTGTTCCCCCAGGGCGAGCCCGGGCCGGCCAGGAAGGCAGCGTCCGTCCCATTGGGGACCGCCGGCCACAGCACCTCGGTCATTCTCTCCTCCCCGACTTAGGCGGCGGCTCCAAGGGGCGAGCGGCGGCAAGAGGGCGGCGGCGAGGGGCGCAGCGAGCATCGGAAAGGCGGGCGAGCAGACGGGAGGGGGCGCCGGGGAACTCTGCGGGAGGGGTCAAGCAGGGGCTCGCCCACGCCGGCTCCGGCCCCGCGTTCGCCGCGGGCCATGAAATCTGCCCCGGGCCGCGACCGAACCGGGCTGGCCGGAGGACCAGCAACTTCCCGGTGAGGCTGGCAGCGCCGAGGTTACACAACAGGGCGCTACGGACACCGCCGCCGACAACTTTCCGACTGCGCTTTCCCGAGGGACCGCGGGTTCGCGCCGGAGAGCGCGCCGGGGGCTCAGTGAGGTCGAGTCAAACTCGCTGAGATGGGGAGGGCGCGCCCCAACCTCCTTCCCCCAAAGATCAACTTCGTTTGGGCATCTTCCTGCGCCCTACCTTGCAAGCCAGCAGCTCGGCTCTAGGGCCCGCGCCGCCGCCTCCGCGCCCCCGGCTCTCAGCCTCTGGGGGCCATCGGAGCGCGCGTGGTCGCAGACTCGTGTGCTTCTGGATCGCGTCCGTCTCGCCGTCTGTGTTAGCTCGCAGGCTCTTCTAGAGACCTGCTTGAATGCAGGCGGCGGGAGGGCGAGCCGGGCTCCCCGCGAGGATGGGCGGAGTTTGGGCACCCGGGCGAGTCCGCGCTCCTCCGGGAGGCGAGGGGCGTGCCTGCGCGAAGTTCGCCCGGGGCCGGAGGCGTCTTCTGGGAGAGCCGGTCTTCACCAGAGTCGGCGGTCAGGGCGCGCTCGGTCAGGGTCAGGGGTAGGGCTGGCTGCTGGAGAGCGATTGGTCCGAGAGCGCTCCTTGGCTCTTCCGCCAGCTAGCTCGGCAGAGTGATGTTGCTGACACACAGGAAACCCCTCTGACCGCTCAGAGCCTTCTGCCTACAACCCTGGAGCGGACCGGAATGAGACTCAAGTCTCCAGGGCCCTCAAGAACCACGCCAGGTGTTTGCACGTTCCAAGCAGCCTGTAGTCCCCCTGTAGTCCCCAACTGGGAAAGCCCTGGCGTTGCAGTGCTCCGCGCTTCACCAGAGACCGGATTCCTGGCAGTTGCAGGAACCTCCTGCTCCCAGAAAGCTTTCAAAGGAGGGAGGGTGGGGAGGGAAATGGGGAGAGTCTCTTTCTGTCCTTCTAGTCTGCCTTTCCGCTTTTATTTCAATATGGTTTCTCTTAATTAACCAAATGCTAATAAACCGACGTCAATTGGTAACATCAACGAGAAAATTTCTAAAAGGGCTTTGTAAAAGTATTAGTAGTTGATACTTGACGTTGCTTCAGCACAATTTGTTACCTACCACTTACAGACAACGCAGGGTCCCCAAATCCTCCTGTCCAGTACATTTAATTAAAGATCAAAGTCTGCAATAAAAAAATAAAAACATATTGTTCAGGAAATAACGAATATTAAATATAAATTTATATAGATAGATGTAAAGACAATTTCAACTCCAAAGTGATTAAGGTGTGGTTTGGGGGTTTTATTACCAATCCTATTTCTTTAGGTTAAAGTGATTAGTCACAGGGCTTCTCTGGTGGCGCAGTGGGTGAGAGTCCGTCTGCCGATGCAGCGGACACGGGTTCGTGCCCCGGTCCAGGAAGATCCCACATGCCACGGAGCGGCTGCGCCCGTGAGCCATGGCCGGTGAGCCTGCGCGTCTGGAGGCTGTGCTCCGCAACGGGAGAGGCCACAACAGTGAGAGGCCCGCATACCGCAAAAAAAAAAAAAAGAAAGTGATTAGTCACAAATATCTCTGATAAGTACCCTAACAATACTGGTTGAGACTTCCTTGAATACTACATTTATTCAAAAACTCATTTTCATGGCTTGAATGTATCAAATTTTAGAGCAATGCACTTCAACATTGTAGTTGAGCAAGTTTGATTGGAAAATGAATTAGCTATTGAGGGACATATTTAAATGGGCCCACACAGGGATGAATCTAGCAATCTTGACAATTTATTAATTAACATATGCTTTATGTGAAATATTCACAAAGGCTTTTCTCTTTGAAGAAAAAAATCCCAGAAGAAAATATCTGTAAAATATATACCATAAAGATTTCTTTCTGGCCCCAGATGTTACATGATAATGTTCTCTTAAAAAATGCTCAAAGGAAAACCTGGAGCTCCTGGCTTTGATACCACAAGGGAAAATTCCCCACAAGGACCAGACAGTCCTTTCCAGGGACACATGTAGAAAGGACCATATCCAAACACATGGCATTGTGAGCACACTGGTATTTTGAGTTGTGGTCAGTAAAACAGCATGAAAATAAATGATAAAACTAGAGTAAATAACTCAAGGGCATGAATGTTGTTTTGAAAACAAGTCTCAATTGAAATGAATGCTACAGGCCTCAGTTTTCTCAACTATAAAATAAGGGAGTTGGATTTGATTTTTTTTCCCATCCATATATGATTCTATAATTCCAAGTCTTAACATGAAACATTTTCATATTCTTTGATTAGGTTGGTACTGACTGGGATTATTTTCTATTAAGAGAGAGAGGGAAGTGGAAGAAAACATTGACTTCCATTGGTACTCAATAGGTCCTAACTCCTCACTCTTCCCATTTTTCATTTGCAACATAAGCAATATGTAACCTCATTCAGAAGTCTGTTGCAAATGCATTAACCCATAATGTGAGTGTTTGGAAAAGTACACTTAGTCTAAATACCATTAAGTACTTTCAGAAAACTTCACACTTTATTAGGCATTTGGAGAAGATAGTTGTCCTAAGTGGACCACAGATTTTTTTTTTTTTTTTTTTTTTTTTTTTTTTGCGGTACGCGGACCTCTCACTTTGTGGCCTCTCCTGTTGTGGAGCACAGGCTCCGGACGCGCAGGCCCAGTGGCCATGGCTCACGGGCCCAGCCGCTCTGCGGCACGTGGGATCCTCCCGGACCGGGACACGAACCCGCGTCCCCTGCATCGGCAGGCGGACTCTCAACCACTGCGCCACCAGGGAAGCCCCAATATCCCTATTTTATAAGTGGTGAAACAAAGGCACAGAGAGGTTAAGTAACTCATTCAGAGTCATACAGTAGAAACTGGGATTTAAACTGAAGCCATCTATCCCTAAAGGCCACACATTTAACCACCATTCTATGATAAAATACACACTAGTACAGGGCACTGATAGGAAAATTAACTGTTAGTGGCCACTACTAAAAAAGATTGAGTATAGAAAGTGTTATTCCCAAAGCCTTCTATCAAGAGAGAAAATTTTGAGCCAGGTCTTGAAGGTACTGATAGAGTATTTCAGAAGCTTCCCAAATGTTCTGCTCTCCTTAGGCTTTTAAAAAAATAGCCAACAATTTATATATAATTTGAGAAGTGACAGACAATTCTAGGAAAGTCAAACCTGTTCAGTTTCAGACTCATAAACAAAAAGGCTGCCCTTCTTGTTACAAAGTTTCTAATAACCATCTTTACAAAGGTTCTTCTTTCCCTTTTTCTTAAGTCACAGAAAATCCAACAATCATTGAGGATGGAAAGATTATTGAAAACATTTGAATCGAGGGCTACAAGCATAAAAAGAAAAAAACTTCTGATAAACATAAAATGTAAAGGGTGGGGCTTCCCTGGTGGCGCAGTGGTTGAGAGTCCGCCTGCCGATGCAGGGGACGCGGGTTCGTGCCCTGGTCCGGGAAGATCCCACGTGCCGCGGAGCGGCTGGGCCCGTGAGCCATGGCCGCTGGGCCTGCGCATCCGGAGCCTGTGCTCCGCAACGGGAGAGGCCACAACAGTGAGAGGCCCGCGTACCGCAAAAAAAAAAAAAAAAAAATGTAAAGGGTGGCAGAGAGAAGGGAGAGCTAATGGGTAGGCCAATTCAGGATTTTGCAGGTGAGAGAGGATGAGACTCTGCTTTGGGAGATGAGGGAATCCTTTGAGAGATCCCTCCAAGAATAATAACTGAAGTGTGATAACTTCTGAGATATACCTTAAGAAAGTGAGGAGACTCTTCTATTCTCCAAGAAGAATATAGGAGAAAGAAAGAAGCCCAAGGAATTCACAGCTGGTATCCTCCAGTGAGTTAGAGGTGAGAGGGCTAAGGTGGGGCAGGAGTGGAAAAAGCACACAGAGAAAGGATGAAAGACGGTCCTGTGCTGGGCAGGGCCCGGCTGCTCCTATAAATGATTCACTTGTCATGGATCCAGTCAGTAGGGGTCCTGAAATTTATTTCATTAAGAATCACCTCAGGAGTATAGGACACAGAATAGGAGACAGCCTGGTTGCTCCAGGGTTGGAATGAATAAGAGGAGAGGAGAGTAAGGGACCAGGGAGGCTGAAGAAAGAGGGAGGGGAAAGGAAAGGGAGGAAGGAGATGAAGGTGCAAGAGGGGAACTGTGTAGGGGAGAAGAGAAAGCAAGGTGCTTGCACACAACTGATAGGGAACTTTGGAAATCTCACAGAGCGTTGCTTTCCAATTATTTAGGTTTGAATCTGGGTAGCTGTGGGGGAAGGGGTCTGGGAGGTGGTGAGATGACACAGGCTGAGGGGTCCCGTGGTTAGAATAATTTGCCGTTTGAGTATCTGCCCCTTCGCAGATGACATTGAGCTTGGTTTTCTTTTCTTTCTTTTTGTTTCAGTTCAATGAAGTTTCTTTTTTTTATTTTTTGAAGTGTAGTTGATTTGATTTACAATGTTGTATTAGTTTCAGGTATACAGAAAAATGATTCATATATATGAATATATATGAATGAATATATATATGAATATACATATATACATATATACATATATACATATATACATATATACATATATATATATATATATATATATATAGGCTAGGTTTTCCATCTGCGTGCTATCACTTACAAGGACCTGTAAAATCCCAGGCCACCTAAATCTTTTCATCCTTCACAAAATTTCTTGCTCCCAGAAGTTAAGAATAGTCAAGGAAACTGCTTCCCTATAGTGCCCTTTTTAGTATTTACTTTCCTTATTCCCATCCACATGAAGCCCTAGTCCCTAGTCTTGGTCACTTTATAATAGTTTTAAAAGAATTTATGTTAAATCCAGAATAAAAATGCCAGTCCTGGCTTGTCGTCTTTCTCTAATCATTATATATGATAAATATTCCCTTTGTTCTCTTTGTATCTGACCTCTCTGGTTTCACAAAAGCATGTCTCACAACATTTACTGATAATAGATTGGAAATGCTATATTACATGCCAGTTTTTCTACAATTTTCTTTTTTTATTTTAAAATTATTTATGTATTTATTCTTGGCTGCATTGGGTCTTCGTTGCTGCATGCGGGCTTTCTCTAGTTGTGGCCAGCGGGGACTGCTCTTCGTTGCAGTGTGCGGGCTTCTCATTGGGGAGCTTCTCTTGGTGTGGAGCATGGGCTCTAGGCACGCGGGCTTCAGTAGTTGTGGCTCATGGGCTCAGTAGTTGTGGCTCGCAGGCTCTAGAGCACAGGCTCAGTAGCTGTGGCGCATGGGCTTAGTTGCTCCGTGGCATGTGGGATCTTCCCGGACCAGGGCTCAAACCCGTGTCCCCTGCATTGGCTGGTGGATTCCTAACCACTGCGCCACCAGGGAGGTCCCTACAATTTCATTATACACTTAGCTTTTTCAGGAGATAGGAAGTGTTTGTAAAGCCTGTGGGTGCAGAAGTATCTTTAAAGCCAATTACCCATATCCAAGATCTTACACCATACTCATGGACCCATGGAGGGTTTCCATGGTAGCACAAAGGGTAAAAATATGACATTATTTGAGTGTCATTTGTCATCGTTATTATATCCACCATAAATAAATTGTTGATTTCTGATACATCCATATTTTGAGTGCATAAGCTAAATCCCAAATAGGTAAATGAAAACCATGTGTGAAAATAAAGAAATACCTGTTTTCCTCATGTTAAGTCACAGATTCCATCAGCTCACTCCTGGGATGTTGATCTCAATTATGTCCTGAGAGTTTCACATTTTTCTTTTTCTTTTCTTTTTTAAATTTAAACATTTTTTTAATTGAAGTATAGTTGATTTACAACATTGTGTTAATTTCTGCTGTACGGCAAAGTGATTCAGATATATATATATATATATATATATATATATATATATATATATATATATATTCTTTTTTTCATATTTTTTCCATTATGGTTTATCATAGGATACTGAATATAGTTCTCTGTGCTATATAGTGCTGTACACATTTTTCAAGATTAAACTTAATAGCAGTTGTTGTCATTCAAACTTCAGATTTTGGAATTTGGCTTTCTGAAAATTTGATAAGTTTTCACCCGTGGCACTCAAAGTGTGAACCAATTTTAAGCAGATGAGCATTGTGTCCATTTTTATAATTTCTTAATTTAGATTCTTGTAGAAAAGCTGGCAGGATGGGCTTATCCAAGAGGGTCTTCTTACAACAAGCACAAGATTGGATACTCTGCTGGAAAGATACCTGGGTAGCTGAAGAAAGCTAATCTAATATGTCAAAATACTAAAGTGAAATAGACCCACGTTTTGTCTATAGAAACAATAAAATGGAATAAAATATAGTTCAATATAGAAACAGTTATTTATAGCTGAAGAGAACTCAAATAGTGTAGGTTATGCTTCAAGTGGAGAAATAATCAGTTACTCCTTGACAAATTCTTACATTTTCAATGACAGGGTTTAGCAGAACCTCAACATTAGTTCTGATTTTCATCTTTCAGCTTCAGTTCTAGACACCTGATATTGCAGCTAAATATTTATCTTAGAGACTGTATCATAGTTATAATAACCATGTAATTAAATACTATCTTAGCTCACCAGCAACGTCTGCTTTGAGTCTCTTAGCACAGTTTCTCAAACTTGACTGGGCATACAGATCAGTGGCAGGATCTTGCTAAAATGCAGTTGTAGGTACGGGGTGGAGCCCAAGACTTTGCATTTGCAACAAGTTCTGTTTGATGTCCAAGCTCCTCATCCAACCACTACACTCTGAGTAGCAAGATTTTACATGATCCTGCCTGACATTGCTTTACTATGGCAATTTAAAAATGCTGTAGCTGCTCCTATCCAGTGACTAAAACACGTTAAGGGTTTAGCAATCGTGAACTGTGGTATGCATGTGCCACGTGCTGTTTGGAATGCTTCTTATGTATTAGCTCATAGCACGTGGTTTTGGAGAATAAGACAGAACTGGGTTCAAAGGTCAGTTAGGGCCACTTAATAGCCGTGCAACTAGACACATGGCCAAACCTGTGTCGTGTCAATGTCCTTATCAAATAACTCTTATATCACAAGATAGCTGTAAGAATGTGATTGTGTGAGTAAAGTGTTTAGGACTGTGCCTGGTACATAGTAAGTGTGTAATAAACACTAGCTATTATCATCATTATTATTTATAATACTATCATTTTTACCGTAATGGATATAACTTGATAAGTGGGCCTTTGGATGTAAGAAACCAGATTCATCAAAACCAGCTTGAACAAGTAATTGGACTTTATTGGAAGGGTACAGGAGTACAGGGGGCTTTCGAAGAAAGAAGGTATAGGAACTTGAAAATCATGTATTTTGCCTATTCTCTCTACTTCTCTAAAGACATGGGATCTCTGTTCTCTGCCTTTCTCTGTTCAGCCACTGATTTTCTTTCCCTCCCTCCTTCTTTTTCTTCCTTTCTTCTTCCTCTTCTCCTCCTCCCTCTCTCTGCAAAACAGTTTTCTCTTCCTACACGGATATGACTCAAAGTGGCAACCCAAAGCCTAGCATTATTTCCAATAATAAATTCCTAGGGAAAGATTCTGGACTGACATGGTCAAATTCACTTTGGCCTGGAGGTGAAGAGGATGAGCCAGGCGATCAGAGCCTTCCTCCAGGGCTGAGTGACAGACTCCAGGAGAAAGAGAAGTATAGCCTACCTGTCTTAGGAGGAAATATGGGGGCAGGGAGTGACGTTGTTATCACCTCTGGTATAGAAGGCAGTACAACCATGGGTGTGATTGATGGGTGGAGAGGAAGAGGGAAAACAAGGGTTTCAGGAATACAGTTGTGACTGGCAAACTCCAGAGCTTCAAGGAGGCTAGAGGATTGTGCCTGGGACCATTCAGAGCCTGGTGGAGAAAGCAGTGCTCCAAGATTGGTGAGACAAGGCCCTGGGAACCTCCTGCTTTGGCAGGGAAGTTGCTGAGAGTTAGCTCCCAATGGGAGCACCCAAGTGGAGATCTACAGAGCATATGGAAAAACTGAGCAGAATGAATGAACTAAGAAGGCAGAAGGCAGAAAAATCCTGTTGTCTTACCTCTTTTGTCTTTGCTAAGGACGTATAGAAGAAAGGATGAAAAAAAAAAAAAAAGAAGGAAAAAAGAATCTTTGCATTCCTGCCAGGAAAATGAAAGTCTTCCTTCAATCAAAGATAAATTATGAGGTTCTGCTTCCATGATGGAAACCAGCCCCAAGGTATGGTAATTTCTCCCGGGACCTTCATTATTAATTCAGTTGGGAGGAAACCAAGGGACATACTTACAGTAATTTGAGTCTTTGGAAATAAGGAGTTTGACGTGAGCTTCGGAGCAGCAGAGAAATTGAATTTGATTTAGAGAATGAGTGCCTCAGAAGAAAGTGGAAGGCAAGTCTGGAAAAACTTTGTGGCGATTGCGTGAACATTTCATTGCTGAAAGCCCTGTTCATTCTCCTCGGGCATGAAATTGTGGCTGTAGGATACATTATAATTTGCTTTAGCAAGATAGCATGAGAGATTAGATTAGATTTCATCTCCAATGAAGGTGGCAGACTGGTAAGGGTTTGGATTGAAAGTGTATGTATAAAGGACAGGTGTGGCAAGGGGAAGCAGCGTTGGACTACCAACCTAATACTTTTCATTTAGAAACAGGCAAAGATTACTACTCACATGGGGATCCTCAGGAATTGGCCAAAGATAGACTTTACAAAGTCACGAAATGAGTGTTAGGTAAGTAAGGAAAAGTGGTTTAGCGATGGAGGATAAGGTTGATTTCTTTAATTACAAAAAAAGGGAGGGGAGAAGCAAAAATTTGTAAATAGTTGTTCTGGGGAAGAAGGTCAACTTTATAGCATTCACCCCAAAGCATGCTGTATGTTATAATGAAATATATTTTATATGCTACATTATAATCAATGCAAGAGTTCTTCCTGCTCAGAATAACTGCAGGAAAAAGTTGTGGAGCTCTAAGAGAAGGAAATGACGTGGGACAAGCTTTTCAAGAGCAGAAGGGGAAATAAAGCAGTTCTACTCTGGCCATGGAAAGAAAAAAGGCAGAGGGAAACAGGTATAGTCGGTACGATGAACAAGAGGTAGGTCTGTAAATCAGCTGGGCTGGGCTATGAGGAAAGAGACAAAATCTCCTTACCTCTGAGAAGGCTATTCTGATTAGAAGTCCTTAGAAGTAATATATGAGGAAGGGAAGGGAACCCACCGCTTTCTTCTCATGGAGTAAAAGACTGAAGAAAATGAGTATCACATCTCAAAGATGTACATACACAGTATTAAATATATTAAGTATTAAAAGATTATATGAGGAAATTGGAATATGAGGAATATGGTATATGGTGATATATGAGGAAATCTAGGAGGAAATACAGTGTAAATTTTCAGGCAGTGAGGAGAGCCAGACGAAGAAGAAGGAGAAAGAGAAGAAGAAATCAGTCAATGATAAAAGAAACATTGGTCACCAAAGAAACCTTTAAGGATTGACAAAGTTCCTATAACTCTGGATAAAGCAGAACTTAAAGTTACAGTATGTAATAAAAAAAACTCAGGCCTCAGAAGATTGATTACATAGCACTCTGAAACGAAAAGCGTATATGTGTCTGAACATATAAACATACACACACACGTGTGTGTGTGTGTATTAGAGAAAGGAGCAAGATTGAAAAGGAAGGAAGGAGGACTTGTGGCTCCTCAGTTAGGGAAGTTGAAGAAGGATTATCCATTATCATGTGGATAATCTAAAATGTGATTGGAAAAAAATGTGGCTAATGCCATGGTGACAACACTGAAGAAAGAAATAAGTTAATTATTACCAGACTTCAACATTCCAGAAGTGAATGACCTGATGGCTTTTTTAGGGAGGAAACTCTTTGTAGGTTAATGGCCTCAGCTGAATTCCTTCTGTAGACTGCCTGACTGACTTGTCTCCTATATTGTTGGTTTATGGGAGGCTATTAGAATAGCAAGTATGATGAAATAAAGAGACTCATCGATCATTTTTAAAATGTATTTAATTTCTAATAAAAATTACTCAACTAATTACCCAAGAACAGGATTATTGTGGGAAGAAAAGTTACTGCAGATAAGTCTCACGCACAGACACACACACACACTCACACACTCAGAAAAAACAGAGGCAAAATTCTATACCTTGGGACAACCAATATTAACATTTACTCATCCAAAGATTTTTCCTTTCAAATATAGTCATGTGAATATATATTTATATGTATATTTTAAATTAGGGTACTATATAATTGTATCTTGTCTTCCTGCCAGGATGTAAATATATGTATATATACCTATCTTACCATTTCTTTCCATTTTCTTAATGCTGACAGAACACTACTAGTAGTTGAAAGGATAAAGGAAAGAAAACTAGATAAATAGTTTCCTGGCATTACTAAACAAGAAAGTCTGACACAATAACAGAGGACTTGATACATAAAATACAAAGATGCCCTGTAAAGGGACAAAGGGAACTTGGTTTCCTTAAGAGATATCATGGTGCACAGTTAAGTTTAGATCAAGACTTTGAATCAGGTAAACAATAATTTTCTTTCCAGTACCAAAGGGAAAGCACTTACCTCTTAAGTTACTGCAAAAACTTTATATCCCAATATTCCCTGGTCAGAAGTTTTCAGATAGAAAAGAATCAACATGGCAGATGGCATGGATATGTAGTATTTTAATGTAGTTCTACATGAAATGAAAAAAAAATCAAACACAAAAGAATTAACATTTAAGGTGCAAAAGTGAGATGGATATTTAGTCTGAATTCATTACAAGGACAAAGATGAAATGTTTAAGATAATAAAAAAATAAGGAAGAAGTGTTTAATACATTAATAAACTATACAATAAGTTGTAGTAAGAGACATTAAACCCCAAAGAAGAGCCAAAAAATTGTATTTATATGGAAACTATAAGGAAGATTCAAAGATAAATTAGAAGTTGGAAACAGGAAAGCGAACATAATGAGAAATTACAAAAAGTTGTTTTTGAAAATAGGGTGATTCAGGACGTAGTAGTTATTCACAGCCATCACCAGGATAGTTATAAGAATAATAGCTGGTATTTTCTGAGCACTTACTGTGGGAAGTCTAAGGACTTAATGATAAAAAGATAGTTCTCTGCCAAAGGGTCAGGGTTTTCTAGAAATGGAAAAGAGACAAAAACAGAAAAGATAAGGGAGAATAAAAGCATTGAGACACAGGAAAAGACCCTAAAGTTAAACAGAAACATAAAGTAAGTTAAATACAAGGAAATGTCAAAGTAAATCAATATCTACAAAATAGAGGCTGCTGAATTTGATGATGAACGTATAAAAAAATCCATTAAGAAGCTACAGGAAATAAAACTAGGGCAAAGCAGAGTTACCACACAGAACGTTTTGTAAAACCCCCAAAACTCCTAATTAAAACCAATACAGGAAACACATGGCAGTTCTCCAAAAGAAGCATGTAAGTATAAAGTACCTCCTAATAAGGGAATGCACTATAGGAAAAGATTTGAGAGCCAGGTGGCTGAAGTTATTAACTGGAGAAGTCACATCCAGGAGCTGGGAGAAGCAGGCAAGAGGGAGGTTTAAATACAAATTCATTGGGTATTATTAGAAGGAAAAGAAAGGATCCAAAAGGCCTAATCATGGGGATAAAATCCTTCTGGGAGAGCAGAAACGCAGGAGCCTGTAAATGAGTGAAGGAAACAGGAGGATGTGCCCAATGGGAAAAACCACATCATAGAAAAGAGGAGGAAGAATGAGTTGAAGGGAAAAGAAAATATAAGAAATTGATTTTCAGAGCCATGCAAATTGTTGGTTGGGGAAAAGTAATAAATGCATGCATAAGTAGTACTTTTAAATATCATCTGTAACTGTGAATATATGAAGTGAATATTTCATATTCATTCAGTGAATATATGAAGATAAAATATTACATATAGAAAATAAACATCAGAACACAAACACTATTTCATTTGCTAAATTCTGGAATATGAGGAAGTAGGATCCATTAGGCCCAAGGTATTGAAGATGCAAGGGTAATTCCAATGGCTTCCTTGTAACGGTATCAAATTAAGAAGACTAGGAGGGACTTCCCTGGTGGCACAGTGGTTAAGAATCCGCCTGCCAATGCAGGCGACACGGGTTCGAGCCCTGGTCCGGGAAGATCCCACATGCCACGGAGTAACTGAGCCCGTGCGCCACAACTACTACAACCCACGAGCCACAACTATTGAGCGCACGTGTCACAACTACTGAAGCCTGCACGCCTAGTGCCCGTGCTCCACAACAAGAGAAGGCACAGCAATGACAAGCCTGTGCACCAAAACGAAGAGTAGCCCCCACTCGCCACAACTAGAGAAAGCCCGCGCGCAGCAACAAACACCCAACACAGCCAAAAATAAATAAATTAATTAATTAATTAATTTTTAAAAAAATAGGAGACTCACAAATTGGTTCTCTCTGGCTATTCCCCTTGAGGCATAAAGACACCAAGATAGAATGGCTGCCTTCTTTTCTAGCTAGGGTAAGCAACTCAGTGCTTTGAATGTGATGTTTGCTTTTTCTCAATAACGGAATTGTTATAATATGTATTTTTTGTGCTTTTCAACAGTTAAAGACATTGGGGCTTCAAAAATGATTGAAGTTTCCCCTTCATCCTCAGAGCAGAGAGTGTGCCAATATCTAATAATTCTCCATTTCTCAGTAACCCTTAAACATTGCTTCTCTAAAATCAGCAATTTGACCTTCCGATATAACTCTTATGTCTCTTTAACTGTGAATTTTTAAAAATTGAGACAAGTAACAAGATGAGGTATTTTTGATGTAAATTTGGATGACTTTGCAGGAAGGATAAAAATGAAAATTACCTAGAACTCAAAACCCTTGGTATACAAATATCCCCTAAGTGAGTAAGTGAAAAGTACAATCAATATTAGATTCTAACCTCAGCTCTCCCACTGCCTGACAATGGGCACTTAACCTCCCTGTGCAGCTTGGGAGTATTAATTTCTATATCTAGTCACCTCTTTGAATATTTTGAGAATTAGATAATGAACTTGCTCTTTGAGCTATTTGGAAAAACCAATGGTACATAATTTTTTTTTAAGTGTTGTTTAAAATCTTGTGTCTTGCAAAGAAAAAAAACGTATTTAGCTATTTGAGATGCTATATTCAGTCAAATATGTATTCTTTGTATAACATCTAACATAAAAGTATGCCCTAAGTACTGGTTTTTACTATTTACCACATTAGTACTTAATAACATGGAATCTAGATTATTATTCTATTATAGGCTAATTCTTTTGAAACACAAGAAAATAGATAATATGAACCTGTATGCAGCAAAAAATAGTTTTCATTCTATTTCTTTTTCCTAAAATAGGACTTTCATTATGTTTTCTGTGCTCAAAGGACTTATATTTTCTCCCAATTTCATTAAGTTGGGATTTTTAAAGACTTTGTAACAGCCCCAAGTCTTCCTTTCCAAACCCTGTCCTTAAGTCAAGGCAATGTCGTTCTATTCCCCACGTATCCTGTGATAATTCTGGTCTACTCACTTTTTCATGTCATTTGCTCTTCCTTTCACTGTCGTCTCTGCCTTTTCCATTTTTTTTTATTCTTTAAAAACCTTGAAGAACTGATGCAGTGAAAAACTGATATATATACAAATACACATATGTAAGTGTATTATGTATATATGTATGTTTATATGTGATATCTAATAGTCAAAGCCAATAATAAAACAATTATTTGTATACATTTTTAACTTCCCCATAATATTCAAAGATTTTGTTTTCATGCGATTGTTTTCAATGTTCAAACTCTCTTCCCTCCCATTTTGTTGTTTTGCCTGATGGGAAGCCCCCTGCTTTACAATCTGCACCCTGAGGGGATCTCTGGAGTGAGGAAGAAGAGGAGAAAATGATAGATTCAATATCCACTAGCTAAATGACAACTCTCAAATTCCTCTTTCCCAGCATCCTGGGAAGAGTGAAAATCTGTTTCTAATGAAGGAATTACTGTTTTTTGCAGTGATCCTTCTACTTTCTTTGTAATTGCTGGAGTTTTTCAAATTCTATTCTTTTGTTGGAGCCAATTTTTAAAAAGTCAACAATGAGATGTTTATTGTAGCTAACATTTTCATTTTGTCTTATAAAAAATTCATTAATTTATTCAAAATATATTTATAAATTACAGGTTATGTATGGGAAATTAAATAGCTTACATATTTTGAACCCTCACTAATAAATATTTAATGTATTTTTATTAAAATGATAATGTACATTTTTACATAAAAGTCAAAATCAAGAACTAAAAGTTAAATAACTGTATAATGATAGTAGAGAGAATCAAGAGTAACAGTATGTTCAGAACAGTGTTATAAGAAGTCTACAAGAGTTGACCTTAAAATTATTTTTTAAATATTGTAGATACTTCCTTTCCTTGGCAGTACACTGCTAAAATAGTTACAAAAGATAAAAAATGATTAACCCACAAAAGGTAAAAAAAAGAAAGAAAGAAGGCTGAGACATTAAGAGATGAGAGATTTAAATACATTTTTGGTACTGGTGTTAACTGACTTAGGAGAGAGAAGAAAGCTGTATCTTGAAGTGGAGAATTTCTAGGGGAAATTAATGAATTGATCACTTGAAGGGGCACTGTTTGGAAACATCAGGTACTGAGAGAGGGTAAGGACGGGGGGATTGGCTGAAAATCTGGACAAGACAGAGGAGGGAAACCTAGGCTCCAATTCTTCTGCACAGTGAGGAACTTTCATCTTCCACCAACTCCTTCTCTTCCTGTCAACCACCAGCTCTGAAACTCAGCACCAGGAGACATCAGGTTAAATAGAAAACTGTGGTGACATTAGGTCCGAAGCCACGACACTTAGTTCAGAAACCATATTGTGAACTGATGGGCCTTTGGCCTCTTCGCAAGCACACTAGCAGGCAGCATAGCTGTGCCGTCCATCCCCGGGCCCCCACCTGCCCTCCAAGCACGTGATGCACTGATTCTTCTCTAGTGTCCAAAAGGCCCTTCCTTCAACCCTACTCCTCACCCAAAAGAACGATTTCTAAATATTGACATTTCTCAATTTCAAATCTGAATATATAGTCAAGGTACTCCAATCCCTCAAGGACAGCCTTCGTTTGAAAGGAATGGATCAAAACAGAGAGAGAATTTCTACAAAAAGAAGGACAAAGATAGTGAAGGAATCAAAAATGTGAAAGAAAACCCCTAAACTGTAACATCTTCAGTGAGTTAAGAGAAAATATTCTACCCATAAAAAAGGAATGTAATACTACAAAAGAATGATATAACCATAAAGTATACATAAAATACTTGATAGTAATTTAACAGTAATAGTCTACATAAAAAATTCTAATAGAGATTTTGGAAGCCAATATGCAAAGTGTAAAAATTGAAAAATCAGCACTATAGACATTACTGAATATTGAGATAAATACCCAAAGAAAGAGCTTAAAAAGTTGAAACTGTTTCTGGAGAGAAGGATTTAAAGTTTGATAGAAGACCTACTGTATAGCACTCAATACTCTGTAATAATCTATATGGGAAAAGAATCTGAAAAAGAATAGATATATGTGTATGTATAACTAAAAGACTTTGCTGTACACCTGCACAACCTTGTAAATCAACTATACTCCAATATAAAATAAAAATATTAAAAAAAGAAAGTTTGATAGAGTTTACTATGCACCCTTTAGCTCTGTGTTTGTTTTACCTGCTTGCGTGAATGACTGGTAAACAAACAAAACAAAAAAAAAGAAACATTTAAACAATTAAACATTTAAACAATTAAAACAAATATAATCAAAGGTAAAAGTACAGACCGTTTTTTTCTTTTGCGATACGCGGGCCTCTCACTGTTGCGGCCTCTCCCGTTGTGGAGCACAGGCTCCGGACGCGCAGGCTCAGCGGCCATGGCTCACGGGCCCAGCCGCCCCGCGGCATGTGGGATCTTCCCGGACCGAGGCACGAACCCGTGTCCCCTGCATCGGCAGGCAGACCCTCAACCACTGCGCCACCAGCGAAGCCCCAGACTGTAATTTTAAAAATTGAAGCTTTTGGTGAGTTTATTAAAAGCAAAATTAGTACACTGTGTAGAGCAAGTAATTTTATTTCTGATGATTCAGTACTCAGTAGCGATTCAGGGTCAGTCATTATGGGATGTCAACTTGGTTATATAAACGGAAACTGTGTAAGAGACTGTAACAGATATGTATCTAATCTAGAGCGTGAGAGAAACAAAGCTCAGACATTTTTCTTTTGATCAGTGATTTACTATTTTTATTTTCTCAGATTGCAGAAAAGCAAATAAGTAAAGTAAGATTTTTGAGTTGATTTAGCTATAGAAAATTTAAATTAAAAGTCTCATTTTGATATTTCTTAAGGAAGGAGTCAATTTTGTTATTATGAAACACTGTAGTTTTACCTTCGTCAGTTGTGCATAAAGTGTTTTTAAGATTGTGTCTAACTGCAAAATGTAAGTACTTAGTGTATGGCTGACTACTATTTTAATCACATACTACATTGATTGTACTCTTCTATTTAATACAGTACATAAAGAGTTTTGTACTTTGTTGTATTTGGATCAAGTGGGGATTAAGTCTTACAAACTATGTCTATGAATATTTCTTTGGTGGTTTAGAGATTATCCATGTATGATCTGAAAATTGTATTTATAATGAAAACTTTCATCAGAGCAAAAAAGAATACTGGAATTGCACTTATAAATCCCAAGTGAAAGAGTTCTCAATCACAAAACTTAGAAGATGTCTCTAGGAACTGGTAAGTTAATGTTTTCAAAAAGCCACCTGGGAATGAAACTGATAAATTATATCTCGGGTATTTGATAACCCAGTGGTCACTTTAAAGTAGATATAGAAAACAACATATTATTTCTCTGTATTTAATGAAAGCATTATGATCTGCTTCTGTCAGCTAATGAAAGAGCACAAATCACTTCAACAAAATGAAGTTTAATTTTTTAAGAATATTAAAAAGTTCTGAGTTGATAGGTAATTCTTAGCTACTTTGAGTCCCATCTTTCCTGCCAGAGTGATTGTGCTATACTCTCCTACCTTTACAAGGGAAATGGAATCAATATAATATTACCAACCACCCTTGAGTGTGAATCATTGATTTGCCACCGGTCTGTACTCCCCGACCTCCTCCTTTCTTTCATGTAATTGTCCATCTAGATGGTATATGATCAATACTCTGTTATATTTTGACAGAAAAAAATAGATTTCCACTTGTTAACTTTTTACTAATAAAGAAAGAATGGCCTCAACGAATGGAAGGCTTAGAACAAAAAACCTTTTGCACTTTTTCAGGGAGCAGTAAGTGTTGCCGATTACTAATAATTGCTATCATATACGTTCTGCAAAGCAGGTAGTAATCTGAAAATCAAATGATCAGGGAAAGTTAAGAGACCATGAGTGATTGGTTTATATAATATTCATATTTTCAAGCAAACTTTAAAAAATATATTAGTATCTTGGACATTTCCACCACTCCATTCCCACTATTCCTACTTAGAAAAATCATGTCTTGGAGATAATAAAGAAATAACCCTAAGAAGATCGTATCCTACAAAAACTGCAAGTACAGTATGTGGATCATCTTTCTTGTCTCTTAGCTAATGTGGAACATATCCAATACTTTCACGTCAAGTCATTTACTTCACCATAGGAACATTGCAGACTCCAAAGCCTACATCAAGCAACGGACTTTTAATTTTTTAATGCAATATTCACTCTTTGCATGGAAGAAAAATGCTCTATGCTAGTGGTAAGTGTGGGGAAAACAAAAGGTAATCTTCTTTATTTACTCTGGGATTGAATAAACTAAGCAGTACCAAAATAAATTCCTAAACAGGTATTTAATACCAGAAAAAATTCAATGCTAGTTAAAGCAGTATTTTATTCGTAAGAACAAATCAGTTGGGACTGAATAATGTCTGGATACTTTAGGTATGAGAAATCTGAGAGACCCATAGTAGAATTTGGCAAAAGGATCCCTAACTAAATAAGGCTGAAATTCTGCCAGGTGAATTAATCCCCTTCCTTAGGCTTTGTCTTCCCAGCTCTTTCCCTAAGGATTATTTGGCCAGCTCTAATATTTATTGCTTATAATCTTAAGTACATAAGGTGTGCTCGCTAACGTGACCTCTAATTATATTTACATACTGAAGTACACATGTTACCAGTCATAAAGTTGTACTGACCTTTGTCATTAAAAAAACAAAAACAAAAAAACCCTAAAAACTCAAACCTAAAAGATGTGTCCAAAGAACTTTCCCTTACAATTGGCAGAAAATCCAGCCCAAACAGGCTTCTTAAAAGGAGCTGATTCACTCGCTTAACTAAAACATATAGGGGAGGGCTGGCTCCCTCTCTCCCTCTGTCTCTCTCCTCTCCTCCTTCTCCTTTGCTTCCTCTATTCTTTCCTGTTTCCTCTCTTTTGCATCTCTTCCAGGTCTCCATTTGCCTTCATACCTGTGCAGGTTTCCCACCTCGAACAGAAGATGGCTTCAGCTTTCCCAGATCTCACATCCTCTGAGGTTCAGTCTAGCAGGAGGGAGAAGTCCCCTGTCTCTTCTCAGCATTCCTGGTGAATGCTTACTTTCACTTCTGATGGGGTAACAGAAACCATTACTGAACTATCCATGGTTAGGAAGAGGAGAAGGAAGCATATTGATTGGCTTAGAGCTGTCACTCATTTCACTCCGGAACCCCATCTGTATTAGTTTCCTATGGCTGCTGTAAAAAATTACCACCAACTTGGTGGGTTAAAATAATATGTTTATTCTCTTACAGTTCTGGAGGTCAGAAACCCAACATCACTTTTACTAGGCCAAAATCAAGTTGTGGGGAGACCCGTGCTCCTTCTGGAGGCTCTAGGGGAGAGTCCATTTGTGAGCCTTTTCCAGCTTCTAGAGCTGCATTCCTTTGCTCTCGGCCCCTTCCTCTATCTTCAAGGCCAGCAGCCTAGTGTTATGTTTGGTCATATTGCCCTCTTCTGTAAGCAACTCTATCTCTGCCTCCCTTTTTTTTCTTTTTTTTCTTTTTTTGCGCGGTATGCGGGCCTCTCACTGTGTGGCCTCTCCCATTGCGGAGCACAGGCTCCGGACACGCAGGCTCAGCGGCCATGGCTCACGGGCCCAGCCGCTCCGTGGCATGTGGGATCCTCCCGGACCAGGGCACGAACCCGTGTCCCCCTGCATTGGCAGGTGGACTCTCAACCGCTGCGCCAAGCCCTCTGCCTCCCTCTTGTAATGAAGCCCTCTGCCTCCCTCTTGTAATGACATTTGTCATTACATTTAGGCCCCATCCAGGTAATGCAAGATAATCACCCAATCTCAATATCCTTAGCAATCATATCTGCAAAATCACTTTTGTCACATAAAATAGCATTCACAGGTTCCAGGGGTTGGGACCTGGGTATCTCTGAGGGACATTATTCAACTTACCACACACAATATAAGCATAAAAACAGAGAGAAGGGAAGATGGAAACCCAACAAAGGTTGGGAAGATAAGTAACAAATATCTAATACTGATGTGTTTTAGAAGCTGTTTTTATTTTGTTCCTTTGTCTTTTGTAATTATATTAGCAAAGCAAGGGTCTTCCTGTGCTTCTAATTTTAATTTAACATCAATGGCCAAATTATCAAGTGTACAGAAAATATAAGTGGGTATCGGGAAGCTAGAGATCCAGTTGTGACTTGAACTTTTCATGGCATGGAATTATCTACTCTAAGGATAGTTTGAGCATTAGACATTTCTTCAGCTATAATAATAGTTCCTTTCTGTGGCTCGAAGATGGAACTGTGCTTTGTTCACCTCTTAAGTAAATGAATCAAGTAAGATTTTTAGTCAAGCATGATAAAAGAGCTATAATATAGGTCGGTTGACGATGAATGTATTTTCTATTTTCTATTCCAAAACATACGTGAAAGACCAGGTTAGCATCAATTAGATATTTTGTATAATACCTTACGTTGCCCAACCGCTGTAAGTTTAAGCCTTCACCAAAAAAAAAAAAAAAAAAAAAAAAAAAAACCTCTTCTTAAATTGGTTGTTCACTGTACCTTCTTTTTTGTTTGATTGGATTAATTGATTACCCCTTATTCCCTCAATGCAATCAAATTATAGCATCCTCTCTTAGTTTTCAGATTCTCAGAGGAAGATGGAACCTGTTTGTTTGGCTTGGAATTAAAATTCCCTATCCTTAATCTTCCATGATCATTGACTGATCTGCTTGAATGGAAGAATTTAAAAAAATTATAAGAGAGGCAGAACTATATTGTGGATGAGAATCAGAAGATTTGGGTTTAAATCTTTATTTTGGCTAGTTGCTAGTTTTCAGCTGTGAGACCTTGACAGAATTACTGCACCTCTCTGATCCTCATTTTTTAATCCATAAGATGGGAGATAGTAGTAATTATCCACGGTTACGCTCTGCTTTGAAAGTGTAAAGCACAGCATGCAGCACCAAAAATTATGGGTATTTTTCTTGTCATTGTATTCATTCTATCACATGGATATTGCTTAACATATAATTTTATTCAAGTGTTTTGAAGGAACTGATATGTCAGTTAATAACGGTTTAGTGAATACTCTGTGTGCTGCCCTTAAGGAGCCTTCAATCCTGCTATGTACAGTTTTTAGTAGAACCCATTACAACTGTTTAATATCACCTAACAGAACACATATAAATATGTTTGACATAAATTTAGCCACAATTTAAAATAGTTCAATATGTTGTAAAAGATTTATTTTAAAAAGCATTATATAATTTTCAGTAACTGAAAAAAACCTTTGATTTTTGGACATGATTCAAGAAGATTTTAAGTATAAAGTGAGAAACCAGGTAATAAGGTCTATCTTATTGAGTGGCAGAGGAATTCAGCAATCTAGGCCAGAGGATAAAACTGGTAACACTTTGAAGACTTCTACATCTCTGTGATTCATATAGTTCCAGATACCTATCAGTCTCAAGTTTATCCACGGGCACTCTAAAATTATATGAAAATGGCTATACAAAGAGCAGTTATAAAAAGAAACAAAGCTTGATTGTTTTGTTGTTTAGATTACACATATAAGTGAAAGCACAAAGTATTTGTCTTTCTCTGTGTGACTTATTTCACCAAGCACAGTACCTTCTAGGTCCATCCATGTTGTTGCAAATGGCAAGATTTCATTCTTTCTTATGGCTGAGTAATATCCCAATTATATATATATGCGCCCTTTTCTTTATCCATTTATCTATCAATGACACTTCGGTTGCTTCTACAACCTGGAGGGGAGGTGGGTAGGGGAATGGGCAAATAAACATAGGAGATTAAGAGGTACAAACTACTAGTTATAAAATAAATAAGTCACAGGAATGTAATGTACAGTACAGGGAGTATCATCAATACTATTATACAGTAATAACTTTGTATGGTGCATAATCTATAAAAATATTAAATTACTATGTTGTATAGCTGAAACTAATATAATATTGTAAGTCAACTATACTTCAGTAAAAAAAAAAAGAAAGAAACGAAGCTGTGGCTCTGTGGTCATATTAGCAATAGCATAAGTCTGATTACGTTGGGTTGGCATGTACTACTAATTACATAATTAAGGCTAGATGTACTGTGTCTAAAAAATTAACTCTAGAATATAAATTCCTATTTATATTTTTCCCCTCTCTTCCCACTTTGATGTTACACATTAAAAAAAAAAAAAGAGAAAACAAACTGAATACTGGTGATCAAAACCACTCTAATAATCAAATACGAATTGAAAAAAATTTCTCTCTCTGACACTAACATTTACAGTAATAATAAAAGTGTTAAGTGCTTAAAAGAGAAAACAATCTATGTAGTTTGTCAGTCTTTACCCAAAAGATTGTGAGGGGGCAAATTTTTGTTAACAACACTAGAATATACTAAAGTTTCTTTAATTTTAGAAACTCAGACTTACAATGAATATGGCATTCAGAGATCCATCCATGTAGAGCCCCAACTGGTGCTTCCCCTATTACTTCATAAGGTGCCCTAAGCCTTTAATGAATAAATATGTGACTTTCTAAAATAACTAATAACTTTAATTTTAAAATAAAAATGAAAACAACTAGCTGGCATTGCCCCACGAAGAGTACCATGTTCCAAAATTATAGAAAGAAAGAGAAGCTAAAATTAAGTTATTAGTTCCTGGTGAAAATTTAATGAAGTCGACATAGGTAGCATTTCTTTTAGAAGCATAATTTTTGACTTAATAATTTGTTATTCCCAAGACCTGTAATTATTTGAACAGTTTTTGTAAAAGAGGCAGTTGCATGGGGATATGCTAAGACTTAGACAAAGAGATTAATTTTTTCAACAGCAGGAGTGAGTGAGATTTATGTTATCCAAAAGAGAAGGTAAACAGGCAAGCAAAATCATCCATCTTCCACAATAATGCCCTTCTGTTTATTAACAGCTATGGGGAAGTTTAGGCTATCAGTCTATAGTTGAGTTTTGTCTACTTCGTGGCATAAGGGAGGGTGAATCAGGAAACTTGTTTGGTTAATTTTAGCCTAGTAAGTTTTTAAAAGCAACTCAGAAGAAGTAAGGCAACACAGTTAGGTATTGATTTTCCTGTCTCAAACCGAGAGTCATAAATTATATGCCATGCCCAAGTTCTTCCTGAAGATATCAATACTCTTCCCATAAGGCCATCTGTGGTTAAATATTTTGATCACTGAAGTGGAAAAATAGACACCAGAGCCAACTGAGATGGGGAAGAGGGGGTGTACCTTTTCTGATGAAATACTGGACCACTCAAATAGATTTCTGTTAAACTGTCTGGGTCACGAAATACATCTTGGGCCACATTCATTATGGCAACCAAAACACAGCAGCTATCCTGACTACAGATGAGTACAAACGCTGAGGGTAGGAAATGGATATCCCAATATAAGGATACAAATTTAAATAAATATAAACCACATTTGTGAGTGCTTAGAAAATACACTGTCTCATTTGGATAAATTTTTATTGTTTGCACCAGCTATTTTTCTGTATTTTTGGTTTAATCATTTTATTTTTCATTCAATCATACACCAGTATTTTTCACTACTTACCTTGGATCAGGTATGATTCTACAAGCTGAACAGACAGGAGTGAACAAGACAGATGAGGTTCTTGGCCCTTAGAGAAAAATATGTAAACAAATTAATGAACTAATACAGGTTGTCAGGAAATAGTGCTTCGATAGAGAGTAATTGGGAAACTCCCTTCAAAGGGGTGTTCAAGCAAGTTTTCCAAGGTTGTGCCGGTGTCTGAACAAGGACTTAAACGAGGGTGGGTTTAAGTGAAGAACTGGTGAACCAGTTTTCCTGGATAAGGGATGAACAATGTCCTGAGATGGAAAGCATCTTGGCAAGTATGAAGAATTGAAAAGCCGTGAGTGTATCTGGAAAGTTGTGAGGGAAAGGGCAGTAAGTACTAGAGTCACTAGACAATCAGAATTCTAAATACTAGGTAGTCAGAATTCAAAAATGCAAACCCGAAGGGCCTGCTAGGCCAAGTTAAGGAGTCTGGATTTTATTACAATAGCATTTATTATGGAGTTATTATGAGGTGTTTTATGACAATATTCTGCTTAGAGTAAGCCAAAAGTTAATTTTTTTAAAAAAGCTTTATTGTTCCTTAAATAAATGCAAAATTCAGTTTCTCCATCTTAATTTATTTTTAATAACTTTCAAAAGAACACTACTGTGTAAACCTCAGACATAGTATGTTTAAGGAAATTTCAAGAGAACTTTGGAATTCCTGGGGAACGTGTTCTGGTGGTTCTTCCAGAAGGAGAGACCAGTTGGTAGAGAAGGAGGGCTGGGGAGGAATCCTGGTAAGTGATTCTGACAGATAATGGAGCACGAGCTTTCACATCAGCCTCGATTCCTTTCCCCCCCCCCCCCCCTCTATATCCTTTCACACATTTCACAATCAAGTTCACAGACGGAGAGATTGGCTCAGCTTGATGTAGAGCTTTCAAAACAATGGGTGTTTGGTTTCAAAAGATCCTTACACTTTTCTCAGGGATATTTGTAATGAACAGGAACTTGTTAGCTACTCAGAATACTCAGACAGTAGATTCTCTAACACCCACTACGGCACATGTACACAAACACGCAGTCTCACACTTTCTCCATCAGAGCATAGCGGAGTCAGGACGTTCTCAGTAACTTGCCGACGTATACCAATCAGCTAACACATCACTCACTGCAAGCAGTAATGTCTCCGTGCCAGGGGGCTTAGTGAGTGAACTGACCCAGCAAAATGTCAACACAGCGAATGAAGAGTTAATGGATATAGGGGCTTATTTTTTCCTATAGATACTAAATAAACGGAGTAGGGGATGTGATTTCAATTTGCTTATTGAAATTTGAATATGGCTTTAAGAACTTTAATGTATTGTAATGCCTTATCAGATGGTGATATCAAAGTAGTTTCACACAAGCTTTCACGTTGGCTGGGACATTTTATTTAAACTAAGGAAGAGCTAGAGAACGAGAGGTTGTCTTATATTTGAGGTACAAATCAGTTTCTGTTTCAGTCGACTAGGAAATTATTCAATATTGTTTTTTCCTAGAAAAGCATCTCGTTTTCTCCTGTATTTGATTTCTTGAAGCATGGTGAATACACTTACTTGGTCTAAGAGAAATTTTTCTACTTTCTCAATTGCATTAAAAGATAATATTTGAAAATAAATTGAATATTTGAAGTAAAGTACACAGTCTTTTCTAATAATAGGCTTCTGAAACAGACAATGTCCATTTGGCTTCAAGACTGAAAATAATGTTACATCAGCAGCATATCTTCCAGTGTGATTTAGTAGAATGTTTGGTTAGCAGGAAGTATCAGTTTACTAGATTTGTATTTATGGAATGGAATGTTAGTATTTACCTTAAGAATAAATGATACCAATCATTTTTGTTACTCATGTATTACTTTTCCACAGCTTTTCTACCACTTTATGACAAAATTTCTACCCCTTCTGGAATAATCTACCTAAATTTGATCTGCCTGAGAACATTCCTGAAGTAAGAGGGTCATCCTTTTCCCTTTTTCCTTTCATAATTGTCCGTCTCCCACTGAATTGCCCTTCTTATAATTGCCCTTCTCATCCATCTTGAATCTTACTAGGGTGCATTGTCCCAAGGAAGAAAAATCTCTGACACACAAAGGAATATTTTTAATATATTGGTGTTGGTGTTGAGAAAGTGAATTACTCCAGAGACTCAGTTTAAAAAATCTTTTTGCAATGTAAGTTGTTACCAGTGATTTTATTTCAACAAACATGAAGGAGGACCCAAATAAATTGCCCACTGACAGATCATTAGAAATATCTATGGCGTATCACTCTGATTTGGGCATATAATTCTGAAGGAGTTCAAAGAATTGAGAAACACTGCTTGAACAAAAATCTTTCTATTCCCATGTACTTAATTTCTATGAATAATTTTTTCAGCATTTGCCTTCTCCCTCAAAAAACACTGAAAAGGAAAAATAGAAATAAAATTGATGCTGAACCTATTTCAACTTAAGAAGCAACTCGCATCTTAAAATGATTAGCAATAAAATTATACTTTATGTTAAATATTCCCATGTCGAAACTTATTTCCCATTTAAGTTGTTTTGATTAATTATATGCTTTTACTATTGTAAATGTAATTTAATACTGAAAATATATTTTAACATTTAGAGCATTATAATCACAGGAATACTACTACTACTAAAAATAATAACAAAGACTTAAATGTCAATTTGCATATATATTTTCAATGTAGCAAAATATGCTAAGATGATCAATAAAATACTTTAAAGCATAGGTTTATATCATATAAAGATAAAATTCTGCCAAGGATTTGGAATGAAATAGGAATTCAAGGAGATAAAGAAATGTCGGGCTTCCTTGGTGGCACAGTGGTTGAGAGTCCGTCTGCGGATGCAGAGGACACGGGTTCGTGCCCCGGTCCGGGAGGATCCCACATGCCGCGGAGCAGCTGGGCCCGTGAGCCACGGCCACTGAGCCTGCGCGTCCGGAGCCTGTGCTCCGCAACGGCAGAGGCCACAACAGTGAGAGGCCCGCATACCGCAAAAAGAAAGAAAGAAATATGTCAAGTTTTCAACAGTTAAAGAGCATGTTCGCGTATCATTTAAAGGGATGATACTGTGACTACATCACAAATTTCTAAGACCTTAGGAGTCCATTACACTGAAAAGAGTAATGTAATCATAGATTTAAAAAATATACAATATGCCAGAAGTCATATCCTTGGCAACCAATTAAAATAATTATGAAAAAATTTAGAAGTCAACCTAAAAACATTTATGATGATACAAAGCTTTTCAAAATTCTCATAGAAAGAATGTGAGCAAAATTTTTTGAAAAAAACAATGGACAAAGAATGAAACCTCCTTTAGAAGAATAGCAATCTTGCAGAAACAATTTTTACTGGAAGGCAGGTTTATGCAACCAGGAGCGGAAAGCCAAAATCCTCACAATGGCCTGCAAAGCCCTATACTATGTCCACCACCTTCCCTTTCCTACTCTTTTTTCCCTGATCACTCCACTTTAGTGAGACTGCGCTCCTTGTTACACTTCAGACACACTAGACAGGTCCTGCCTTTGACTTTGCATTGCTTATTTCCCTCTGGCTGAAATACTCTTTCCCCAGGTTTCTTCCTGTCTTGTTCTGTGCCCTCCTTCAAGTCATTATCATCTACTCATTGAGGCCTCCCTCTACCATCCTATATAACATTACAGTTGCCTCAACCCCAACTCTCCCCTGCTTAATCTTTTTTTCCATAAAATAGTACTTTTTATACACATAATACTTTTAACACACAATGGAGTTGAATTATGTATTAAGTTTTTAGTCTCTACCCCTCTAGAACGCAAGCCCCATGGAAGGGAGATTTTGTCTCTTGTTCACTGCTCTATCTCCAGCACCTAAAACAGCCCCTGGAACTTAGTAGGCAGTAAATAAAAGATGTTGCATGGATGAATATGCAAGTTGTTTCTAAGATTCATGGCCTACATGTCAAAGGCTTCTTTAGAAGGAAATGACAAAACCTCTTGTAAAATTTTCTTGTCAATGTCAGTAGAAATAATGGGAGTCTATCATAACTGATTATGGAACCAAGGAAATAAGCCATCCTTATCCCTGTTAGTCATTTATTATAGATGTAATTTATCCTCATGACTAACAAGATCACAAAGAAGCTTACATTCGCTCCTTTATTCATTCTGTCAGTTCGGTTAGTTAATTAAGTGAGTTAATTGTTCAGCATCTGTTGGCTACTGTGCCCTTGGGGCAAAGGTAAAGAGAAATCTGCCTCTGGCTCCCCAGGATAGCACAGGATAGTAAAATAGGGCACTTTTAATTTTACAAATGCATATTTCTTCAAAATGCTTTTCTTTAATTTAAAAAAATAATATAGTTTTACCCACATTTATCTGTAAATTCAATGTACTCCCCAATAGGAAGTTCATGGAATTTGATGAGGTGATCATATAGTGACATGAAAGAACCAAAGGCCAAGAATAACCAACATATTTTGGAAGAGAAGGAAGAATCTGTATCAATAAGCCCTATATCTAATGTCAAGGCTTATTATTAAAGCTATAGTACTTAAAAGTATTGTATTGACAGAGGGAGAGACAAATACAATAGTGAAATATAATGGAGAACCCTGCATATATAGAACCTTGCAATATGACAGAAATAGCATTACAGATTAGTCGAGAAAGGATGGATTCTTCAATAGACGACTGGATTGTTTAAAATGATGCTCTTATTATGAAAAAAAATCTCCACTCTTACACCCAAAGAAATTTCAGATGGTCTAAAGGCCCAAATTTAAAAGAAAAATTTTATAATGTTTAGAAGAAAATTTAAGAGAATACACTTAAGATCTTATAGTATGAAAAACATTTCTTTTAAAAAGGACTAAAGAAAAACAGTAACATAAAAGAAAAGATGGATTTACTTTACCAAAGCTATCATAAGTAAATATAAAAGATAAGCACAGAAGGGAAGGATATACTTGCTTTCATACAAGGAATCAAAGATTATTATATAGTATGTATTTATAATATATAAAGAGTTTGTATCAGTCAATAAGAAAAATACCCCCAAATCAATAAATGGACAAAGCATAAATTGAGAGACTAAGTTATCCAAGTCACCAGTAAACAAATGAAAAATGCTTATGCTCAGAAATGAACCAGAATGTTTAAATTAAACCAGTTAACAAAAAAACATTTCATATTCATTAGACTGGCAAAATTTTAAGTCTAATAATGCCAAGTGTTGGAGAAAATGTGAAGTAAATCTCACATAATATTAACTGGTGGTTAAGTTGGTCAAAAAAACAGGGAGAGCAATTTGGATATATGTAATTAGTTTATAATGTTCAAACACTTTGATTTAGCAACTTCTTAGTATTTACCTTACATAAACTCTTGCATAGGTGCACAAGGAACCATACGTAGGCATGCTCATTGTGGCTTCCTAACACAAATATATATTAGAAATAACAAATCAACAAGAGACTGGATGAATGGTGTCTTATTTTCACATAGAATACAAAAAAGAAGTTAAATAAGTAGATCCATATATGTCAAAACAATAAAATTAATGAAAAAAGCAAGTCAGAGTAAAATGTCTACAATACACAATTCAATGCTATGTTGCTTACAGTTACATATGTATGTAATAAAGTTGGGTAGATGGAAACTACCACCAATTCCTCCCAGTTCCAAAAGTCCATAACACCCCATACACAAAATACATCTTCTATATTTGTGTTTTCTGGGTAACTTTTATCAAGCTATTATAATAATTCAAAAGACAGTAACAGTTACCTTCTTCCCCAGGAAGTTCTTCCCATATCATGCTTTTAATTAACCTCTGTAAATGTATCCCCTTTGCCCCAATCTGTCTCCCTGTCCCACACTGCTCCTTTGGATATCAGAGCTGCGTATTGCTATAGTTCCCTAGATATTTCCACTTGGATGCCCACCAAGCACCTAGAACTTAACGAGTGAAAGATGGAACTCACCTTGCCTTGGCCCCCTTGCTCCTTGCCTGCCTCAGCCATCTAACAGATTACTCGGTGGACAGGATCCCCACCTCCTCCCTCTTCCTCAGTCCCCACATCCAATTACAAAGTACTCTCGGGCTTCCCTGGTGGCGCAGTGGTTGAGAGTCTGCCTGCCGATGCAGGGGACACGGGTTCGTGTCCCGGTCCGGGAAGATCCCACATGCCGCGGAGCGGCTGGGCCCGTGAGCCATGGCCGCTGGGCCTGCGCGTCCGGAGCCTGTGCTCCGCAATGGGAGCCTGTGCTCCGCAATGGGAGAGGCCACAACAGTGAGAGAGGCCCGCGTACTGGAAAAAACAAAACAAAACAAAAGTACTCTCAATATCACTTGTCAAATATTTATTTCAGCCTTCCTCTTCTCACCATTCCAAATGTGGAACCATGCCCAAGCCCCCTTGTCTTCAGGCCAGATTATTACCACAGCCTCCTAACTACTCATCTATTCCCCACATTGAAGCTAAAAAGCAAACCTAACTGTGCATGTTCCAAGTGCAATGCTTTTAGCATGCAAATCTGACCTTGGTATGTCCCCAGCTTAAAATGTTACAATGGTACCTACTTGTCCTTAGGATAAAGGTCAGACTTCTCAATACAGGTACAGGGTTCTTTCTAATGTGATGTTTGCCTCTTTCCCCTCCCCATTTTTTACTGTGCCTTCCTCTTCTACTCAGCGCTCCAGCTAAAGTGAACTTCAATTCCTTCTTTAGATACGTTTTCTCAGGCCTCTAGGACTTTATTCATGTGATGCTGTTATATTTACTCATTCTCCTTCCCCTTTATCCAGTTAACTTCTGCCCACTGTATATATTGTTTCTTTCAATTCCCAAGTCTGAATTCTATCATACCCCTCTTTTGTGCTGTTCTTAGGCTGCCACATAATGGATGCACAGGTTGTACACTGTTCAACTGTAGGGGGCGCTCTTCACATTGGTCTATGTAAATGGTGCCCCTGAAGTTGTGCGATGTGGTAGTCATACCTATAATGTCTCTATCACAGTGCTAACTGCACTGTAATGTAATTGCCTGCTGACTTGTCTTTCTCACTGTTTCACTAAGTAGATAAGGGGCATCACACCTGAGACTAGAAGTCAATTAAAAAATACAAAAACCACTGACTCTTCACCTTTGTCATGAGGTCATATAAGCACATATCCTCTATTTATACGCCAGGATATCATCTCAGGGAAAGAAGCAGAAAGGCCAGGCCACCTAAGAAACTAAACTTTTTTGTGTGTGGCCTCTCCCGTTGCGGAGCACAGGCTCCGGACGCGCAGGCTCAGTGGCCACGGCTCACGGGCCCAGCCGCTCTGTGGCACGTGGGATCTTCCCGCACCGGGGCACGAACCCGTGTCCCCTGCATCGGCAGGCGGACTCTCAACCACTGCGCCACCAGGGAAGCCCAGAAACTGAACATTTTTATCCAAATAAAAGTAAGATATAAAAGTAAGTATGCAATGAAATATAAGCTCCATGATAGCAGGGATTTTTGTTTGTCTGTTTGTTTCTGTTTGGTCCATTGCTGATACCTCTGACTCTAGAAGAAAATCTCGCTCTTGGTAGTCCTGAAGAAAGGTTTGCTGAATGAATGGAGTCATTTGTTTCATGATTATTATTGTAGACTGTACTTCACCTGGATTGAGGGCCCATAAAGAATACTAGAATGGAGCTAGACAGGCATCCATGTTGCTGTTTTGCGTTCAGTGAATGGCTCTCCTACATGTATCAGGTTAAGAAACTGCAATTCCTTAGCATCAGTCAGCTTTGTACGGTTCTTTAATTCATCTGGGGACAAGGCAGAAGAAAGAAGAAAAAAACTCATGGGGAGTAGAATCACAAGAAAGGTAAATACACCCTTTGGATTGCTGGGCTTTTAAACAAGTAACATTTATATAGCAACTTACAGACCCACAGAACTTCCACACACGTGATCTCCTCTGCCCTTCTCCAGGGAAGGCAGAGACCGAGCAGCCATTTCCTTCCTGTCAGGATAAGACAGAATCTCTCCACCCGAAATAGAGTTCCTGTTAAAAGTTTCTTTTACATCTTAAAGGTCATAAATGAAAACACAGTCATCAGGAGCTGTTTGTTATCTCTCAATTGTGTTTATTTTAAAGGAAGTTTTCTATCTGTTAGAGAAGAAACAGAAAAAAAAGAAAAATTTTTATGGAACTGGGTTGCTAGGTTAAGGTTTCATGAATTCTTTTCCACATAATCCTAGGATTCCATGAAAATGCGCTGAGATTCATGGATGTATTAACCAAGAAGGCCTGTCTCTAAATAGTTTAGTGATGATTATGATTTCTGTTGTACTTCCTACTGAAAAATACCACTGAATCTAGTCTTTCCTCCTTTCCCACTCCCAACTACATATTTAAATTCACTCTGTGGTGATGTATTTGTTCCCAAGTTCAACTGAAATCTAAATTAAAAGATAACAGAATAACGGAACTGCTTGGTCAAGTTTCTATTTTTAAATATTTTAAACGATATGACTTTAAACACTGGAAAACTCCTGGGTTAGTTTTTTCCTTTATTGTCACTCACATTAGTATGTGTCAGTTATTGTTAAATAGAGTCCTTTTTAACATAGATTTTGAAGAATGGAGTTCTTTTAAAAGGAGTACAGTATATCTAACAATTCAGCAATGGATTATGTGTTTGGAGAAATATGATCTTACTTGTTATACCATAATTTAGTTCATGTTCAATAATATTTCACTCAGTTTATTTGATCTTGGCATAATTTGAAGAGATAAATGATATAAACATGTTTCAGTGCCAGCTTAAACAAATTCTATTGATATTTATCTCTGGTAAAATGTGACTTGAGGCTGGATGATCGAATGTCACAGTGTCAGACTAGTTTTTATTAGCTTTTAAATTATGCTACCCCAGACCAACTGGTGCCTTACGCAAAGCATTATTTCTCAGAGCACCCACTGTTGCACATCCATTCTTAATGAGATTGGGCAATACAGCCATTTACTGATGGTGCAAGGAGATTCAGTCTTCTCCCTTGTCCATAACCGTGACAAGTGAAAATATATTTATTTTTCCTAGGCTTCATTCAAAAATTGCATAATATCGAAGTACACACTTGTCTTCCTAATTCATTTACTTGTATGATGCATCGTAATGAAACTAGATTTCTTCATTTACCTTCCATTTCAGAATCAGTTGCATGAAAAGGCAGTATTTATTTAAGTAATTTTGCAATCTAAAGAGTCAAAGTGTGTGGATGAATTCCTTTAATAATTGTTGGTAACCACGGGAAACTGTACTATTGCAAAAGTGTTGTGGATTGTCAATGAGTTGGTATCTAATGGGGAAAAGCTCAGATATTTTTTAGAAATTAAAACAAAATCTCATTGTGAAGTTGCTGCTCAAAAACACAATATTCATGAAAGTTTTCCAATATAGATAATTTGTGCTTTGATGTTTAAGCTCTACTAAAAGCTCTATGACTTTATGGAACATCTTCTAGAAACTGAACTCTGAAACAAAACCTTCTGGTGTTGCTTTTGTGAGTGAAGTTGTAATAAAATCAAATACATGCATAAAGGGCTAAACATTAATGTTTTAAAGAGGTCCAACTGCATAAATAACTGCAGTCTAAAAACTCCAATAATTCCAAAGCTCCAACACTAGAGGAAATATTAGAATATCAAGAGGTTTCTGCAGAAGTTTTTGCAATATTTTGGCTCCCCATGATGCAGACATGAAAAGAAAGTCCTCCAATGTGAGTCATCTTGAAATGAATGGTCTCCAGGACATACATACTCTTTTTTTTTTTTTTTTTTTTTGCAGTACGCAGGCCTCTCACTGTTGTGGCCTCTCCCGTTGCGGAGCACAGGCTCCAGACGTGCAGGCTCAGCAGCCATGGCTCACGGGCCCAGCCGCTCCGCAGCATGTGGGATCTTCCCGGACCGGGGCACAAACCCGTGTCCCCTGCATCGGCAGGCGGACTCTCAACCACTGCGCCACCAGGGAAGCCCTATGCTAGATATTTTTAATTTATTCTGCAGATGAGGAAACTAAATCCAGAGGGGTAATTTGCCCAAGGTTATAATGCTTGTACAAGGAGAAGCTAAAATTTTACAGGTCTCTAGCTATAAAATGTGAGGGGTTTTTTGTTATTTTAAAGACACTCAATTGAATTCTTAGTATGTTTAGGTTGTAAGACTTTCCATGTTGATTTCATCTAACCCTGATAAAAATTCCATATAGTACATCATACTATGGAACCTGTTCTACAAAGTGAAAACCAAGGCAGTGAAAGGTTAAATAAGTTATCCACATTCATTTGGTGGTGAGCAGTGGTGTCTAGTTATGTAATTCAACACAGCAAAGATATAAATTAGTTTTTTATATGAAACGTAGAACAGCATTTGTTTCCTAAATTAATTTAACTCAACACTACTATTGTTATTATGATGTGATCTTTGAATGCTTTGGGATCTAAGTATTGTGTTGCTCCCAGTAGGTCCTAAGCCTTCGGTGGATATTTTTCTTTGCATTTTAATGCTGTATCTATTTTGAAAAATCCTTCTGAAGTCTATGGTTCACTGGAATAGACGCTACTGGAAAAAAAAAAAAAAAGCCTAGGAGAGGTCAATTATTAAACTAGGGCAGAATAAATATAGTATAAGATTGCCTACCCTTTGCTAATCTGCCTGTGGTTTATAATTTCACATACAACAAACTTTGATTCTCTATTCATTTTAAAATATAAAATACCTAACATTCACCTGTTGTATTTGAAAGAAAATGAATAGATCTATCAATATAAAAATGCCTTATTTTGTTCAAAAACTATACAAGCTTAGCAATTACATAATTCTCCATTAGTCATTACTTATGTCTGACACATTGATTATTACCTCTCCCCGCTCCCACGCTGACTCATTGAAAAGGAAAGAAAAATATGCTTGAATGGGTCCTACTTTGTACTTTTCAATAAAATGTTGAAACTAGATGTTTTAAGCTAGATACTGACTTCTTACCTGCTTGCAAAGTATTTGCCTATTTTAAAAAATCTAAAATATAATAGTTGACTTTGCAGAGTCCAGTGGTTAGCCCACCGCCCAGCAAAGAAGACACACAGTGAAAATGCCTTCTCTCTGTGTGGCGTCCCCTCCACTACTAGCAGTTTACAGAGAGAGAGCAGTCTTTGCCCATGTTGGGGTGTGGTCTGGGCATTGTCTGAGCTTGGCCTTCTCAGGAACAGATGTCGTACTAGTGGTACCATACAACTCTATATCTTATCTGCAGGGTGACCCTTGTTGTTTTTTTGAAGGTTATATTCCATGTATAGTAATTATAAAGTAGTGGTTATATTTGCCATTGTACAACAATATATCCTTATAGCTTATTTTATACCTAATAGTTTGTACCTCTTAATCCACTACCCCTATCTTGCCCCCTCCTTTTCCCTCTCCCCTCTGGTAACCATTAGCTTGTTGTCTTTATCTGTGAGTCTGTTTCCTTTTTGGTATATTCCACTAGTTTGTTGTGTTTTTTAGATTCCACATAAAAGTGATATCATACAGTATTTGTATTAGTCTGACTTATTTCACATAACATAATACCCTCCTAGTGCATCCATGTTGTTGCTGATGGCAAAATTTCATTCTTTTTAATGGCTGAGTAATATTCCATTGTATATATATGCCACATCTTCTTTATCCATTCATCTGTTGATGGACACAGGTTGCTTCTATCTCTTGGCAATTGTAAATAATGGTGCTATGAACATTGGGGTGCATGTATCTTTTCAAATTAATGTTTTGTTTTTTTCAGATATACCCAGGAGTAACCTTTGGTTTTGGCAGTCCAGAAACAATTTCTAGTCTCCAAGCTTGTTCCTAATCCTCTCCCCTTACACGCATCATATATAGAGAGGATAGATGTTTCTTCAGACCAATTGATGTTGCACTGCATCTTCAACTTATATAACCAGCCTGAGAGAGAACCAGCTAAGCCGATGCTGCCATGTAGAAAGCCCAGCCTTGTGTGATTTTTCACACGATCATAAGGCTAGCCAGAGGGCTCAAGAAATGATATTTTCTTATATTGGTGATCACAGAATCTCAGAAATTTAGAGCCATGCGACATCTTTTAGCTTCTGTAGACCAGCTCCTTTATCTCTCAGGGAAAGAAATTCAATCCCAGAGAAGTGGAGTGGCCTTTCTTACCACACTCAGTGTGAGCGGAGCAGACTCACGGCTAGAGTGCATGTTTTCTGACTGAGTGTCCTTTCCTGTCAGTTCCAGCTCCCTTCCACCTTCTGCATGACGTCAGCAGGGAAGAATGTTTAGAGCGGGCAGTTGCTGCTTTCTCCTCCGCCCAATGCATTGCGACAGTTTTGGGAAAAGTGGGGACCCCTGAGGGAGCGGACGAGGGTGCATTCTGACTCCCTGTTTGACTCATGTCAGCATAGCCCTTTCCCATTTGGGGGGCGCCCCTTCCACTCCCCGTTTAAGTCTTCCAGTTTATACTAAGTTGGCATTGCTTTTCTCAGGTCAAGAATTGACTAAACAGGAGCACGGGGGAGGGTTGGTATTTTTGTCTGTTTGCTCTTGCTGTAAAGTTCAGGCCATGTAGGGGTCATTCTGAAGTTGAGCGGATATTAGAGTGAAATGTGAGAGCAGGAGAGCACTTTTCCAGACGAATCTGTATTTAATTAGGCAGTCAAGCCAATCTACCTCTGACACTTGACAGCTTAACTTTCTGATATTGAAGAGCAATTTGTGAGGTACAGCATTTATTAAAAATAAACATAAAGGCCAAACTAAGATGTTAACATTTAAGGTGATGGGCAGTAATATCGTTATATCTAATCCCAATGGCATTATAGTTATCTTACTAATTATACCAACCTTATCACCTAACTTTTCTCAGCACTTAGAAAGGATGTTACAATAGAAAATTCCGTGGATGAATTTTAAGTAAAAGGCAATTATACCCTAAAATATCATCGTTTTAAGTTTAACTAGAAAATTACATAGAAAAAATGTAAAATATAAGGATGAGTTCAAAAGCAAAAAAATAAATCGTTTATATAATTTTATAACAATTATTTACTATATGGTTGTTTCAATATTCACTTAATTCTGTTTACTATTTCACCTTTTTATGTCAGAATGTTTATACTGACATCTATGCTTAGTATAACAAGAAGCCAGTATCAATTTACATAGTAGGAGATACTGTTAGTTTCTTTTTGTGGATAGTTATCAAATAAATGGAAATTAAAACAATGAAACATCATTTTATATCTATGAAATTCATACAAGGTATCTGCTTAGTACGTTGAAATGGTTAGACTTCAAAATATGTGGTTAATTGTAAAGTCATTAAGCCCTAAAAAACTTTACATTAAGCCCTGAAAAACTAGCTCTCTGTAACCCAGTAATATCATCCCATTCAGTTTGGGCTAAAATATATATATAAGTTTCTTATTACAAAGTTTTTTTTCTAATATCAAAAATCTGGATATTGTAACTGGTTAGAAATGTTGAAACTAAAATATAAAGCAACTGTCGGCATGTTCTATAGCTATTAAAAAATATAATTTAAAAACCAGGTGTTGGGCTTCCCTGGTGGCGCAGTGGTTGAGAGTCCGCCGGCCGATGCAGGGGGCGCAGGTTTGTGCCCCCGGTCCGGGAGGATCCCACATGCCGCGGAGCGGCTAGGCCCGTCCGGAGCCTGTGCTCCCCAACGGGAGAGGCCAGAACAGTGAGAGGGCTCGCGTACCGCAAAAAAAAAAAAAAAAAAAAAAGACCAGGTGTTAATATGAAAAAGCATTTATGTTTTAACAAAATGTGAAAAAATAGAATACATATGGTTGTTGGCATCATGTCTTTTTCAGCATGTGAGGAACACGGAAGGGAAAGCCAGAAAATGAAAACTACTGATTTATGCTACGTAGCGTTTTGTTTCTCTCACTGTGTTAGCTAGTTCCGTTAAAAACATGATGTCTCTGGTATCACAAACAAGATGTAAGATATGAAATAAAAGTTACTGTTTAAAAAAAATCAGGAATTTCTCTAAGAAATGAAACAGATTAAAGAAATCGCTTCCAAAATCACAGAAAACAGAATGAATCCCTATAAAAAGACAAATAACATAACCAAAGCCATAAATTTAAAAAGTAAAAATTAAGCCATGGAAAAAATGATGCAATATTTTGATTTTTTTCCGAATGCCACTGACATTTTTATAGATGAACAATGATATTAAGTAAATGGTTTCTAAACTGACGCTTGCGTATTCAATTTGTGTGTGAAATTCATTTCTCATCTCTCTATCCTGAAGCCATTGTAGAAAAATACTTTGAGCTAAACCAACTGGTTAATCCTTAGATTTCTATCCCCCCAGCCTATAACTGTTTGCTACCTTTGAACTATGATGAAATCATTGAAGCATCTAGAGTGAAGCTTTAAAAAAATCTATTTAACAAATTAGTAATTCATGTTCACATGGCAACAAATACTTAGTTATCTTTTTCAAAAAAGAAGTTTTTGAAAAGTATTTGTTGCAATTAAGATTTAGGTAGAAAAAAAGTATATACTGATGTCCACCACATATTACAAATAAAGGTGAGCATAACACATTGCATCTATATGTCAGCTAGGTAGCTTTTGAAACTGATGTTAAATGCAAAACAACATTCTAAGATAGCTTTTTAGTAAAAATCCCACATGATTTTGTGGGATTCCAGAATAAAAGGAATCTGTGCATTACTTTTGAGGGAGACATCCAAGAAAAGGGGGCAAGGCTCCAAAGAGGAAATGACTGTAGATTATGTAGGTATCTAGTCATGTGGACCTCAAACACGTTCTCAGAGATTTCCTGGGCCCCAGAAGCTTGAGTTGCTGATGCTCCCAGGAGTGGCAGAAGAGAAAGAAGGAAAGCAGCAGTCAGCTTTTGGGGGAGCCCAAAAGACGTTATTGGTAACATGTGACGACTGGTGGCTGAGCTCCAAATAAGCCAATGGATGCCTCCAAAGATGCTAGTTTGAATAGATGTCTTTTAGAGCCAGATAGACATCTATTCTGTAGTTCCTGCAAGACTCAAAACTGAATGAGAACACAGAAAACATAGATGGGATCCTCAAATCGACTAAGTTGTTGTCACCTTGACTGTGCAGAGTAAATGTCTGCTAAGTGATTAAAGCCTACAAATGCCCTGTCTTGGTTTGAGAAGTTAACTCAACCTTCTTGTTAACTAGGGGGAAATTTCTGCCAAAAGTCCGAAGAAAATCTTAAACATGGTACTTAAAAGAAAGATGGTAGCATCCTTTCTAGAGATTTATAAGGATAAATAATCAGATTTTAAAAGCACAGATGCAAGGGAAAAACTAACAAGAAAAAACATTAAAGCAATGCACAATAAAAAAAGAAATGAAAAATAAGAAAAGGCGTGTGAAGTTCAGATAAAAATCTAACTTCTAATTATTCAGCATTATAAAATTATTTTAATATTTCATAGAAAATGCCAAATTCAACATTTTTTAAACTATGATTTTATTTTATTTATTTATTTTTTAACATCTTCATTGGAGTATAATTGCTTTACAATGGTGGGTTAATTTCTGCTTTATAACAAAGTGAATCAGGTATACATATACATATGTTCCCATATCTCCTCCCTCTTGCGTCTCCCTCCTTCCCACCCTCCCTATCCCACCCCTCTAGGTGGTCACAAAGCACCGAGCTGATCTCCCTGTGCTATGCGGCTGCTTCCCACTAGCTAGCTATTTTATGTTTGGTAGTGTATATATGTCCATGCCACTCTCTCACTTTGTCCCAGCTTACCCTTCCCCTTGCCCATGTCCTCAAGTCCAACATCATTTTTATATAAAAGGAATAATTTTTTCTTCTTCCCACGATCTCCACTCCAGGCTCCATAGCTTCAGTTAAAATATTTTATTATCCAAGAAATATGAAGGGAATCATGGAACTTCTGAATTAGAACGGCTGTTGGAGTTGTTCAACTCTTTGTTTCTCATCTTTCCAAGGATAAGGATCACCTGGAGATTCTGTCAAATGCATGGCTCCCCGGCCTTCCCCTGAGAATTCGGATTCAGTGGGCTTGGAGTGAATTGCGGAATTTGTATTTTGAGTAAGTACAAGTACCTCAGATGATCCTAATCATGACAAAATTTTGGAAACTATGGAAACTTTTAGCCCAGCTCCATTTCTTCAGAGAGGAAGAGGATGAATCCAAAGGTCACATGGACAGTTAAGTCAGCCCGGATGTGTAGCTCCTGTGATTTCTCTCTTTTTCCTAACTTCGTGGGAGATTTCAACTATGATCTCAGTAAGAGTTCCAGATGGTTTCAACAAAAAGACCAGACAAATTTGGTAAAAATACGTGGAACAAATAATAAGAAAGCACATGGATATTTTCATTTACAAAAATCCGTATTAAAAACATATGCTTTACAACACATTCACTGTTTACATGCCTATATCGCAATATTGTATAACAATAGTTTGAAAAGTATATATATATATATTTATATAATATTAGGACAGTTAGTTCAAAGTCAGACATCTGAGCCCCTCAGCTCTTCGATCCCCTTGAGCTTCCTGGGAGAGGGAATGGGGTTATGGAAAAGGACAGGTTGAGAAGTTGCAAAATAGAGAGCCTTGATGTCCTAGTTTGCCACAAAAATTTCCACTTTTATATGTTTTATGTATCAGTCTTTAGCATAAAATTTCATGTAAATAAACAATTCTGCTTGGCTAAAACCCATCTGGAACAACTGCATTGCAGCTAGGTTAATCACACAAAGATAGATATTTCAATCAGCAACAGTTAAATCCAAAATAATTTACCTTCCTCATAAATACAGGTAAACAGTAGACAGGAGGGATATAATCACATTCTCCCCAAATTAGAATATTTTAACATAGGATGTCAATCTAAGGAGAATCGATACCAAAAGAAATGACGAAAGCCAATCTAATAATCTAGGTTACATACTCACCACTTTTTCCTACCCTATGCGTGTCTAATACCCATCTCTTACTGCCTGGAATTAAGTTGTGTGGAGTTGTTGGCTAGAGAAGAATGATGAATCAGGGCTATTAGATTAAAGCTATTTTCTTTAATCTGTGAAGCTAATAACTATGCTAATAGGAACTATATGATAATGAGTTTTCTAAAGAGAGTCCTCAACACTGCTTTACATCAGCACAGTACAACTTAATGACCACATCTGGGTGGGAATTGGTAGTTGGCACAATGAGCTTATACTCAACACAGAGCCAAAACGTGTCTCTTTAACCAAATAGTTTTTATAACCGAAAATTCACTTTCTAAGAGATTACACATTTCAAGTTTTAGACATACCAAAGATTCTAAATGATAGGCTGATACACCTATTTGGATCACACTTCTTTTTTCTTGTTCTAGTATTATTTTTTATCTCTTCCTCCCCCTAAGGTCGTCAGGGCTTGCTGTCATGTAGCTCCAAGAATCATAACAAAAGTTCTGTAAGAGAAGATTGACAATACTAATTATTGGAAACAGTTTCTGGATTTCTAGTTGCCTTGTCAGATCTCTCAGTGCCATCCTAAATGACTAAATTTTTTTCAGGCATATGTGGTGGTTTTAAAAGTCAAACTGATTAGTGTAGATCTGATTTTTCTCTATGTAATACAGAAGTAGGTGGTTTTTGAGTAGAACCCAGTGCAGAAACCCAGCTTAGGGTTTCTGGTTGCAAACAACAGAAAATGACTCTGGTTAATTTAAGTCACAAAAGAATTTATTGAAACTATATCACAGGTGTTCATAGAATAGACTGACATTTCTTGTTAGACTTCTTTTCTGAATATGAGTGATCAGACCTCAGGTCAACAGAAAACTAAAAAATACACCAAGCGCTTGTGGACTGTTAATTGGATTTATTTCAAATAATCTGAAAAGAAACAAAAAAGTCTCATCTCTTTGGTACTTTGTTCAACAAACCTCAGATGCTTAATGAGTGCTCACTATGAGTTACTTCTTACTTTATAAAATTAAAATTTGATACATTAAACATTATTACTTCACAAAGAATTCTTATGTTATCTCTAGAGAAACATGGAACAATACTGATTGGATGAGTGCATACAGTTTTTTCATAACTTTTGAATTGCTCTACCCTAAATAAATTGAAACATTACTCTGGAAGAAAGATGAACTATAGAGTCCAGATCAAGTGCAATGGAACGTCACTGGCATGAGTCCAAGGCAATGGCTCTCTTCCACTATAGCATGCTGCCTTCTCATTAGTGAGGGAATGAGTAATTCCAAATTGGAGAGGGTTGAGTTCACACAGGGACTTCAAGAATGGAAGAAATTTCAGGAGGTATCTTGGCAGAGGGAGAGAGAACAAATCAGTTGTCATAAGAATGTTTTGGTAGGATGACAAGCACTATGTAGTATGGTTTTTGTTGAGGGGTATAGTTAGAAATAAGTCTAGAGAAACAGGTAAAGATGAAATTCTGGTGGATCACATTTAAGTCAAAAAGGAAAAATGTCACAGAGTCTCATGGAATGGGTATTAATGTTGTAAACAGTCTCAAAAAATGGTCTGTAACCAAGAAGGGCTGAACAAAAGGAATCACCAAGGAAATATCAAATACAAAACAAAATAGTGTCATTAGGGAGATGCTGGCACTCCAGAATTCTTCCCGCTGTCTACTTCATGTTGCTCACCGAACTAAAATGCCACAGTGTATAATTTCTAAATGGCTTCTGTTTTTTTATATCACTCACTCGGGATTCAAAGTGATAAGTAGGAACATCTGGCTAGCAAACATAGGTTACTCCCCTGTTCCATAGCTGCTGAGGGTGGGTGGCAGTGAGGGGTGGAGATTACCTTTACATACAGAGGAGACCGCATCCAGCCTCCTGCTATAATTCATACAATGTGAGATTTCTTCCAAATATGATGGGTTCAACTGCTAGAAAGTGAAACTAAGTTATTATATCTGATACAGGGAGTGAAACCTGTTAACCAGAGTTAGCTCTATCTAAGGTATATTAAAGAAAGGAGAAACTATGTAATGTAGCACAGAACCTGGCTAGGAAACCATTGGTAGGCTGGGTTAATGAGAGTGTGAAAATGTGAGGGGTGATCTTAGCCTCACCTTGGCATGAAACTCCAGGGACAGCTCCACCTCCTTCTATATAAACTAAAGGACAAAGAGAATGAAAGCTGTAGGAACCCTGTTGTACTTTCTGTTAGTAGTATTCCTGGGAAACTACTACCCCTGATCCTTTAGAACTCCAGATTTCCCAAATGGATATCAATAATATAGTCGATCTATGTTGAGGTAAAAGTCTAGAAGAAAGGCACGTGCTGATCTCTGTTTCTTTTGTCATCTATCAGTGTGGTACTCAAGGTCAGTGTTTTCCCTAACATTAGTAAGGAGGCATGGCTCTCACTGAAAATACCTTAAAAGTGCCAGCTCTCATTTTCAACGACGAAAAGAATATAGAATACACGAAAACAATCGTCAAACACAAACACACACACACACACAAAGTGGAGCCGAAGCATCAGTGACAAGGAAAGAAGACTTACAAAGATGTTGCCACTAGGTCCTCCATGCTGGCTAATTGAGCTGCTGCCACCAACTTTAAAATACTGCACAAAGCTGGTCAAATGCTCAGTACCCAAGAGATTGTTGAGGCCTGTTGGTTGAATTGGATTGACTTGGACTTTCAAGTGGTTATCATCTGTATTTTCATAAATGCCACTCTTCAGTGATATTTTGGACTTTGAAGTTCATTATCAATTTGGATCAATACACCTTTCTATTACTCAAGAGTTGATAAAATATTTAAACAAGAAGAATGAGGCCCAGCATCTACATCCTGACCTTCGTTATTTCAGCTTCCTTCTTTTTATTATGACATCAGTTTAGACAAAAACAAAAAAATAAGGAGGTGCGATATCACAGCTGGTTCCAAAGCAGTTTCAATTTTGGCAATTCACATGAATTATTTTAAAATTTCTTCACTGGAGGATCTTTCTTACACATGACCATGACACTGGCTAGAAACCATTTCAGTCACTGGTCAGTTTTAGGAGAGATTTAGGGGAAATATCACATCAATTGCTAAGAAATTGTATTCATTATTCATCAAAACTAATATCTCCTGGTATAGGGTAAAAAACGTGTGTTCATACTGATGTTACCACATCTGAAAGTTTCTACATCCCTGATAATACACAATTAAGCCCAAATACTAAGTATGACATCATAGTATGTAACTGGTTATGTTTACCATAAAATTAAACCCACATGCCTAATCCTCTACTTAATAAAAACTTTAATTGTATTATTTCATTTAATAATCTTCACAACTACCATATGAAAAAGGTATTATTATTGTTTCTGCTTCAAGGATAAGGAAATGCAAGCATGGAAGTTTAAGTAACTTACCCAAAATCTCACAGCCGATAAACCCTGGTTAGGCTGCGCTCCTAACAGCCACAGATACACATCCATATAGAAAGGAGACAGTCTTTGTCACTGTTATTTTAGACCCCAGACTACACTAATGGGCTATCGATTTATTTAGGATATGTCATTAATACTTTCATGGAAGTCTTCTTATACATTTCATCACATCTTGACCTCTGCAATGGTAATGCCAAAGGAGATTCTTCCACTAGCTTTGGTAAATGGCTGATTATTTATCCTATAATATAAATTGTTCTAACTAATTTTCAATAAATGAAGCCTGGTAGCTCAACATATGTTTCAAAATAATCTTATTAGCTCGGGTCGTGTGGCAAATCATAGAGTACAGTCTAATTAATCTACTTTTAGAACGTACAAACATGTCTTCGTTGTCATTGGAACTGCTGATTAGTGGTAAATCACTCTATTACATAATGAAACTAGGGGGTTTTGTGCAGGGCTGAAAGAATTTGAAAGGAGCTAATGGAAAACCCAGCCTGCTAAAGTGCTTTAATGGCTTTATTTCTAACAAAATCTACAATTACAATAAATTCATTCTAAGTTGAAGAAAAAAGGGTTTTTTTACTTGTTTTTTTTTTTTTTTTAATCTGCAGCTTAACAAATGACCTGATTTCTAACAAAAAGAGCATTAGATGTTTAATAATCTACCACTGGCTAACTATATTTTCCTGAGCTTATTCAAGACTTATTTCAAGCATCTGGAGAAATCTAAAAATCTAAAAAAGAATAAGTGCTAAAAAAGAATAAGTGCTAAGCAAGGCTCATCAGCCTTGATGAACAAGGTTCATCAGCTCAACTCTTAACAAATAAAAAGAAGGAACGTATACACAATGTATCTGTTTCTTGCCTAAAATTACTGTCGACCAAGGAGTGTTTTCCAAACTTGTTAATTGCTCACCCCATCTCTAAACATGTTTAGCATGTACGTTTAATATATGTAATTTTCAGATTTATTTATAAATTATAGACATGTCCAACTCTATGGAAAATTTCTATGTAGAAATATGGAATTTTATGTGGATGAGATAAACCTATTATGAGTAAATATTTATTTCACTTTTAATTGTACAAAAGCAAAAAGCCTTTTGGTTGTCATTAAAAATAGCTTTGGATGCCCAGATTTAAAACGTTTGCCAATCAAGCTGTCTACTTAACATCATTAACTGATGTAAAAGACAAAGCAGATACTTAGAATAAGATTTTTCATTAGCAGTGGTGGTTAAAGTTTCTGTTTCAATGGTCTTCTTGACAATTTCAACTTTTTGGCTGACACCTTAACACCTATCACAAGGTCATCATTTTTACTTTATGATATGCCTGAGGAAGAGTTTCTACAAGGAGTAGAAGACATGTTTGCTCTGCCATTTTCTTGTCTTTTGCTTTTGTTTACATTATGGGAATTATCTTCCACCTGCAGCTTCCCTGCAGGAAGCTTTTTAATTTACCAGTCCATTTGGTGAGAGTTAGTTTAGTTTAAACTAGGTAATACAACTTGCAAATCTGTTTACCAGGCACACAAACATGAATTCATTACTATAGGCAGAGAGAGAGATGCAACGCCACTTTCCAACCCTTGGCACCAAAATGAAGTCTATTTCAGTACTTTGGTGTGTGGTGTGCACATGTGTGTGAACATGTACGTGTACAAACTGACAACACATACAAGGTGCCATTTCAAAGCAGAGGATTTCGTTATGCTATTGCAATTGTCCCATTCCATGTAATTCAATTAAATTCAGTAAGTGTATACTAACCTCATTCTATATCCATCTGCTAGTCATGTATTTCTAGTTAGTAGAATGCCTCTCCCCTAGACAACTCTACTTATAATTCCACTCACCTTCAGAATTTTTTTCCTTCATGAATTCTTTCCAAGACTTTTCTAAACCTCTGAGATATACCTCATAACCTTTGAGCTTTTGGAAATGCTCTATTCTTAACACCTAGAACAGTGATTGGCAGAGATTAGAAACTCCAGAAACATTTGTTGAATGAATGAATAAGTGAATTAAAGAATAAAGCTTATCCTACTCTCTTTTTGCAATTAACAATGAATATTTTCATATGAAATCTCTGAGAGGTCCTAAAGTGAGCACAGTCATTTAATTTTTCCTTTCCCAAGCTTATCCTTATCCTTTCCTCTCTTAACCTACTTATATAAAACAATCTCTGGGAAGCATGTTTTGGGAAATGCAAAGGTGGGGAAGGGGCTATACATGCACCAGAAAATTTAATATTTTAAAAGTATTGGCCACTTCACTTTGTAATTTTAAAGTTCAATCAAAATAATGATGACCCAGGTCTTTTTTTATATTTTGTGTAACGTCATGAAAATATTTATAAACTCTAAACATCTATGCCTCTTTCTTTATGCATATGATGCATTAGTGGTGTAAGATAAGAAAATATGCATTTCTCTGTACTGTATTAGGAGTAAATTCGCAGTACGTTGAATGATCAGTCATTAGAAGTGATTAAAGGAAGCCAAATAAGAATTGATTTGGGCTTCCCTGGTGGCGCAGTGGTTGAGAGTACGCCTGCTGATGCAGGGGACACGGGTTCGTGCCCCGGTCCAGGAAAATCCCACATGCCACGGAGCCGCTAGGCCCGTGAGCCATGGCCGCTGAGCCTGTGTGTCCGAAGCCTGTGCTCCGCAATGGGAGAGGCCACAACAGTGAGAGGCCCGCGTACCGCAAAAAAAAAAAAAAAAAAAAAAAAGAATTGATTTGGAGTTATATAACCAAAGCAAGGCAATCACTACAAACTCTCATTCAATTATATCTATAATGTGGAGGCAGCAGAAATTGAAGATGTTTTAAGATGACCATGATTCATTACTTTCAGCTTTTAAAATAAGATTTCCTGGCTAAATATTCAAACTAAAAGTCTGAATTGCTCTGTCCTACAATTAAAGAAAAAAAGTTTGAAAGAAAAAGAAAGGAGAAGAAATAAGGTAAAAAATTTGCCATACTTTTCAATGTCATTATTCCTATAGAGCAGGGTCAGCAAACTTTTTCTTAAAAAGGTCAGATAGTAAATATTTTAGGCTTTGTGGACCATATGGTCTTCATCAACTCTGCCATTGTAGCATGAAAGCAGCCAACACACTAAAGAATGGAATAACATGAAAGTGTTTCTATAAAACATTACCTACCAAAACAGGCAGTGGGCTGGATTTGGTCCAAGAGTCATAGTTTGCTGACCTCTGCTATATAGAACAAAACCTCCCCACTCCATAGTTCTAATCATGTGTGATAGAGCTTGTGACCTTTAGTATGTTGGGATTTAAGTGGTTCTTCAAAGTCAAGTATTTTCTTACATTTTATCAACCTTAGTGCTCTAAGTTCTCATTGTGGTCTTTTAGCCATTTCTTTGATTTAACACATCCCCATAAACTTAAACATAGTACTACTAGATTAATACTTAGTAACTCATTCAGTTATTCATTCATATCAGGGAGATCATTAGTGGATGACCTAAAGGTAAGCTTTATCTGGGGACTTCTTGGAAGAGCAGGGCAGCTGAGGGGCATCCAGGCCCCTCTTAAAATTTCAGGCTACCTGGAAAAGAACCGAGTAAGGTGAGGGGACACAGCCAAGGGGAGATAGGGCTTGCCAAAATCAAACCTCACTGGTTCAATTGCCCCAAGGCTGTCCCTGGTCTTCCAATAGAATGTGACTTGGGCTCAGTTATATGTCTGAACCCAGAAATATGGAATGCTGTTTGTGAAGTACATTTGGGGGATGGGAGAGGAGAGGGAAGAGAGTAGGAATTGATGCTCCACTTTGGTACATGGGGATTTTTTTCTTACTGTCTTATGTATGGATGTCATTAAATAAATGTTGATGCTTTGAATTATTTCACCTCCACCTCCATAAAGAGATGAAAATATCTCCAAGTTCTTTCCTAACCTTTCCTAGATCTTGGGATTTACTCCTATCTTATCCCTTTCTTTTCGACTCTTGCTCCTTCCTTCTAATGACCAACGTGACAGAGGATGGGAAAAAGAGGAAGAAAAAGGTGGTAGGACAATGGTTAGGTCTGAGGCAGTGAGAGGCAGGGGCAAGAATAGGCAATTTTGGAGATCTCAGCCTCTCTCCTGGCATGAAACATCATGCATTTCTACAGAAATGAGCAACAAGTTTACTTTAAAATATCTTAGCAAGCACTATCTTAAACATCAGAAAATAATATTATTTTTGGTTTATTTAATTTGAAGAGAGGAAAGGAGCCCTCCAATAAAAAGTTAAAATAACTGATTTTAATGTAATTTTACTATGTATAAAAATATGTGAAATCCGGGACTTCCCTGGTGGCACAGTGGTTCAGAATCCACCTGCCAGTGCAGGGGACACGTGTTCGAGCCCTGGTCCGGGAAGATCCCACATGCCGCGGAGCAACTAAGCCCGTGAACCACAACTACTGAGCCCGTGTGCCACAACTACTGAAGCCTGTGTGCCCAGAGCCCATGCTCCACAACAAAGAGAAGCCACTGCAATGAGAAGCCCGTGCACTGCAACGAAGAGTAGCCCCTGCTCGCCACAACTAGAGAAAGCCCGCGCGTACCAACGAAGACCCAACGCAGCCAAAAATAAAATAAATAAAATTTTTTTAAAAATTAAAAAAAATGTGAAATCCATCTGTTTCTACAACATTTACTGTAATGCATCCATTAGTAATTTAAAATATGTATTTTTGTCTAAACTTGTCACCAGTATAAATCTTTTCTTTCCAACAAATGGAAATTGCATATTTGATTCACGGATGGTTTCCAACTTCTCAAGCACTACATTTCATTATTATGCATCTGAATTTGTAAGTTTTCTTTTTAAAGATAATGCCTTTTTGTGATCAAAGTAAACAAAATGCAGACCCCATGAACCATGTAAGTTAATAAGTAAGTTTCTGATATAAAATTTGTATTATAGCAATTCAATTTCATCTTGCCTGACCAAGGAAAACATAAAGGAAGCTCAGTTAATAAAATATCCTGTAAGAAAATGTGTCATTTATTTTTAAAAATGATCTAACTTTATGGAATATAATCACGTATTTATAAATACTTTGAAAATGAAGTTGTTTGTTCGGCACTTCATGTAGAAAATGAATTACAGTGAATATGAGTATTATTTATAATATAAACAAAGCATGAAAGGTTAATCTAAAATGCCAATGAAAATATGCTTCATAATTCTCCTGTTTTTCTTATTTTCAGGTTCTTGAGTGATCACTCACAGCCGCCAACTTAACAAATATCTAGAACTAGAAACAGTACAATGTGTCTCTGAAAGTTAGTCCAGATTTTTATCTACTATAAAATCCCTTCTCATTTGCCTGCATATGTTTCTGTTTTATTTTTAATATTTTTCTCCACATTGAATTTTGGACTTTCCCCTCCCCATTTTTGCACAATGTCACACTTAGTAATAAGAATCCACATATTAAATACAGTAACAGATCTGAGTTAATTACCCTGGAATGCTCTTGACTTGGCGGCCGTGATCTGAAGAAATGTTTTCACTTGCTGCATACTTTTGCTCCAGTGGCTCAGACGGTAGGTAGCATCACTGAACTTGTAAGATGAGAGACTTTACTTTCTCTTCAAATGGCAAAGAACTCCTTAAGTGGATAGAAAGGTCATCTCACCCTTCCTCTGTTATAATGACATATAAAGTTAATCATCAGATGCATCCCAAAAGACGCTCTTCTCCAAGAAAACAATCCAAACAATGTTTATATGTGTATATTTAGAGCCAAAAAAAGAGAGAAGCAATAAATACTAAATGACCCTGTGAAGTCTATTACAGCTTTCAATTTGGTCTCACTAACCAGACCCCAAGAGCCTCAGCAAACAGGCCGTGAATATGTTCCTCTAATGACCCAATTCACCACTGTCAGCAAAGGTGACATTGAAATCCAGTCAGCATCCCTACATCCTAACATCAGCAGTAAAAAGAAAAAAAGAATCCCCTTCTCTTCTGCAGTGATCTGTTTGAATCTGTAATATGGCTTCATTAGTATCAGCTGTAAACCTCTTCACTCTCCTAACATGTATACTGCTCATGGAGCTCATCTGGTTTCTCTCACCTCTCTGATTGCTCAATCCTCGTAATATTCTAAAGCCTCACAAATCTAATCTTATTCATGAGATCGCCCTACTCTGAAGTAGCTTTCCATTTCTCAGTCTTCTAGAACATTTGCTGTAACACACACAGTAGTACTTAAAATTAATATGTATTTTAGTCTCAACATTTCACCAGTGTAAATCTTCACTTTCCAAGAAATGAAATTACATTTGATTCAAGTTTGTATCTTGAAAGATATATGTGTTTTGAAGTAGATTATTTTTAGTGGTTAAATCAGAACGTTTTAAACAGTCAATTCAAAGGCAAAAAAGGAGCAGGAAATTTTTGTAGCAATGGCTTCTTGTTTTAATTCCTTTATGAGCATTTGATATCAGATAGATTCAGACTGACTGATGGGATGGAGTATCAATATATAGAGGAAGTTGTGCAAAGAAGAAAATGCTGAAAAATTCTCAGAACGACTTCCTGTTTCACAGTTGTTATGTCTCTGCAAATGTTTAGGGTTTTGTTTGCCTTCCTTGCTCTTGGTGTTTGATTCGTATTAAGTTTCAAACTTGTTGTTTAACATTTAGACGTTTTGAGCATTTTTCTATTGATAACTTTCCAAAGAGAGTTATATTTCACTTTAAGCCAAAATTCTCATGATTATTTTCCAGTTTTCACTCCAAAATCCCACTGACTAAAATGATCTATCATAAACCTTTTAGTGGTGCACCTATCTCTATTCTGGAGAGAAATATTTGGAAGGGCAATATTTTTACAGATCCTTCCATCAAAATGCGATCAATGGCTTGACCTCTCAGGTTTCCAATTTGTAGATTCTGGGAACAAAGTTGTCCTAAAACTGCTTAACTTTAATAAGTGTGCTCTTAAGGTTGCTAAAAGTTAAGCCCTGAATTTACAGATATCAATCTACTTTTCAAAGAGTTGACCTCACAAGGGTTGCCGCTCCTGTTATTCAGAAGCAAATTTTTTCCTGGAAATAGGTATGTGCTTTTCATCAGAGGAAAAAAATAGTAAACTTGCTATGCCAGTCATCCATCTCTCCATCCATTCATTCAGCATTTGTGGAGCATTCCTGTCTTCCGAAGGCTGTAAGTGCATTTAGCTGGATTCTATAATCTATGTAAAGGAATACATACCATATCTGACATTGAAGAGCTTCCCATTTAAAGTACAGAGTTCAGTTCATTCATTTTCAAATATTTATTGTGAACCTACTCAACTCAAGGCTGTGTCAGATGTGTTGAGGATTCCATGCTGAACAAAAGGAACCCAATCTTGCTATCTTTGAACTGAAGGTTCATTGTAGAGCTTGACACTAAAACCTGAAGGAGCGAAAGCAACTAACCATGAAGAGATGTTCGGGTGGGACATTGCTGGCAAGGGAATAGTAAGGGTAGGAATTGAAGCTACCTTCTAGAGTAGGGCTAAGGTAGGAATGATTGCAGTATGTTTGAAGACAAAAGACCTGACCACAGATAACTATCAAAAAGGTATATTCTGCTCGGATTGTAGTGGGTAAAACAAAAGATGAGGGTGGTGGGTGGCAAGGATACTAGGGACAGGAAAGCTTTTATAAAAGAAATTTCATAAAGTGACATGTCATTAAATGAAAGGTGAGCAGAATTTCAGAGGATAATAGAAGGGGGAGGGCATTCAGAACGAAGGTGCTGCTGAACCCAGGCAGAAAAACAAGATACATCTTGGGAAATGCAAGTTGTTCTACATGGCTAGAGGGTAGAGTGGTGACAAGTGTACTAGAGCAAGGTGGCAAAGAAGGAGAGGCAGGCGTAAATTAAGATTGCTAATGGCCGCGAATAACAAGAATGTAAATGACAGTGGCTTAAGTAATTAGGAATTTTGTTTTCTATCAAGAAGTTTGGTGGTAAGCACTTACTCACTTTGATCCAGCAGCTTAATTATATCAGGGCTAAATGTCAGTCTCCAGGCCTTCGCCTCATAGGGTCAACATGGCTGCCACAGCTCCCATCATGTCATTCCCACCCCAAGTATCCTCAATCCCCCAATGCAGGGAACAAGGGGTTGAATCACACAGAAAAGAACCTTTTCTTTTAGAGTACTTCTTTACTTTCAGGGAGCAAAATTCTTTCCCAGAAACTCTCCAGAAAACTTCCCCTTATACCTGGGTAACATGCCCACCTTAGATGAGGAATCAATTTTCCTAAGGTCTAATAAGTCAAGGTTTTCTTGGCAAGGAAGAAGGAGGAGAAATACTATTGTAGTGGCAGACACTGTGTTTGCCAGAGCAGAAGTGGATGATGGGAAGCCGAAGCAATCGACTTCTCTCTGTGGACAATGGGCCTCTGGCTGAAACCTCAGCTTATGATAGCTTAATGTTCATCAGACCTTTTGTTCCCTTAAACTTCCCATTTAAAACATTTTGCTGTACAAAGCTTCATTTTTTCCCTACTTTTTGCCCTCTTTCTGTCTGTGGGGTTTGTGGATGAAATAAGTATTGCTGAATTCTATTATTGGTTTTCAAGGTAATACATTCAAATCCAAACAATAAAATCCACCAGAATAGAATTCTTTCTAAGCAGTTTTATAATACAGCTTTCTAAGAGACTTTTCTCTTGGGTCACAAAAGTAGACAAAAATATCACTTATACTACCTTATTAATTATTATGTTAAACAATGAGTCATATATATATTAATTTTTCTTTCAGGAAAAGTAAAAATCGCTCTCATAGGAGAATATAGAAAATATAAAGATTGATATCTTATTTTGCTTACATATACAACATACCTAACGACCTACATTTCTTATTCAACCAAGAAAAAGATACAAGACAAGCACACTGATGATGAAAATCATTTCCTGCATTTCATTAAATTACATTAAATTAAAGCACATTTCATTGTGCTTTTATGCTACATTAAATGAGGAGTCTAAATAAATTCCTACCTGCTCAGAAAGATCCCTCAACTTATGCTATAGGCATTATAGTTCGGCGTTTGCTTCTTCTGCCTTAAGGAAGAAAAAAAAGGTGATACATTCTCATTACAAATATCCATCTGCAATTGAATGCACTGCCCATTTACTATTTGTAGCAGTTAGGATTGTACTTTTTTGAAGTATGAGTATAGAAAGACACTATGCTTGGTAGTTCAGACCCATTATGAATATACAAGTGAGAGGCTGAATCATGTCCACTAAGAAGTTCTAGTTTGTGGTAGTAACTATAGAAAATGGCTTTGCAATGGTGGGAGTCTGTAATTGGCCACTTTAGTCCCTTTACCATCTAGATTCTGCCAAAGACTTCTGGATTCCCCTCTAGTGACCCTTCACCCAGAACATCCACATGACTAGGGACTTCTTAACTTTTTCATCATGAGGACTTTTCCCTCAGATACCTATACAATGTTCTGTTTCCATCCACGTTCATTTAGTATATATGGTTAAGAAAACACAAAATAAGAAGTGAACATGCATCTAGTAATATTTTTAAATGTATTTGCTAACTTTGGGTTAAATGTGAAGACTTGACCACAGGTGATTATCTCCTCTTCCTCCCAAACACCATAAAAATGGCTTTTAAAACTTTAAAAAATTAACAAATGAGGATGAAGAGAAAAATAGAAAATACAATTTCAGAAAGACCATTAGAGCAATTTTTAGAGAGTCAAATAAGATGCAGGAGGGATTATTGACATAGCAGGGCAGAGAATGCCCAAAACTAACTGACCACAAGAGGGTGTTCTGATGGGAAATGAGCTTGTTTACCTCACAAATCCTCCAAGAGTCTCTGTATGTGGGGAAGCAGGTAACATGAAAAGTGGAAGGCAGTCTAAAGACTGAACACTCAGAGATTGTTTAAAGTCTCTTAACTCTCCCACAAATGCACACTAAGGGAAAAAAATTTTAGTATCTGGAGAAGTTTACTCAGGAACCAGTGAATACCAAGTAACAGAGCTTTAGGAAGAAAACAGGGTGATAAAATTGGTCTACATGCATCCCCTATTCTACCCATAGTCCGTTTCCTCAGACTTGCTTCCAGAATACTGGTTTCCATGTTTATCTTTCTTGGCAGAAAATTGGAGTCTGTGAAAAAAAAACTGAAAAACTTCAGATAAAAGACCTCTAGATGTTTGGGAGTTTCCTAAATACATGGAGGAGTTCACTCTAAGTGAAGCCAACTAGTTGAGTCCTGTTCCCCTGCCGCAGCCTTCTCCCTTACAACCCAGAGCTTTCTGAACTTGGATCATATATACAAATATTTACTGAAGGAGTAACATACATGAGAAGAAATCCATTCCCATGGAGAGACCAAAACAAACAAATATTTCTAAAAATTGGACCCAGTTAAAACAGGCAAATAGATCAAATAATATCACTTTCATAAAATAAGAACAGGAAACTATTTTTTAAAGCAATCAGAGAAAAATTAGGAACTAAAGTACAGTATGAAAAATTATTAGAAATCTTTACAGAAAATCTATAAAGTAGTTCAAACAACAAAGAGATAGAAAATAATAATGTAAAAAATAGAAAATTAGAGGATTCATTTAGGTGGGTTAACATCCAACTAGGAGAAATTCTAGAGAAAGAAGAGAAAAAAAGAGGAGAGGAAATGGTCAAAGAAAAAAAAAATTACTCCCAAACTGAAGGGCTTCTATCTTTAAGTTGAAAGAGCCCATTGAATGCCCAGTAAAATTAATGACACAAAATAGTCACACAAAGTCTTATTATAATGAAATTTCAGTATGCCTGGGGTTAAGAGGCAGACTTTAAAACACTCACAAAGTAAATATTAATCTGACCAGTAACATTAGAATTCAAAGGACAGTAGAACAAAGGTATGAAAAATTCTGATGAAAATTATTTTCAACCTTTAATTTTATACCCGGCCAAGGTATCAAGTCAAATATGAAGACTGAATAAAGGCATTTTCAGATATGCAATAATTTTTAAAACTTATCTCTCATATACCCTTTCTTAGGAAGTGACCAAATTTATAATTCATAAAAAATGACATACTAAAGCAGGAAAGAGAAAATGAGAGGATTCAGGGATGAGTGTCTTTATTACAGGAGATAAAAAAGGGAACTTCTGGCATGATTAATGTTCTTTAAGACTAAAAAACTATTAGTTTATATTGAATCAAGAAATAGATATCTGTAGGAGGCAGATCATCAGTTAAAACAAAACAAAAAGCAAAAATTAAATGATGGGATTGTTAGCTGCTTTGAAGTATTTGTGTCTTTGGGAAAATATTGGCTGGTATTTAACAGATATGTTAGAGCATTTGCAAAAAATAATCAATGGTAACTATATAAGAAAATAAGCAGGTTTAAATATAATGAAGTAGTAATTGCCTTCAGTATCAAAAGTCATATAAGAATGAAACCTAATAAACATACACTATTGTTTCAGCAGCGAATAATATTTATTTAATGCTATGGTCTGAATGTTTTTATCCTCCAAAATTCATGTGTTGAAATACAAATGTCCAATATTAGGATGTGGAGCCATTGGAAGGTGATTAGATCACAAGCGTGGAACTTTCATGAATGCAATTAATGTCCATAAGGAAGAAGTCATAATGTCCATAAGGAAGAAGAGGTCAGAGAGAGATCCCTGGCCCCTTCCACCATGTGAGAACAAAGGGAAAAGTTGGAACTCTGCAACCCAAAAGATAACCTTCCAGTAATCCAGCCATGCTGGCATCTTGGACCTCCTGCCTCCAGATGTGTGAAGAGTAAATTCTGTCTTTTATAAGCTACCCAGTCTGTAGTATTTTGTTATACCAGCCTGTACAGACTAGGAAGTATAATAAGAATAATGTAAAGACTGGCTGCTGCTTTATCACAGATGGAAGAAATGAAGAGTGAGGTTGGTGAAGAGAACCAAATTCTCAATTACCCTCAAATACCTCTAATTCTCTTAATCTCCCTGTTTAATATATTACTTCAATCCCTATGTTCAGAGACCCTCTATTAAGTAAGTTTCCGGAATTTTGCTGGGACTTTTTTGTACTACACAGAGGGAGTGAGGTTTCTGGGAGTCTGTCAGTTTCTTAATCAGAACTTCCCACAATCGTACTGTTTTGAGAACTATGCCTTACTACTTTCAGAGGTATTTGGTATGATCAATTGCTTATATTCTAGGGGGTTATGGATCTGAAGCAAAAATTGGGTTGCTATTCTGTGAGCTTAGGCTTCAACTCTTCAACTAAGCCAGATATTCTTCAGTTATCTCCTCAAATTCTCAAAATTTTGTTGCTCTCATCTACAGTTTGTTCTTCTGTGTTCTTATATGTCAACGCCTTTCTTAAATTTTGAAGTAATTGTAGATTAATGGGAGGTTGCAAAGAAATGTACAGGGAAGTCCTGTGCACACTTCCCCCAGCATCCTCCAATGTTAGCGTCTTACACAACTATAGTACCATATGAAAACCAAGAAGTTGACATTGGCTTAAAGCTTATTCAGAATCCATCAGTTATACATGCACTTATTGGTGTGTATGTGTGTATCTATGCAATTTATCAGATAAATAGGCTTGTGTAACTACTACCACAATCGAAATATGCAACTATACCATCACAAGACTCTTGTTACCCCTTTATAGCCACACTCATCCCCTCTCCTCCTGCTCCTAAACCCTGACAACTAATATGCTATTCAACTCCATAATTATGTTATTTCATGAATATTATTTAAATGGAATCATGTAGTATGTATTCTGTTGAGATTGGCTTCTTTCTACTCAACATAATTTCCTTGCAGTTCCTCCAAGGAAATAATTGCATGTATTAATAATTCCTTCCTTTTTACTGCTGAGTAGTATTCCATGGTATGGACATACCACAATTTAATCATCCATCTGCAGAACATCAGAGTAGTTCCAGTTTTTGGCAATTAATAATAAAGCTACTATGAATATTTGTGTACAGATTTCTGTGTGAAGATAAGTCTTTATTTCTCTGGAATAAATGCCCAAGAATGCAATTGCTGGATCATATGATAACTCCATTTTTAGGTTTGAAGGAAAGTATCAAACTATTTTACAGAATGGCTGTACTATTGTACATTCCTACCAGCAATATATGAGTAATTAAATTTCTCTGCATCCTCACCAGCATTTGGTATCGTCATTATTTTTTTTAACCTGTAGCCATTGTGATGTATATTGGTATCTTATTGTAGTTATAATTTACATTATCTAATTGCTAAATATTCCAAACACGTTTTTGTGTGTTTATCTGTCATATGTTTTTTCTCTTGGGTAAAATGTATGTGTTTATCTTTTTGCTCATTTTCTAATTGGATTGCTTGTTTATTTTTTTCTCATGCCGAATATTAAGAATTCTTTATATATTCTAGATACAAGGCCTCTGTTGGATAAGAGACTTGCAAGTATTTTCTTCAAGTGTGTAATTTGTATTTTCGTCTTTATAGCAGAGTCTCTTGCAATGCAAAAGTTTCTAATTTTGAAGAGGTCTTATTTATCAATTTTTCCTTTTATGGATCATTCTGTTGGTGTCAAGTCTAAGAACTCTTTGCTGGTCCTAGATTTTGAGGATTTTTCTCCTATGTTCTTTCCTAGAAGTTTTATGTTTTACGTTAAAGCCTGTGATCAATTTTGAGTTAAAGTTTATATTAAGTAAGAAGTATAGGTCAGAGCTATTTTTTTTTCTAACGGATGTCCAATTGCTCCAAAACCATTCACTGAAAAGGATATCCCTCTCCCATTGAGCTGCTTTTGCCTCTGTGTCAAAGATTACATGGGAATATTTGTGTGGATCTCTTTCTGGGTTCTCTATTCTCTTCTGTTGATCTATGTGTCTCTCTCTCTCCATTGGTATCACACTGTCTTGATTAGTGTGTCAATGTCTTTTTAACTTCTCTTTACTGCTGTTTTTTTTTTTTTAAGAAGGAATACAAGAGATATATTGGAAGTAAAAGTATATGTTTGATCTGTTATTTTTTACTACAATCTACTTTTTAAATATCTTTTTCATTGTTTCACTAGCTGGGGCAAAAGTGTTAATTTTGTAGAGTTTAAAAAATGATTTATTAGTATTTTCGTTACTATTTGGGTAGTATATTTGAAAAATAACACCTAGGTCTGTGACAAATGCTGAAGAGAATACAAGCATAAAATAAGCCAAATCAGAGAAGGAACAATAAATTTTGCCAGAGATGAGGTGGAGGAGGACAGTAAAAGAATGATTAGGCAGAGTTAACCAGAAGAGATGACAAGGGAGCTGGATTTTCTTATATGTAGAGAGGGTGTGAATGAGGGAATTAGTAGTTGATTCATAGGATTAATTTCAAATATAGCCTCAGAGGACTTCCGCTTCTAGTCAAGATAGAGTAAGAGGAGTTGGATTTACTCTCCTGCCAAGAAACAGGTAAGATAAAAAAAAATAGGAAACAAAGGCACACAAGACATTGAACAACAGCACCATAAGACAGCGATCCCTCAGAACTGGGAAACAAACATGGTGAGCTCTAAAATTGCCCCAGCTTCATGCCTGAAGATTAGGCATAAGGGAGATGAAATCCAGGCAGAGCCAGCATTCGCCCTAAATGGAGGAGATGGAATGGTGGATCTAGGGAAGCCAGGCAGCTAGCGTTTACAAAGTAGAATACTGGACATTTGGGTAGTGAGAATTGCAGGGAGAGAAAATTCCAGAGGTCTGCAGAGGGTTCCCCTGAAGGGTTCAACAGAGAGTGATCAGCACATAAATGAGAGTTCACGGAAAGAAACACATGGAAGAATTAAAAGGCACAGTGCTCAGAGACCACACAGGACCAGAGATAGCACACTTACCCTACCCAACAGCCAAGGTAGAAAACCTCATAACTTAGGGGGCATCGACTGGAATTCTAAAAATGTCTTGTTTCATTGTTGGGCAAAGATTAACCTTATTTCTCATCTCATCTAACAAAGCTTAAAAGCAAGGCCCCAAGGGATCAAACTGTTTCCAAAAACCACATGCAGAACAAAAGTCAAGAATATTTATAGGACGACAAAAATATTCAGACACAGAAAGGTTAAATTCACAATGTCGGGCAACCCCCCAAAATAGAAGGCACACAAAGAAGTGTGCAAATATAACTCATGAGGAGAAAAATCAATCTACCTAAAAATGAAATAAAGTGGTATAGTATTACTGCCTTACCTTGGTAGTACCCTAAAGTATTAGGACTTGTGTTACATTTCAGTGGGGTGATTAAGCAATGGAAAAGGTGATAAAATGTAAATGTATGGAATTCAGTGGAAGTAGAAGGTTAGTGTCTTTAACTAGTCCCAAGTTTTGGTGAGGTGCTGGTTTTCCTACTTTACAATGAGAAGGGGTTGGGAGCAAATTTATTAAAATCTTGAAGCATATGGTAACCATGGGAGGCTGGAAGATTTAAGTGTGCTGGTAGCTGACTTTGGGTTATACTAGCAAAATTAACTTAATTTTAGAATGAGAAATACTTAAGTGTGCACAGAGATATAGCACTCAGCTTTTGTACCAAGGGCCTTAGGGCGATTTAGGGTTATTTGAGGAGTCCTGAGACTTTATTTGGGCCCTAATCAATACAGGACACAATTACATTGTGCTGACAGGTGTCCAAGTAACCTCTTCCTTTTCCTCTCTTTTATCAATACGAAACAGACTCAGACTTAGAGAATGAACTTATGGTTACCAGGGTGGGGGGCAGAGAGATAGATTGGGAGTGTGGGATTGACATGTACACACTGCTATATTTAAAACAGATAACCAACAAGGACCTACTGTAAAAATAAATAAATAAAAAGTAAAAAATAAAATAGGTATTATCTACATAAGCATAAGATCCTTTCTCTAGGAATTGTGCTGAATAAAATTATTTAAGCAAGTATGAGAAAAAAAGGAAAAAGATAAAAATAGGCAATTTTATTGAACTTAGTTCCTGTTCGCTACAAGAAAGTCATAAATAGATGATAAACCTATTGTTTTGAAACTAAGACATAGCCCAACCTCCCCACTACCCAGCTCCACTAGTTGGAAATGGTGGTGATGAAACTGAACAAATGCAGCTGTGAAGCTTACTGAGCTTTTACATGGGCTTTGAACTTGGCTGTCTCACTGTCCTTGCCTGTTCTTGTGGTGTCTACCAATGCACCAACACTCCAGCTGTCATTGCTGCCTTTGCCTTTGTGCTCCTATCGGCATTGACCTCTCTGCAGGATAGAGTCCCCCATAACCCCCTGGCATGGCCCACAGGACTGAATAAAGCTCCTCACCAGAGGCCATTTAGAAACTGTCCAGCAAAGCAAATGAAATGCAAAACAAAACAAATGAAACAAACTACAAAAGCAGTTGATTGATTCACTTATTATCTAACTAATCCTGAGTTCAACAATTAAATGTTAATTTAGATTTGGGGAAAAAACACAGTTTCTAGCTTTTCTTTTTTGAAGCTTGAGTTCTGTCCATGATAATAATAAAATCGCTGTGATTTTGAAGGGCTACTTTAATTAGCAGAGTTGAAAGATTAGATTCAATTGTGAGCGGCTAAGAAATATCATTTTAGGCAAGAACAACATTCTCTGGTTCCCTAAATAATAGCATGTAGAGCTGTAAGATCCTGGCAGGCTGCATCATGGGGTCAGCCAGCTGGGCCCTGGCCCAGGGCACCAATCTATGAGGGCACAGAACAATCACTGTCTCTGCTGGAGAAGGTATATTTATTGAACTCCTCTCTGTGTAACTATAATATGAGGTTGAAAGGAATATTTTGTTAAGTTACTTGGGATATGACAGGTGAAATCCCACAATGTATTCCTAAGAAGGCTGGCAAAAAGGAAAAGCAAAGCTTTCATTTTGCCCAGCTGGAGTCCAAGTTTGGAAGCTGAATGGAATTGGAATTGCTCATGACAATGGACTGGAGACAGCTCCTCTCAACAGCTGTCTTTTCTTAATTTTTTTTCCTCTCAGGAACCCAGCCTCAGCCGTTAATTCTGTTGAACAAATATTGAAAGAAAATCAGCGCAAGAAGGTACATAATTTTTATCTAGTGATGCACAATATTGTTAAGCCACCACATATCTTGGTCTTAACACTGGGCTTGAGGAACTCCAACTTTGTAGATCCAGACTTGTCTACCCGAAAGACAGAAATACAGGTAAGGTCATATTTAAGTGACTAGATTTCCAGATATGAAGCCTAATGAATAACACAAAAATCACACTTTAACATAAACAGCACAGTACAGCTGTTCAATATTTACCTTTTCAAGAGGTTCATTCCACCTGTTCTAACATACTGTCTTAATCCAACTGATAAGATGTTATCCTATGCATTTCAGCACATTGCCTAACTGCTAGTCATGGCTTATTTGCCAACTGAGAAATATCCTGGAGGCAGGAAGTTACTGAAGAAGTTACGGAAACCAGAGGAGTGTTTTCTGCAAAAATCAGAAGGAAAAGAAGTTGCAAAATTAATGGATTTCTTAGAATCCAAGAAGGAGTAGGCTGTGCTAAAACAAAAAGTAAAACCTATCTGTGTACTTATTCATTCACTTACCACATGCAGTCAGCCCTCCCTGTCCACAGGTTCTGCATCCTTAGATTCAACAACCAAAGATCAAAAATACTGGAAAAAAATTCCAAAAATTTTCCATAAAGCAAAACTTGAACTTGCCACACACAGGTAACAAGTTACATAGCATTTTACAATTATTTTCATAGTATTTACATTGTATTAGGTATAAGTAATCTAGAGAGGATTTAAAGTCTATGGGAGGAAATTATAAGCAAATACTATGCCATTTTATACTTGAGACACTTGAGCATCCACGGATTTTTGTATCCATGGGAATCCTGGAATCAATCTCCTGAAGATACCAAGGGATGACTGTAGTATGGAGTACCAGAAGTCTATGTTGCAGCCATTGTTCTTGGCACAGGGGAAAGAACACAGCAAAGAACAAAACAAAGTCCTCCACCATGGAGATGTCATCCTATAGAGAGAGAAACAGTAATCTGATAACTCTCTGTAGTATGTCAAATAGTGATGAGCACTGTGGTGGAAGATGAAGCTGATGATGGGGAAAGAGCACGCTGGATGGGGGGATGGGTTGATTTGCTACTTTATTTTACTTAGAGTGATCTGGGAAGGCATCACTGATAAGGCAAAATTTAAGCAGTGATGTATAAGAAGTGAGAGAGTTTATGGTTACTGAGGGGGAGGATGGGAAGGAGGGATAGACTGGGAGTTTGGTACTGACACGTATACACTGCTATATTTAAAATAGGTAACCAACAAGGACCTACCGTATTGCACAGGGAACTCTGCTCAGTATTATGTATTGACCCATATACATGTTGTGTACAAGAGACCCACTTCAGACCGAAAGTGAGGGAATGGAAAAAAGTATTACATGCAAATGGAATCAAAAGAAAGCTGGAGTAGCAATACTCATATCAGATAAAATAAACTTTAACATAAAGAATGTTACAAGAGACAAGGAAGGATACTACATAATGATTAAAGGATCAATTCAAGAAGAAGATATAACATCAATTCAAGAAGAAGATATAACAATTATAAATATTTATGCACACAACATAGGAGCGCCTCAATACATAAGGCAAATGCTAACAGCTATGAAAGAGGAAATCGACAGTAACACAATAAGAGTGGGGAACTTTAACACCTCACTTACAGCAATGGACAGTTCATCCAGACAGAATATTAATAAGAAAACACAAGCTTTAAATGACACAATAGACCAGATAGCTTTAATTGATATTTATAGGACATTCCACCCCAAAACTGCAGATTACACTTTGTTCTCAAATGCACATGGAACATTCTCCAGGATAGATCACATCTTGGGTCACAAATCAAGCCTAGGTAAATTTAAGAAAATTGAAATCATATCAAGCACCCTTTCCAACCACATCACAATGAAATTAGAAATCAATTACAGGGAAAATAATGTAAAAAAACACAAACACATGGAGGCTAAAAAATACGTTACTGAATAACCAAGAGATCACTGAAGAAACCAAAGAGGAAATCAAAAGATACCTAGAGAAAAATGACAATGAAAACATGATGATCCAAAACCAGTGGGATGCAGCATAAGCAGTTCTAAGAAGGTTTATAGCAATACAATCCTACCTCAAGAAACAAGAAAAATCTCAAATAAACAATTTAAACTTACACTTAAAGGAACTAAAGAAAGAAGAACAAACAAAACACAAAGTTAGCAGAAGGAAAGAAATAATAAAAATCAGAACAGAAATAAATGAAATAGAAACAAAGAAAACAATAGCAAAGATCAATAAAACTTAAAGTTGGTTCTTTGAGAAGATAAACAAAATAGATAAATCATTAGCCAGACTCATCAAGAAAAAGAGGGAGAGGAATAAATAAAATTAGAAATGAGATAGGAGAAGTTACAATGGACACCACAGAAGTACAAAGCATAATAAGAGGCTACTACAAGCAAATCTATGCCAATAAAATGGACAACCTGGAAGAAATGGACAAATTCTTAGAAAGATATGAACTCTCAAAACTGAACCAGGAAGAAATAGAAAATATGAACAGACCAATCACAAGTAATGAAATTGAAACTGTGATTAAAAATCTTCCAATAAACAAAGCCCAGGACCAGATGGCTTCACAGGTGAATTCTATCAAACATTTAGAGAAGAGCTAACACCCATCCTTCTCAAACTCTTCCAAAAAATTGCAGAGACAGGAACACTCCCAAATTCATTCTATGAGGTGACCATCACCCTGATACCAAAACCAGACAAAGATACTACAAAAAAAGAAAACTACAGGCCAATATCACTGATGAATATACATGCAAAAATCCTCAACAAAATACTAGCAAACAGAATCCAACAACACATTAGAAGGATCGTACACCATGATCAAGTGGGATTTATCCCAGAGATGCAAGGATTCTTCAATGTACACAAATCAATCAATGTGATACACTATATTAACAAACTGAATAATAAAAACCATATGATCATCTCAATAGATGCAGAAAAAGCTTTTGACAAAATTCAACACTGATTTATGATAAAAACTCTCCAGAAAGTGGGCATAGAGGGAACCTACTTCAACAGAATAAAGTCCATATACCACAAACCTACAGCAAACATCATTCTCAATGGTGAAAAACAGAAAGCATTTCCTTTAAGATCAGGAACGAGACAAGGATGTCCACTCTTGCCACTATTATTCAACATGGTTTTGGAAGTACTAGCCACAGCAATCAGAGAAGAAAAACAAATAAAAGGAATACAAATTGGAAAAGAAAAAGTAAAACTGTCACCTTTTGTAGATGACATACTATACATAGAGAATCCTAAAGATGCCATCAGAAAACTACTAGAGCTAATCAATGAATTTGGTAAAGTGGCAAGATACAAAATTAATGCACAGAAATCTCTTGCAATCCTATACAATGGAAGATCAGGTAGAGAAATGAAGGAAATAATCCCTTTCACCATTGCAACAAAAAGAATAAAATACCTAGGAATAAACCTACCTAAGGAGGACCTGTATGCAGAAAACTATAAGACACTGATGAAAGTAATCAAAGATGACACAAACAGATGGAGAGATATACCATGTTCTTGGATTGGAAGAATCAATATTGCAAAAATGACTGTACTACCCAAAGCAATCTACAGATTCAATGCAATCCCTATCAAATTACCAATGGCATTTTTAACAGAACTAAAACAAAAAAATCTTAAAATTTGTATGGAGATACAAAAGACCCCGAATAGCCAAAGCAGTCTAGAGGAGAAAAAAATGGAGCTGGAGGAATCAGACTCCCTGACCTCAGACTATGTTACAAAGCTATAGTAGTCAAGACAATATGGTACTGGCACAAAAACAGAAATATAGATCAATGGAACAGGATAGGAAGCACAGAGATAAATGCATGTACCTATGGTCAACAAATCTATGACAAAGAAGGCAAGGATATACAATGGAGAAGAGACAGTCTCTTCAATAAGTGGTGCTAGGAAAACTGGACAACTAGATGTAACAGAGTGAAATTAAAGCACTCCCTAACACCATACACAAAAAGAAACTCAAAATGTATTACAGACCTAACTGTAAGGCTGGATACAATAAAACTCATAGCGGAAAACACAGGAAAAACACTCTTTGACCTAAATCACAGCAAGATTTTTTTTGACCCACCTCCTAGAATAATGGAAATAAAAACAAAAGTCAACAAATGGGATTGAATGAAACTTAAAAGCTTTTGCACTACAAAGGAAACCGTAAACAAGATGAAAACACAACCCTCAGAAAGGGAGACAATATTTGCAAATGAATCAAAGGACAAAGGATTAATCTCCAAAATATATAAACAGCTCATGCAGCTCAATATTAGAAAAACAAACAACCCAATCCAAAAATGGGCAGAAGACCTAAATAGACATTTCTCCAAAAAATATATACATATTGCCAACAAACACATGAAAGAATGCTCCGAGATATATTTTCTAGTGAAAGAGTCAAGACACAGAATATTGCAACAGAAAATATGAACCAAATTGTATAAAGTAAGAAGCATTACTATATAATTAAATACTTAGACACCCATATCACACAGACGCATACATGTTAAATGTATAGAGAAAGGTTTGGATGAAGTGCACATTGATTTGTTAAAACAAGTTACTTTTTTTTTTAACATATTTATTGGTGTAAAATTGCTTTACGATGGTGTGTTAGCTTCTGCTTTACAACAAAATGAATCAGTTATATATATATACATATGTTCCCATATCTCTTTCCTCTTGCATCTCCCTCCCTCCCACCTTCCCTATCCCACCACTCCAGGTGGTCACAAAGCACCGAGCTGATCTCCCTGTGCTATGCGGTTGCTTCCCACTAGCTATCTACCTTAAGTTTGGAATTGTATATATGTCCATGCCACTCTCTCGCTTTGTCACAGTTTACCCTTCCCCTCCCCACATCCTCAAGTCCATTCTCTAGTAGGTCTGTGTCTTTATTCCTGTTTTACCCCTAGATTCTTCATGACATTTTTTTTCCTTAAATTCCATATATATGTATTAGCATACGGTATTTGCCTCTCTTTTTCTGACTTACTTCACTCTGTATGACAGATTCTAGGTCTATCCACCTCATTAAAAATAGCTCAATTTCGTTTCTTTTTGTGGCTGAGTAATATTCCATTGTATATATGTGAAACATCTTCTTTATCCATTCATCCGATGATGGACACTTAGGTTGTTTCCATCACCGGGCTATTGTAAAAAGAGGTGCAATGAACATTTTGGTACATGACTCTTTTTGAATTATGGTTTTCTCAGGGTATATGCCCAGTAGTGGGATTGCTGGGTCATATGGTAGTTCTATTTGTAGTTTTTTAAGGAACCTCCATACTGTTCTCCACAGTGGCTGTATCAATTTACATTCCCACCAACAATACAAGAGGGTTCCCTTTTCTCCACACCCTCTCCAGCATTTATTGTTTCTAGATTTTTTGATGATGGCCATTCTAACTGGTGTGAGATGATATCTCATTGTAGTTTTGATTTACAATTCTCTAATGATTATTGATGTTGAGCATTCTTTCATGTGTTTGTTGGCAGTCTGTATATCTTCTTTGGACAAATGTCTATTTAGGTCTTCTGCCCATTTTTGGATTGGGTTGTTTGTTTTTTGTTATTAAGCTGCATAAGCTACTTATAAATTTTGGAGATTAACCCTCTGCCAGTTGCTTCATTTGCAAATATTTTCTCCCACTCTGAGGGTTGTCTTTTGTCTTGTTTATGGTTTCCTTTGCTGTGCAAAAGCTTTGAAGTTTCATTAGGTCCCATTTGTTTTTTTTTGTTTTTGTTTTTATTTCCATTTCTCTAGGAGGTGGGTCAAAAACGATCTTGCTGTGATTTATGTCATAGAGTGTTCTGCCTATGTTTTACTCTAAGAGTTTGATAGTTTCTGGCCTTACATTTAGGTCTTTAATCCATTTTGAGCTTATTTTTGTGTATGGTGTTAGGGAGTTATCTAATCTCCTACTTTTCCATGTACCTGTCCAGTTTTCCCAGCACCACTTATTGAAGAGGCTGTCCCTTCTCCACTGTACATTCCTGCCTCCTTTATCAAAGATAAGGTGGCCACAGGTGCATGGGATTATCTCTGGGCTTTCTCTCCTGTTCCATTGATCTATCTTTCTGTTTTTGTGCCAGTACCATACTGTCTTGATTACTGTAGCTTTGTAGTATAGTCTGAAGTCAGGGAGCCTGATTCCTCCAGATCTGTTTTTCGTTCTCAAGATTGCTTTGGCTATTTGGGGTCTTTTGTGTTTCCATACAAATTATGAATTTTTTTGTTCTAGTTCTGTGAAAAATGCCAGTGGTAGTTTGATAGGGATTGCATTGAATCTGTAGATTGCTTTGGGTAGTAGAGTCATTTTCACAATGTTGATTCTTCCAATCCAAGAATATGGCATATCTATCCATCTATTTGTATCATCTTTAATTTCTTTCATCAGTGTCTTATAATTTTCTGCATACAGGTCTTTTGTCTCCTTAGGTAAGTTTATTCCTCGATATTTTATTCTTTTTGTTGCATTGGTAAATGGGAGAGTTTTCTTGATTTCACTTTCAGATTTTTTATCATTAGTGTATAGGAATGCTAGAGATTTCTGTGCATTAATTTTGTATCCTGCTACTTTACTAAATTCATTGATTAGCTCTAGTAGTTTTCTGATAGCATCTTTAGGATTCTCTATGTATAGTATCATGTCATCTGCAAATAGTGACAGCTTTACTTCTTCTTTTCCGATTTGGATTCCTTTTATTTCCTTTTCTCCTCTGATTTCTGTGGCTAAAACATCCAAAACTATGTTGAATAAGAGTGGTGAGAGTGGGCAATCTTGTCTTGTTCCTGATCTTAGTGGAAATGCTTTCAGTTTTTCACCATTGAGGAGGATGTTGGCTATGGGTTTGTCATATATGGCCTTTATTATGTTCAGGAAAGTTCCCTCTATGCCTACTTTCTGCAGTGTTTTTATCATAAATGGGTGTTGAATTTTGTCGAAAGCTTTCTCTGCATCTATTGAGATGATCATATGGTTTTTCTCCTTCAATTTGTTAATATGGTGTATCACGTTGATTGATTTGCGTATTTTGAAGAATCCTTGCATTCCTGGAATAAACGCCACTTGATCATGGTGTATGATCCGTTTAATGTGCTGTTGGATTCTGTTTGCTAGTATTTGGTTGAGGATTTTTGCAGCTATGTTCATCAGTGATATTGGCCTGTAGTTTTCTTTTTTTGTGACATCCTTGTCTGGTTTTGGTATCAGGGTTATGGTGGCCTCGTAGAATAAGTTTGGGAGTGTTCCTCCCTCTGCTATATTTTGGAAGGGTTTGAGAAGGATAAGTGTTAGCTCTTCTCTAAATGTTTGATAGAATTTGCCTGTGAAGCCATCTGGTCCTAGGATTTTGTTTGTTGGAAGATTTTTAATCACAGTTTCCATTTCAGTGCTTGTGATTGGTCTGTTCACATTTTCTATTTCTTCCTGATTCAGTCCTGGCAGTTGTGCATTTCTAAGGATTTGTCCATTTCTTCCAGGTTGTCCATTTTATTGGCATAGAGTTGCTTGTAGTAATCTCTCATGATCTTTTGTATTTCTGCAGTGTCAGTTGTTACTTCTCCTTTTTCATTTCTAATTCTATTGATTTGAGTCTTCTCCCTTTTTTTCTTGAGGAGTCTGTCTAATGTTTTATCAATTTTGTTTATCTTCTCAAAGAACCAGATTTTAGTTTTATTGATCTTTGCTATTGTTTCCTTCATTTCTTTTTCATTTATTTCTGATCTGATTTTTATGATTTCTTTCTTTCTGCTAACTTTGGGGATTTTTTGTTCTTCTTTCTCTAATTGCTTTAGCTGCAAGGTTAGGTTGTTTATTCGAGATGTTTCCTGTTTCTTAAGGTAGGACTGTATTGCTATAAACTTCCCTCTTAGAACCGCTTTTGCTGCATCCCATAGATTTTGGGTCGTCGTGTCTCCATTGTCATTTGTTTCTAGGTAATTTTTTTATATCCTCTTTGATTTCTTCAGTGATCACTTCATTATTAAGTAGTGTATTGTTTAGCCTCCATGTGTTTGTATTTTTTACAGATCTTTTCCTGTAATTGATATCTAGTCTCATAGCGTTGTCGTCGGAAAAGATACTTGATACAATTTCAATTTTCTTAAATTTATCAAGGCTGATTTGTGACGCAGGATTTTATCTATCCTGGAGAATGTTCCATGAGCACATGAGAAAAATGTGTATTCTGTTGTTTTTGGATGGAATGTCCTATAAATATGAATTAAGTCCATCTTGTTTAATGTATCATTTAAAGCTTGTGTTTCCTTATTTATTTTCATTTTGGATGATCTGTCCATTGGTGAAAGTGGGGTGTTAAAGTCCCCTACTATGAATGTGTTACTGTCGATTTCCCCTTTTATGGCTGTTAGTATTTCCCTTATGTACTGAGGTGCTCCTATGTTGGGTGCATAAATATTTACAATTGTTATATCTTCTTCTTGGATCGATCCCTTGATCACTATGTAGTGTCCTTCTTTGTCTCTCCTAATATTCTTTATTTTAAAGTCTATTTTGTCTGATATGAGAATTGCTACTCCAGCTTTCCTTTGGTTTCCATTTGCATGAAATACCTTTTTCCATCCCCTTACTTTCAGTCTGTATGTGTCTCTAGGTCTGAAGTGGGTCTCTTGTAGACAGCAAATATATGGATCTTGTTTTTTGTATCCATTCAGCCAATCTGTGTCTTTTGGTGAGAGCATTTAGTCCATTTACATTTAAGGTAATTATCGATAAGTATGTTCCTATTCCCATTTTCTTAATTGTCTTGGGTTCGTTATTGTAGGTCCTTTCCTTCTCTTGTGTTTCTTACCTAGAGAAGTTCCTTTAGCAGTTGTTGTAGAGCTGGTTTGGTGGTGCTGAACTCTCTCAGCTTTTGCTTGTCTGTAAAGGTTTTAATTTCTCCATCAAATCTGAATGAGATCCTTGCTGGGTAGAGTAATCTTGGTTGCAGGTTTTTCTCTTTCATCACTTTAAATGTGTCCTGCCAGTCCCTTCTGGCTTGCAGAGTTTCTGCTGAAAGATCAGCTGTTAACATTATGGGCATTCCCTTGTGTGTTATTTGTTGTTTTTCCCTTGCTGCTTTTAATATGTTTTCTTTGTACTTAATTTTTGACAGTTTGATTAATATGTGTCTTGGCGTATTTCTCCTTGTATTTATCCTGTATGGGACTCTCTGTGCTTCCTGGACTTGGTTAACTATTTCCTTTCCCATATTAGGGAAGTTTTCAGCTATAATCTCTTCAAATATTTTCTCAGTCCCTTTCCTTTTCTCTTCTTCTTCTGGAACCCCTGTAATTCGAATCTTGGTGCATTTAATGTTGTCCCAGAGGTCTCTGAGACTGTCCTCAGTTCTTTTCATTCTTTTTTCTTTATTCTGCTCTGCAGTAGTTATTTCCACTATTTTATCTTCCAGGTCACTTATCCATTCTTCTGCCTCAGTTATTCTGCTATTGATCCCATCTAGAGTATTTTTCATTTCATTTATTGTGTTGTTCATTGTTGTTTGTTTCATATTTAGTTTTTCTAGGTCCTTGTTAAATGTTTCTTGCATTTTGTCTATTCTATTTCCAAGATTTTGGATCATCTTTACTATCATTATTCTGAATTCTTTTTCAGGTAGACTGCCTTTTTCCTCTTCATTTGTTAGGTCTGGTGGGTTTTTATCTTGCTCTTTCATCTGCTCTGTGTTTTTCTGTCTTCTCATTTTGCTTCTCTTACTGTGTTTGGGGTCTCCTTTTTGCAGGCTGCAGGTTTGTAGTTCCCACCGATTTTGGTGTCTGTCCCCAGAGGCTAAGGTTGGTTCAGTGGGTTGTGTAGGCTTCCTGGTGGAGGGGACAAGTGCCTGTGTTCTGGTGGATGAGGCTGGGTCTTGTCCTTCTGGGGGGCAGGTCCATGTCTGGTGGTGTGTTTTGGGGTGTCTGTGGACTTATTATGATTTTAGGCAGCCTCTCTGCTAATGGGTGGGGTTGTGTTCCTGTCTTGCTAGTGTTTGGCATAGGATGTCCAGAACTGTAGCTTACTGGTCGTTGAGTAAAGCTGGGTGCTGGTGTTGAGATGGAGATCTCTGGGAGATTTTTGCCGTTTGATATTATGTGGAGCTGGGAGGTCCCTTGTGGACCAGTGTCCTGGAGTTGGCTCTCCCACCTCAGAGGCACAGCACTAACTCCTGGCTGCAGCACCAAGAGCCTTTCATCCACACAGCTCAGAATAAAAGGGAGAAAAAGTAGAAAGAAAGAATTAGTAGAAGTAGAAAGAAAGTAAGAAAGAAAGAAAGGAGGGAGGGAGGGAGGAAGGAAGGAAGGAGGGAAGGAAGGAAATAAAGAAAGAAGATAAAGTAAGATAAAATATAATAAAGTTATTAAAATAAAAAAATAATTATTAAGACAAAAAAAAACGGACGGATAGAACCCTGGGACAAATGGTGGAAGCAAAGCTGTACAGACAAAACCTCACACAGAAGCATACACATACACACTCACAAAAAGAAGAAAAGCGGAAATGATCATAAATCTTGCTTTCAAAGTCCACCTCCTCAATTTGGGATGATTCGTTGTCTATTCAGGTATTCCACAGATGCACGTATATCAAGTTGATTGTGGAGCTTTAATCCGCTGCTTCTGAGGCTGCTGGGAGAGATTTCCCTTTCTCTTCTTTGTTCGCACAGCCCCCGGGGCTCAGCTTTGGATTCGGCCCCGCCTCTGCGTGTAGGTCGCTGGAGGGCGTCTGTTCTTTGCTCAGCCAGGACAGGGTTAAAGGAGCCACTGATTCGGAGGCTCTGGCTCACTCAGGCCGGGTGAGGGGAGGGGAGGGAGGGGCACGGAGTGCGGGTCGAGCCTGCAGCGGCAGATGCCGGCATGACGTTTCACAGCCTGAGGCGACGTGCTTTCTCCCGGGGAAGTTGTCACTGGATCCCGGGAACCTGGCAGTGGCGGGCTGCACAGGCTCCCCGGAAGCAGGGTGTGGATAGTGACCTGTGCTCGCACACAGGCTTTTTGGTGGCGGCAGCAGCAGCCTTAGCGTCTCATGCCCGTCTCTGGGGTCCACGCTTTTAGCCGCAGCTCGCGCCCGTCTCTGGAGCTCCTTTAAGCAGCGCTCTTAATCCCCTCTCCTCGCGCACCAGGAAACAAAGAGGGAAGAAAAAGTCTCTCGCCTCTTCGGCAGGTCCAGACTTTTTCCGGGACTCCCTCCCGGGCAGCCATGGCGCACTAACCCCCTGCCGGCTGTGTTCACGCCGCCAACCCCAGTCCTCTCCCTGCGCTCCGCCCGAAGCCCGAGCCTCAGCTCCCAGCCCCGCCCGCCCCCGAGTGAGCAGTCAAGCCTCTCGGGCTGGTGAGTACTGGTTAGCACTGATTCTCTGCGCGGGAATCTCACCGCTTTGCCCTCCGCACCCCTGTTGCTGCGCTCTCTTCCGCGACTCCGAATTTATCCCCCTCCGCCACCCACTGTCTCCGCCCGCCAAGGGGCTTCCTAGTGTGTGGAAACATTTCCTCCTTCACAGCTCCCTCCCACTGGTGCAGGTCCGTCCCTATTCTTTTGTCTCTGTTTTTTCTTTTTTCTTTTGCCCTACCCAGGTACGTGGGGAGTTTCTTGCCTTTTGGGAGGTCTGAGGTCTTCTGCCAGTGTTCAGTAGGTGTTCTGTAGCAGTTGTTCCACGTGTAGATGTATTTCTGGTGTGTCTGTGGGGAGGAAAGTGATCTCCACGTCTTACTCTTCCGCCATCTTCCCGGAAGTTGCAAACTAGTTATTTTTGATGAGGAGAATGGAATCTGGAGAGTCTGCTGAAAGGAAATTTTATTATTTATTTTACATGCTTATGTATTGCTTGAATGTTTTTTTACAAATTGAAAATACTTCTGTAGTGTTTGGTTTTTTTAAGCTTCAAATACATAGCTGTAGGAAAAAAATTTAAAATTACCTTAAAGGAGAAAGAAATGAACAACCTTGCATTGCCTTTTCAAATATTGCTACCTGCAAAAGCCTTCCTCTCTTTCCTTTGCATTCTCTTGTACTTGAATATGTGTCATTCTTTCAGTATTTATTCAATTCAATAATATTTATTAAAGCTCTACTGAGAGTCAATTTTTTTTTTTTTTCTTTACACGGGCCTCTCACTGTTGTGGTCTCTCTCGTTGCGGAGCACAGGCTCCGGACGCGCAGGCCCAGCGGCCATGGCTCAGGGGCCCAGCCACTCTGCGGCATGTGGGATCTTCCCGGACCAGGGCACGAACCCGTGTCCCCTGCATCGGCAGGCAGACGCTCAACCACTGCACTACCAGGGAAGCCCGAGATTCAATTTTGAAAAAGATATTATCCCTATCCTCAAGGAACTCACAACGGAGAGAAAAAAAAAAAATGTGTTAACAATAAAGCCATGAGCAGATGGCTAAAATATGGTAAGGCATGAACAAAACGTTAGGGCTTTGTGGGGGGAAGAATTCTAAGATGGCCCCCAAGATTCTCAGCTGGTTTGCTACTGCCTTTGGCCTTTAGGAAGCACAGGCAGGGCATGGGAGACTAGGAGGACATTTCCAGGGATTTCTTCCACATTTCCTTTCTGCTCAGTCACCCTGCTATTGAGCAGGTACTACATGCCAGGCAGTGTCCTAAGAATAGTACTCTTTTTACCTCATTTAATCCTCATAACCTACCTTTTTTTTTTTTTTTTTTATGGCTGCATTGGGTCTTCGTTGCTGTGTGCAGGCTTTCTCTAGTTGTGGTGAGTGGGGGCTACTGTTCGTTGCGGTGTGCAGGCTTCCCATTGCAGTGGCTTCTCTTGTTGCGGAGCACAGGCTCTAGGCACGGGGGCTTCAATAGTTGTGGCTCGCGGGCTTCAGTAGTTGTGGCTCGTGGGCTTCAGTAGTTGTGGCTCGCGGGCTCTAGAGCACAGGCTCAGTAGTTGTGGCGCATGGGCTTTGTTGCTCCGCAGCATGTGGGATCTTCCTGGACCAGGGCTCAAACCTGTGTCCCCTGCATTGGCAGGTGGATTCTTAACCACTGTGCCACCAGGGAAGCCCCTCATAACCTACCTTTGAAATAGAAATTATTATTATCCCCACTTAAAAATGCTGTTAGATAAATTACTATGGGTCACAGGAGAAAAAAAATCAGTGGAGCCACAATTCTACACAGGCAACCTGACTCCAGAGCCCAGACCCTAACTATTATCATATACTATAATCATCTTGGATAACCTGAATCTATCACTTCAGGGAGGAAACATAACAAAAGTTATACTTTCTACAAGATGCATTAGGGTTTCTGGAAAACAATCAAGTGGCTCTAGCATAAATATTTGATCTTGTCCCCCAACACTTGACAATTTTCTGTACTTGTCACAGAAAGAAAGACATGATTTTATTAGGTATATTTTAAAACCTTACCTACTGCTGCAATACAACAATGGAAATTGGATGGGGGCTCTATTTGCCTCTATTTCCGACATACATTCTTCAGTGAATATATTTGTGTCTTGTTTCTACCATGATACTAAAAAGTTTGTGATGAGTAATCTGACTGTATTTTCTTAGTATCCAACTATCCAGAAGCTTCTCAGAAATTCATCACATACATGTTGCCGTCTCTGATATATTGCCATTGTGATTGTGACTTAGGGGGTTTCTAGCTTAAAATAAAGATAAAATAATAATGGTGATGTGGATCTTATTCTTGGTTCAAGCTCCCTATCCTCAAAAATTATAGATGTCTTACAGCAAGATTACAGATGTTTTATAACATTGATGTTTTATAATTTGTGTTATCATTGATGCTCTTTTTAAAAATACTACGCTTTAGTAATTGAAATTGTGATATATCTTCAAAGATGCATCCTAATGTTGTGGTTTGGGTGTGTGTCAAAATCCATTAAGTTATACCTGAATGCCAAAAGTTTGAATTGCCCTGCTATGGACCAATGGTGGTTAAAAAAAAAAAAAAGCCTTACCTATAAGTAAGCTATAGTTTGCACATTGTGCAAAGGCTAGTTCTCATGATATGAGAACTAAAAATTATTTATTTAATTTAAAATCCCACTCTGTACCATCTAGCATGCCAGTTAATGGGAATAAAAAGAAGTATCACATCAGAAAATCCCTAGTCTAGTGGGAATGTCTAGACAATTGGACATATTATTTGAGTACAGTTGAGATTATATAAATAGACAAGCAGATAGAGTATGCACGCTCTGGAAAGCCACAGGATGAACACTTAATGTCGAAAAGTGGAAACATATGCTGGATCTTGAAGTGCAAGTAGAAGTTTTACAGGAAAAGAAAGAAGTTTGTGCATTAGGCAAAGCAACAGTCTGTGCAGAACCCGAGAGATGAGTGACAAAGTATGAACCTTCCATGGAACAGTAAGCATTTCTTCAGGAATGGACTGTGGATTATGAGGTGAGATGTAGCAAGTGAAGTAAGTGGACAGGTTAGAGTCAGAGTGCGAAGAGCTTTGTATTAAGCAGTTTTCTGTTTATCCTGGAAGCCCCTGGGAACCTTTGGCTTAAGCAGTAGAATAACATAATTATATTATGTTATATTACATTATATTAACACAAACCTCTTTTGTATTAGAATTCTTATGCTGACAACCTGCAACTTGTGTACACTGCTGTGTGATTAAAAAAAAAAAAAGAAACACTCAGACTAGAAACAGAAGGGATCTGCCTCCATGTGATGCAGGACACCTAAGAAAAACATCACACTTAATGATGAAAAATGGAAAGCTTTCCCTCTAAGATTAGGGACAGGACAGGATGTCCACTCTCACCATTTTTATTCAATATTGTACTGGAGATTCTAGCCAGGGCAATTAGGTATATAAAAAAAGAAAGCAAGCAAAGATACCCAGATTGGAAAGGAGGAAGGAAAACTATCTCTAATTACAGAGGGCATGATCTCCTATACAGAAAAGGCTAAGCACCGTCAACAGCAACAAGCTATTAGAGGTAATACATGTGTTCATCAAGGTTGCAGGATACAAGATCAATATACAAAAATCTATTGTATTTTTATACATTTATATGTTAGCAATGAACAATCTCAAAATGAAATTAAGGGAAAATTTCATTCAGAATAACATCAAAATATTAAAATACTTTAGGAACATATTTAATAAGACAAATGCCAGATTTGTACACTGAAAACTACAAAACATCACTGAAAGAAATTTTAAAAGCCTTAAATAAAAGGAAAGCTATCTCATGTTCTTAGATTGGAAGACTTAATATTGTTAAGATGGCAATAATCCACAAATTGATCTACTGATTCAGTGCAATCACTATCAAAATCCTAGTTGCCATTTAGGATAAACTATTCCTAAAATTCATACTGAAGTGCAAAGGACTCAGAATAGCCAAATAATCTTGAAAAAGAACAACAAATCTGTAGAACTCACTCTTCCCAATTTCAAAACTTATTACAAAGCTACTGTAATCAAGACCTTGGTACTAGCATAAGGATACACACCTAGATAAATAGAGTAGAATTGAGATCAGAAATAAACCTGTACATTTATGGGCAACTGATTTTTTTTTTTTTTTTTTTTTTTGCCGTACGCGGGCCTCTCACTGCTGTGGCCTCTCCCATTGCGGAGCACAGGCTCCGGACGCGCAGGCTCAGTGGCCATGGCTCACGGGCCCAGCCGCTCCGCGGCATGTGGGATCTTCCCGGATCGGGGCACGAACCCGCGTCCCCTGCATCGGCAGGCGGACTCTCAACCACTGCGCCACCAGGGAAGCCCTGGGCAACTGATTTTTAACAAGGGTGCCAAAACAGTTAAATGGGGGAAAGCACAGTCTTTTCAGCAAATAGTGCTGGGACAACTGGATATGCAAAACAATGAAGCTGTACAAGGGATGCGACCTTGTAACCATCCAAAAATTAACTTAAAATGGATCAAAAACCTAAATGTGAGAGCTATAATTATTAACTTTTAGAAGAAAACATAGGAGTAGACTTTCATGATCTTATATTCGGCAATGATTTCTTAGGTAGTACACTTAGAATCAAAACAAAAAAACAAAAAACCTGAACATCACCAAAATTTAAAATTTTGTGCTTCAAACAATGCTGTCAAGAAAGTGAAAAGACTACCCATAGACAGAAGAGGAAAAAATAGTTGCAAATCATATACATGATAATGGCCTAGAATCCAAAATATATAAGGAATGTTTACAGCTCAAAAATAAAAAAGACAAATAATTCAGTTAAATATGGGCAGAGGATTTGAATAGACTTTTTGCCTAAGAATATAGACAACTGGTCAATATGCATGTGAAAACATGCTCACCATCTTTGGACACTAGGGAAGTGTAAATCAAAACCATATGAGATACTACTTCAAATCCACAAGAATGGCTGTCATCAAATAGATGGTCAATACCAAGTTTTAGTGAGGATGAGAGAAATTGGAGCCCTCTTGCATGGGTAGTGGGAAAGTTAAATGGTACAGCTGCTTTGGAAAACAGTCAAGCAGTTCCTCAAATGGTTAAATGTAGAATTACCACATGGCCCAGCAATTCCACACCTATGTACATACCCAAGAGAACTGAAAAGATATGTTGGCATAAAAACTTAACATAAATGTGTGTAGCAGCATTATTCACATAGCCAAAACATAGAAACAACTCAAATATTCATTACTGATGACTGGATAAACAAAATGTGCTATATCTGTCCATGGGGATATTGCTCGGCCAAAAAAATAATGAATTACTGATACATGCTACAACATGGATGAACCTTGAAAAGATTATGCTAAAGAAGCCAGACAAAAAATGCTACGTATTGTATGATTATATTTATATGAAATGTCCAGAATAGGAAGATATTGATTGTCAGGAGCTGGGGGGGAAGGGGAATAAGGAACGTCTGCTAATTAGTTCAGGATTTCTTTTCAGGGTGATTGGGACGTGTGTGTTAAAGCTATGGAGAAGCAAACCTCACTTAGTGGATTGACACAGGTCAATGATTACTACTAAATGGGGGTAGAGGAAACCCTCTACTCATCCCCTTCAATAAATAAATAAATAAAAGGGCAAATCCACAATGCACCTTGCAGTATGAGGCGATACACCTGATTGGCCAGAGACCTTAAACTCTTTAAGGAATGGAACCTTGTGACCATGGCAAAACTCATCAAAGTGACAGAGATGACTTGAGCTGTTCTGTTGCCTCCCTCATGGTTTACAGACTGTACAATAACTGTGACCACTTTGCTTTGGAAACCACTCAGCTCCAGGAAGTGCTAAGTGACCCTCCATGGTTTCAAGTTGTCTTCCCTGGCAGCTGTTAATACATGTTTCCCATGGCTAGGGGAAAATAATTCAGGAAAAGCATTTCAATAGTTAGATTCATGCTACCCTGGACAATGTGATCAGCAGCATTATTCGCACTTGGTTTTGGAGAGAGAACAAAGGAGGATGAGGGAAAGGTACTGGCATTCATTGAACACCTGTTATTGTGGTGGTTGGTGCTTTATATAGATGCACTGTCACATCTGGGTGTCATGACAAAGCTGTGGGCTAAAGAGTGGCATCCCATTTTATTTATTTTATAGGTGGCTCCCAAAGGGTAAAGCACGTGCTCAACGTCGCTCAGCCGATCAGCAGTTGAGCTGAGATGTGAATCGACATCCGTCTAATTTCAAAGTGCTGGTTTAAATTGTTCTTGATTCTTATTATCATATTGCTCCTCTAAAGGGCTCTATTAATTAAACTGCTCCTAATAATATATAAGGATATCTTTCACTGCATCCTCACTAACTATAGGTATTATTGCTAAAACATTTTGCAAATAGTCTAAGTACTGTCTTTTATATTAATTTATTATGTATTTTCATGTTTGGTAAATTATTAAATATAGAAAATTATTAAATATTACTAAAATGATTATTAAATATAGCAAAGTATAAATTATTACAAAGATTATTAAATATAGAAGATATTAAAAATAGAAAGTTGACTATTTCTCTGTTTTTATGTGTTTATGGATTCATTATGTCTTGAATATCAATTGCCTTCTTCCTTGATCCATTCATATTACTATTATATTTATTTTAATATTATGATCAGTTTTCTTTAAAATTCCATTCGCTAATTTGTAATTCATTCCAACAATTGCTAAATGCTTTGTGCTTTTAACTGACCCTGTGCTAAACCCTAAGACTTTACAACCCCTACTGCCAAGAGCTCACAGTCTGTCTGGAGGAACAGTTGGAAAAGCCAAGTATTAAAGAACCGGAGGGCAGGAGTTCGCAAAGGAGCTCCTTTTCAATTTCATGTTTCACAGTGGAGTCACATACACGCTAACAGGAAAGCTGCAGCTTGGCGGCTCTTGGCTGCTCTTAGGCGTCCTGTGTCTTAACTCAGACCAAACTGCCCTGAGCGGAGGAGGCCTGGAGTTGCATGCTCAGCCAGGGTAGGTGGAGAGACCTCAGGCTTTGATGCATTGGCCAGCCCTCCTGGATCCCAGACCAACTCAATCACCTCCATGAAATTCTCTGGGGACAGTATGGAAACATCAGTCCTTCAGCCTTATCAGCATACCCCATCCTGTTTTCTTATTCCACTCTTCCTACTACCAAGATGACTATTCAGAGGCTAGTCTTGTCTCCTTATGATGCCAGCCATGTCAGAATCTAGCCAGGTGCTATATGTTAAAGATGGAATGGGTATCTACACTCCAGTGTTCTGAACGCTGAGATGCATCGTACACACTTGGGCATTTACTTCTGTCTTCTTTGAGATTTCCGGGCTAGAGTGATGAGTTGTGCTCCAGCACTTACCCATTCTCTTTTTCCATAGGTCAGGACAACACAACCAGATGAGCAGCAGCTTATACAGTGGCTATGGAGGTGGAAATCAAGCTTCTCCTATCCCTGGGGTGAGAGGCTAACTTTATGTGGCAATTATGTCTGTTTTTCATCCATTTTTTAATGAACAAAGTGAAATAACGATCACCTGGAGACGTGTTGACAATATTATCAGATGTTGGGAAGATTTGACTCATGTTTCTTGGGGTGGTCACGTGTCACATGAGAGGAAAGAGTGGTTACCCCTTGAGAGGCATGGTCTCAATTAAAATTTCATTTCCTAAGTTTGGATAACAAGGAGAATCCTTGGAAAGTTGAATGAAACAAAGACACTTGAACGATTAAACACCAACACTAAGAGAAAAAAGTCAACAAGTGCACTAACTACTACGGTTGATTTTAAGTAATAAAGAAAACAGTGTACAATTATTTAAAATCCATAAAAATGTATGTATTTCAGAACTGGAAATCCATGTGAGAAGTGTAATAGTAATAATGACTTGTGCCCCCAACCTCATTATTTTGTGGCCCTTTATATTCGAAATAGTCTCTGAGGTGTATATTATAGGCAGATGGATAAAATGTCTTTAATACTAATTAGACTTCTGGTAACTTCTTTTAGGAAAAACTTATATATAGTAATGCATATTAAAAAGCACAATGGGCTTCCCTGGTGGCGCAGTGGTTGAGAGTCCGCCTGCCCATGCAGGGAACACGGGTTTGTGCCCCGGTCTGGGAAGATCCCACATGCCGCAGAGCGGCTGGGCCCGTGAGCCATGGCCGCTGAGCCTGCGTGTCCGGAGCCTGTGCTCCGCAACGGGAGAGGCCACAACAGTGAGAGGCCCGCGTACCGCAAAAAAAATAAAAAGCACATTGCAGAGACGAAGGTATTTCAAGAACAGCATGCATAATTACACTTGAATATTATTTTTAAACACAGTGAAATATAGATTGTGATTAGGAATCAAGGCAAGGAAAAGTTACAGTGTAGTCATCGGGAGCCCTATTCGTGGCAAATGAGTCAGATTTATACTAAAGGTGGACCGCTTCACATATCTAGTGCTGAAAAATGGAACTTCAGATGATGAAAATAATCTGAAAACTTCCTTTGAGCTCTGTCTGACATTATATGGACTTCAGCTGGCAAGTGTGTTGTGAGAATGTAATGAATCCCAGGAGCAGAAATAATCAGTCCTGTCATCCTCATCCTTATTTAAAGGATAGTTTATACAGTAACATGAGCAGCAAGAAGTCTGTTCTCCTCCAGCTGGAATAGTCATGCTGGGCTGATCTATTTAATAATTACTGGCTAAATATTTACAATAATGAATGGCATTTGTTTTAAAGCTCAGTCAAGATAATTAGAAATGATGATGAGTTTATTTCCCACAATAACAAATTGAAATTCTTGACTTGAAAGAAAAATAACTATATATGGTATAATGTTTCTATTCAGGTTCGTAATACGTTCGAGCACAGTCCTGATGGGTGTGAAATATTGAGTTCTCCTTAGCCATGGCTTACCAGAGAGTCAGGGATAGTTTTCATTGTTAATTTAATGCTTAAACTACTAGCTGTTCTCTCTACTATGTATTGAAAATGATAAAACCTGAACTAATTAACCGGCATGTAAAATCCACTTTGTGGGATTATCATCTAGTATTTTAATTGGATTTCATGAGAATGTAATTTTGTTCTATTTAATTCAGTAGAAAAAAGGTAAAACTGTATCTAAAGATGATTTAGCTTTTTGTAATGAGCTTTTACAGAAAGAAGCACATCTTGAAGAGAATGCTAAGAATAAAGAGATTGAGTTATTTCAAAACAACCTTTCACACACAAGCTAGACAGGAATGTGTCTTTTAGGACAGTTGCCAGGTACTGCAGAGATGAGGCCCAATTTCCGGCTTCTCACTACATTCTCTGCCCTCCCATCACATCTTCCTTCGGGGACCTCCACCATGCATTTCCCTTCCACTTTAGGCAGCATTAGAGGTCCTGCGCTCTCTCTACCATGGCTCCCTTCACTGCCCAGACCTCTGGGGCTCATGTGTCACACTTCCTAAGTTTGTAACCTTTATGTGTGAAAGTATGTAAAATAAAACATTTGTGTAGAGAGGCACACAAAAGTATACAGCTTTGGGAACATATGTATATGTATAACTGATTCACTTTGTTATAAAGCAGAAACTAACACATCATTGTAAAGCAATTATACCCCAATAAAGATGTTAAAAAAAAAAAGTATACAGCTTCAAGATGTATTGTTTTTACTCTCTTATCTCTATGGAGGAACACAAGTTCTTTATTTAAATGTACTCCAATTTGTAATCTTTTCCTTTATAGTTAGTGTTTTATGTGTGTCCTATCTCATACATTTTTTTCTTCCCCAAAATGATGAAGGTATTATATTGCTTTCTAAACTGTTCATTGTTTTCCCTTTTGAAAACTGTTTTGCCTTTCACAATTTACCTGGAATTACTTTTTGTATGTGTGTTTTTATATTTGGTATGAAGTAAAACTCAACATTCCAGTTAGGGAGCATAGCCAGTGCAAAGACTTCGAGATTTCAGGAACTTGCATCTGATGAGGAAGAAACTGGAGCCAGTGAATGAGGCAACAGGAGTGAGAAGCGAGGTTGCAGAGGCAGACACAAGACTTAGCTGAAGATTCAGCTTCACTCTCTATTAAATCTTTAAGTTTTTAGATATAATATTTATGTCTAAAGATAGATATAGAGAGCTTTCTAGCCCTCAGTAATCATTTTTTCATTTTATTCTAAATGTATGGGAAGCTACCGGAGAGTTGGGAACAGTAGAGTGATACTATACGATTTACATTTTTAAGAGTCACTGACAGTTGTGAGAATAATTAAGAGAGGTGCAAAAGTAAATGGAGATGGAGCAGTTAGGGAACTTCTGCACTTTGCCAGGTGCTAGATGATGGAGGCTTGGACTAGTGTCTTAACAGTGGAGGTGGGAAAATGTGGACAGACTTGAGGTTTGTTTTGAAAGGAAAGCCAACAAGATTTTCTGATGGATCAGGTACAAGTATGAAATATGACTCCAAGGTGGTGATATTTATGAAGATAGGAAAAATATCATTTAAAATTTCACTGACTCCATGAAATTCTGGTCCAAGTGGTGAATGTTTCCAAAAGTAATCTATACTACTAACTTTGCACTTGATGGTAAAGTTACCTTTTATTTGATAATGCCTTCCTAGTTAACATATAAGCTCCCCGATCCCTATATCTCCATGTAATTATAATAAATATTTTCTAGATGTTTATCAAGCATTCTCATAGGCAATATTTGATTGCAGCATCCCCTCGAATGGTCCATAAACCCATCAGTCTCCTTAATTTTCAGCTGAGGAAATTTAGATACAATATTTAATAGATAGTAAAGCTGGATCGTCAACTAAGTCCTATGACTCTAAAATTTCTAACTTCTTTTGTATGGAGAGGTTATATGTTTTGTGTAACCTCTGTAACAGCAATATCAGTGGCTGAGCACAAAAAAATACACACTCATAAAATGATTGCTAATTGGTTTATTGAATAGGCACACTTGCTCTATCTAGGCAAGGAAGACAGTTTAGCCATGCACTGACTACACCAGGAGGTGCAGACCTGGAATTCTATTTCTTCTACTTAAAGGTTGTATCTGTTTGTTAATTAAGTTTATCTAGAAATATTTAACTTTTAAGGCCTAAACCTACTTTCTAATGAAAGCATATGGAAATACCCTGGGATTATGCTCCTACTAATTTTTCTTAATCTGTTTGTTTGAATTCTCTTTTGTGAGTGAGTGTGAACTGAAGCATGAATGATAAAGAACAAAATGCTGTTTCTACCTGAACTTAAAAATTCAACAGAAAGAGTGACTCATCTGCAGCAATTAGTGTGGAAACCCAGATGGTCAGATGAGACAAACCATCGGCAGATTTTATTAATTTCTTAAGGAAATGTTTAATGTTGAGATGGAGTCTTCAGAAATGTACCTAAAGTATGTTATTTTTCCAATAGGCTAAATTCATTAATTCCAACTGATTTAATTTGGACATATTGTTTATCTAAAGAGAAAGGACAAGTACAATAAGTTCTAGTGTAGTGGCATGAACAGCACAAGACTGAACCTTTAAAAAACATGAATTCAGGGACTTCCCTGGTGGCCCAGTGGTTAAGAATCCACCTGCCAATGCTGGGGACACGAGTTCGAGCCCTGGTCCGGGCAGATCCCACATGCCGCGGAGCAACTAAGCCCGTACGCCACAACTACTGAGCCTGCACCTTAGAGCCCACGAGCCGCAACTACTGAGCCCGTGAGCCACAACTACTGAAGCCTGTGCTCCTAAAGCCCGTGCTCCACAAGAAGAGAAGCCATGGCAATGAGAAGCCCGCGCACGGCAATGAAGAGTAGCCCCAGCTCGCCGCAACTGGAGAAAGCCCACGTGCAGCAAAAAAGACCCAAGGCAGCCAAAAAAAATAAACTAATAATAAAAAAAAACATGAATTCAAGTAAAAGGAATTTATAATCTGCATATGTTGAATTGTCCTTCTCAGAGTAAGAATGATAATAAACTTTTAATAGCTGGCATTTATAACTTTCACAAAGCGCCTGTATGTATCATTTTGATTTGATCTTCACCCTCAGCCTTACTAATATGAAGTTTACATCCATCAAATCCTTGAGCCAGGCACTGTGCACAATGCTTTGCATACTTTATCTTATTTAATTTTTCCTAATAATCTGCAAGTTAGGTGAATTGATTAAGGTTTGGGGTGATAAGCAAAACAAATGGACTTTGCCTAACTTGAGCAAAGTAACGAAGATACTAAAATTGAAGACTGGAACTAAAGCAAATTGGAGCACTGTCTTTGAAAGCAACCAATTCCAATGTTTTTTCAGAATTTATGAGATTTTACCCAAAGTTCACATTTTCAGGAGAATCTATTTGGCTTGCCTCTAATATTGTACTCATCCTCTTGTCCAGGTGCTGCAATTTGGTTAAGACTAATTTCGGAGCTTTGAAGATGGAATGAAAGGAAAGTTCCTTTTCCTCTAACCATGTTGGCATTTACATAGAGAATACAGCAAACCAGATATAAAAGTTAAGAGGAAAAGGTACTAGAGTTAATACTTCCTCCCAGCTTTCCAGAGTCAGTGGAGAGTAAGGGGAAGAATCTCAGGTTATACACAGATGGCAAAGAAATGGTCGAATGGTTCCCGAAGCCTTCAGGTCCCTAAGGAGCTGGATCCGTCTTAGCTATTTGGTAAGAAAGAAAACTGACAGTGAGCCCAGCAGGTTTCATAGTAACGGGACAGCTGGGCGCCCATGATGTACAGTCCAACTCCACCCCAGAGAGATGGCGATGGAGCCCTCTCTTCTGTAGCTCTCATCGTATGAACTAAATACAGATTCCAAGACATAACAAGCAACAAATACGAGAGGAAACTGTCAGGAAGCTGGAATGAGTGTGTGTTGGTGGAGCCGGGAGACGGTGAGTCTTCGGTCAAGGGTTAAAGGCAGCTGTCAGCGGCGGAGAGAGGGATAATCAAATTAAGTTCTGCTCTTTCCCTTGCCCACTGTGCTCCCTTAGGACAATCATTGCTAGCCTCCTGGCCTCACAATTCTACGGCAACCACCACTGGGGCTGATGTCCTCAGGAGAAATATCAGAGCAACACTGAGGCCGGGTTGGGCATAGGAGTGGATGAAAGTATGTGCTACCTACCAGCCTTGGTGTTTTACCCCTTTACCCCATCCCTTCCTAACCCCCAGGATCCGTGGATTACTCTTCAGGGCAATGACTTCCTGCTTATTCCTGAGCATTTAGAGATAAGTAACTGTTGGTCAGATGGTGGCAAATAAGAATAATTTCTTCTTGTGAAGGCTAGGGTGTGTTCTTCACATTTTCCCTAATATACATTCCAGACAGAGTAGCTGGTAGACTTAAGGCAACCTAAGTTTACAGGTTAAAATAAGAAACCTGCTAAGTATAGCTACTTTGGATAAGAACAAAAAACTGGAAAATATATGTCATCTGAGGCAAATGCTATTATTATTATTATTAGCCAATCATACTATTGACAGCAGTATAAAAGCTATTAGTAAAAATGTGAATGCTGGTCAGGCAAAAACAAGGGAGCTGTGAAGGTCGAAATGATGTAAAGAATGTGCCTAACGCCTGCAACATAATAGGTGAGTAGGAGGTGTAAATTTCTACCCTACTTTTTGGAATCATACATGAAGTAAGTGAGGAGCCAGACTCGTGTCTGTTTTTCTTGACTGTTTTTCTTTACTGTGTTCTTTACTGTTTTTCTTTACTGCTATAACTTCAGGCATTGTACAAGTTTCCCGACGCTTCTGTTACAAATTGCCACAAGCTTCGTGGCTTAAAACAACAGGAATTTATTATCTCATGGTTCTGGAAGCAGAGTGTGAAATCAGTATCACTGGGTTGAAATCAAGTTGCCAGGGCTGTGCTTCTCCTGGAAGCTCTAGGGGAGAATCTTTTTCTCGCCTCTTCCAGTTTTCTTTAAGGAATGGCTGCCCACGTTCCTTGGTGTGTGGATGTATTGCCACAATCTCCTAGGCCAACGTCTTCAAATCTCTCTCTGCTCTGTCTTCACATTCCTTCTCTATGTGTGTCAAATCTCCCTCTGTCTCTCTTTTATAGGGACACTTGTGATTACATTGGACCCATCAGGGTAATCCAGGATAATCTCCTGATCTCAGGATCCTTAACTAAATCACATCTACAAAGACCTTTTTCTTTGGTCATATAAGGTAACATCCATAGGTTCTAAAGATTAGGATGTGGGATCCATTACGCAATGTACACCACAAGTAATTATGCCTATGAATAGTAAGTGCTCAATAAACATTTGTTGAGTAAAGCCTCTTTCCACTGCCTCTCCTACGATCTGTTTTATTGATAGTACTTTGTCCTACCCTCATGTACTCTCTCTATATGTTATTTATACATATTTTCTCTCCACCATCCCTTATGATCTAATAAAAGTGGTTTTAAGCAACATGATTGTGCAGAAGGAACCATAGACGTGTAGACTAGAATCAGATGTTGGTCTTAACATTTTGAGGTGGGATGGAAAGTAACAAGCAACAAAAGTATGGTTCATTTAAAAATCTATCATTTTTACAAGTCTATAGCTTTGTTAGTCATTTTTCCAATGAGTGAATAAGAAAGACATTGAGGACTTCTGTAACTTAAAAGTAATGATTTTGCTGTCAGAACTGTAAGCTATAAGACTGACATATTGTGGATAACACCAGAGTGGTCTTAAAAACGGTGGTTTTCATAACTGAACAAATTATATGGTTTTCAAAGGTCATGTGGTTATCGAAGGTGATACAGTCATCAATGGAATATCTTTAACACATGAAACACTAGCAGAAATGACTGGGCTCTTGAATGGATGGTATGTTTTGAGTCATGGATTGATACAGTTTCAATGACTGGGGCTGTGGGTGAAGACATGTGTTGCTTCCATACGACTTAAGAAGCCCACTGTAGTTAAGGGGTATTTCATAGTCATCTCCCAATTCTGAAGACAATTATAGTTGGTCTTTGTCTTCTCACATGGAATTGTTCACAAGAAGATAATGAACTTGTGATTGGGACAAGTATTCAAGGGAATGTTCTGCCCATAGCTCTCACCACAAGCAAATAAATTAGAATTCTACTTCTTTATTCATCATCCTATTATGAGCTTTCTGAATTCATTCACTGAGTCAAAAAATACTTACTGAGCATCTACTGTGTATCTGATACCTAGTGAGTTGCCAGGCATACAATGACGGAACTGATGGACCTACCCTCTTTCTGCATTCTTCTGTACTGACAAAATCATATCCTGCAAAACTTCAACTAAATGACAAAAAACAAGTGAATAAGCTGATGGATTAGTAAAAATACACCACCTAAAACAACAACAACAAAAGCATTTTCATCAAGTTCTTCACAGTGTCACAACAAAGGTAACACTAGGCCTGGTATCAACCTGTATTTCTTTATTTATTCATGATGAACTTTTATTGAGCATCTAATATATACCAGGCATTCTGCTAGCCACTAGTAATACACAAAATGATAAACAAAAAGACCCTAATGGATGTTTGTTTAAGTAACTAACTAATTAGGCTCTGAGATCATTGAAATAAATAGAAATATTGAATCAACTAAATAATAACATCTTGTTTACAAAAATAACAGATGTGATAATAGGTAGATGATATGGTTGAATAATGCAGATAAACCAAGGATAGTATACTTTCAAATTTTTGTTACCGTAAAGAAGTTAAAATGTGAGACTTAGTATAAAATTGTACATCCAATAAAAAAGTTCCAAAGTTGAAAGATGACAGATTTCAATATGGAATGATTTCAAGTGACAAAGAGTCTAATTAGTAAAACCATACAAGAAGTTCCTTTATCAAGAGAAAATTAAAAAGGAGATTCAAATTAACTAATTTCTGCATCAGACTGCACAGTGTAAGCCAAAATGCAGGCACTGTAAATGTAATTAAAGTAACAATTCGATCCCTATCTGTAGGAAAGCAGGTGAAGCTGCTTCTGGAGAACTGGTGTGACTCAGGAGTCAAACTGATTATGCAACAAGAATGACTCATTTTTATTTCGTGCCACTGAGAGTGGAATCGATGGCATTCTCAGTCTCCCCACTAAATGAAACATTCCTCAATAGAACCTATTTATGTTCACCCAAGACCTCCAGATTTAATTGTAAACTGTCTCATTTAGCCTGTTGATAGAATTTCAGCAATCTCAAAACTCCCAGCTCAGAATCTCCACGGGGAGCAGAGCGGCCACCTCAGTCCAACTGGTTTACCCTTGTATATATACTTGTCACGTGTTCTGCTTGCTCAGGCATTTCCTTTCACTTGGTAACCTGGTCTCAGTCCAAATGCTCTCTTAGAAATGAGACAAGGTCAGAACTGTTAAAGGCATAGAGTGACAACTGACAGTGAACAAAGAGGCCAAAGAAACATCAAACAGAAAAATCACAGTTGCCCAGGACAAATCTGCCCAAGTATTCCAACATTCCCCAAGGGCAATGCTGGATTGCAGCACTTTACCTCGTAGTGGGCAGCATGAGTCATCGAGAAAATGTCAACTGCTGTTCAAATATGCCTTTTTGACTAAGACTTGGGGGTGTGTAATAAACTAATTTAAACTAGAAAGCTTTGTCATTTAAGGGAGGGGTCAAGCTTCACTCTCAAAAATTAACTTGGTTTAAACCTTCATTTTCTTATGGAACTGGCACCGAGCTTTCACAAAAGAAGCCTCGCCAACTGCTGAGATAAAGTTTACATCTATAGGAAGCTAAAAACAGCACTTGATGAAATCTATAGTGCCTGAGTCCCAAACATTTATATTCAACATATGAAAGAATATTTTAAATGAGTTTCTCTTTCCAATGTACTTAATAATGACAATAGGGCTACCCTGGTGGCGCAGTGGTTGAGAGTCCGCCTGCCGATGCAGGGGACACGGGTTCGTGCCTCGGTCCGGGAAGATCCCACATGCCGCGGAGCGGCTGGGCTCGTGAGCCACGGCCGCTGGGCCTGCGCGTCCGGAGCCTGTGCTCCGCAACGGGAGAGGCCACAACAGTGAGAGGCCCGCGTACCGCAATAATAATAATAATAATAATGACAATAGAAATAATAGCAGATAACACTTATGAACACTTATCATGTGTCAAGCACCATGTTGATTTCCTTACAGAGATCATCTGACTTAATCTGCTGACAGTCCTAACAAGTACACATATATTATTATAATCCCCAAAATTCTGATGAGGAAACTGATGCTTTCTCTGGCTAGCCCCATGTCTTACTATAGACAAGGGGCAGAGCTGAACTTGAATTCTGGCCATTTAACTCTGGAGACATTGGAAATCTTTGAGTCAGGTAGATTTCTTTGTCATTAGATAGATGTTTGTTGCCAAAAACAATATTTCTTTTTCAAAAATGTTACTGTGATTGGGCGATTGGGATTCACATGTATACATTGATGTGTATAAAATTGATGACTAACAAGACACTGCTGTATAAAAAAATAAATTAAATAAAATTCAAAATAAAATGTTACTGTGCATTCTCTCAAACCCCAATCTATTCAGAAATGTATTTCAGTGGTTTCAAAGTAAAGTTGAAATTCTTGATAAAAAATGTTCAGGGAATAAGAAAAGCTACAAGAGGAAATTGAGAATTGTAAGGTATGTTTTTTTTTTCCTTTTAATATATTTATTTTTGGCTGCGTTGGATCTTCGTTGCTGCACACGGGCTTTCTCTAGTTGCAGCGAGTGGGGACTACTCTTTGTTGCAGTGCGCGGGCTTCTCATTGCAGTGGCTCCTCTTGTTGCGGAGCAAGGGCTCTAGGCGCGTGGGCTTCAGTAGTTGTGCCTCGCGGGCTCTAGAGCACAGGTTCAGTAGTTGTGGCGCATGGGCTTAGTTGCTCCATGGCATGTGGGATCTTCCCGGATGAGGGATCAAACCCATGTCTCCTGAATTGGCAGGCAGATTCTTAACCATTGTGCCACCAGGGAAGTCCATTGTAAGGTATGCATTTAACTAATAGAAATCAATCAACAATGTGTGGTTCCATCAATTTCGTGAACAGAGTCACCAAACATAAAATTCTATTTATCTTATTAAGTTGTTTCATTGAATAAAAGTTATATTACACAAACTTGCTAACTGATGAAATGAAGAGTCTAAATTCGAAAATGTATGACCTCTAGGAAGAAAAGACTTTCAGATTTATTAATTTCAAATGAATACATATATGTAGCTATCAGTGTACATAGATAATATACTATTTTTAATAAGATATTTCAAAGTAAGGAGACAATGTTTTGAAGTTTTGCTCCAAAATGATTTGGTTTTTATTAGAGAAATGAATTTGTTCACAAAAATAGGTTAAGGCTCTGAAAAGCAGTTTAACCACTTGGATATCCTGCAATGCAATTTCTTCTGCAACTTTGCTTAGCAAATTTGTATGCAGAGAGATTGCAAAGATATGTCCAATCTAGATCAAATGATTGCATATCCCTTAATTAGCAGAACCTGAGATATTATGTGAGTTCTAACTTATAAAATATTTTGACCTCTTTGTGTAATTGACTGCCCTGTGATTGTGCTTTTGAGTATCAAAGCCAGAGTAGGGGAGGTCAGAGAAAGGATCCAGAATTATCTGGGCATTATGCGTTTATTTAAACACTAAGGAAAACTTCAATAAATATAATAGCAGCAAATTGCACACTGATGATTCAGGCTCCTGTTTAGGTTGGTATTTTCAGGAAAATACAGTTATTTTAGCAACTAGCATGTCACATGGGACATGCTGTAGCATGCAGAATGTCTCCAAATTGAAAGCTTGTCCCTCTGGAAGTGATCACATCAGGAAATGGGAAAAAATAAACCAATCTCTTCACATAATGAATCACGTTATTTACCTCCCTCATAGATAGAAGATAATTTATATTTAAACCAGTTTTTCTCTGCTACAAACCCATCAAAATGGCAATATGTATATTACATGGATTAGGACAAAAACCTAAAGAAATTACATGACTTAAGTGTACAAAGTAAATTTTCCATTGAATTAACTTCTAAGCATTCCATTGACTTATTTACTAGCCTATTCAACTGAATTAACTTTGGGGGGAAGTGTTATAGGTAAGATGTTTTCTAAAATTTAAGTAATAAGTTATTAAACATCAAGAAGTATATATATCTTTATCCTGGTGACAATAACTCCAAAGTTGACAAAATTATTATTTTAAAATTATGCCTTTATAAGTCTAAAACAACCTGTTTGGATGTGAAATCTGCAATTAAACTGATTGTTATCTGCATTGTTATAGAGACTTAAGTCTAACTAACTTCAAAGAAAAATAAGAGACTTAAGTTTTTTTAATCCTCTATGTGTGCATTGCAGAAGAAACAAATATCCACTGCTTGCCTCCCAAATGTCCCAGTTTTTCAGTAACAGAACAGAAAAGGTACCTGACATTGCAGAGTTTATGTTCTAGCTGGGAGAGACATACAAAAAGAAAAGAAGAAGGAAGGAGGACGAAAGACAGAAAGAGAGAGAGAGAGAGAGAGAGAGAGAGAGAGAGAGAGAGAGAGAGAGAGAGAGAGAGAGAGAGAGAGAGAGAAAGAAAGAAAAGAAAGAAAAGAAAGAAAGAAAGAAAGAAAGAAAGAAAAAGAAAGAAAGAAAGAAAGAAAGAAAGAAAGAAAGAAAGAAAGAAAGAAAGAAAGAAAGAAAGAAAGAGAAAGAAAAAGAAAAAGAAAGTAAACAGAGTAAATTATACCGTGGTAACTTCCATAAAGAATATGGAACAGTCCTCTTCTTCCTCTACCTCTTTCTTTTCTCTTCCCTTCCTGGACATTTCAATCCTGAAACTATTAGATGGTGCAGAGAGAGGATCAGGAGGGGATGAAGCCACTGCTGCAGGTCATCAGAGCCTGAGCAGGGGGAGAACACCTGCAGGGGCCGGGCGGGATTGGGGAGATCGAAGATTGGTTACATACAGGGAGATTTATCGTATGAGAAAATGTACTAAAGACAGTGGAAGTCAGGTTTCTCACTGTTGGAAAATGGAGCTACAAATTCAGAAAATGAGAAAACTAGACTGAATCCTGCCTGTATGGTTGGATTGGAAAATGTATAATTTTTAATATATATGTAGATAAGTACAGAAATAAATGTATATAAAAATACATATATTGTATAATATATAATGAACATTTCTAATATAATTATATATTAATATACAATTGTATATTAATATATAAAAATATATTACATGTTTGACCTCTCAGTGGAGAGGTCTAGAGAATATATTATATGATATATAAAATATCTATTCTCTGGATCTTTCTACTGAGAGAGCTCAAGCACCAAACTCTGATAACAGTGCGCATACTTGGAGCCCGAGATCTTGAATTCTAAATACAATTTTCCACTAAAAGGAAAACAGCGCTCCTTGAAAAGATGTCTGATACAAGGGCTAGGAAAGAGATAGTCCATGATGAGCCCGGAATGTCTTATCATGCCAGAAAGCAAGAAAACACTGAAATGATGATTGAAATATGTCTAAGGAAAAAGAAGTCAGCTTGGAGAGGCCCCCACTAGCCAAATCTGGGGCAGCTTGGGCATCGAGATAAATCATGATAGCAATGGGTTAAAACATATTGAATAAAACAGGGAACCATTAGTTCACACAGATATAAATAAATAAAAGAAAAAAAGGGTAATCTGACAAGGAAAATGATATTTACAGTTTCAGTACCTCCCCCACAAAATGCTTTCAAATTGCAAAGGGGAATGAGTGACTTTATAGTAGAGAAGCCTGGCAGACACCATCCTGATCAAGTGATCACAGTGAACATTACCTGTAATGTAGTAAAGGATGGAATCAAACTTACGTGCCACCGGGGAGGAAGCAATGAGAGGGATACAGCATCACTTCTGTGATATGTTTGCCAGTGATGCATAACTGAATGTAATCATAAGGAAATATCAGACAAATCCAGATTGAGGCACATTCTACAAAATATCTGGCCTGTAATATGGTCATGAAAGTTAAGGGGAAAATTGAGGAAGTCTTCCAGATTGAAGAGACAGTGGATAACTCAATGCGATGTATGATTTTGAACTGGATCCTTCTGTTATAAAAGATATTATTGGAACAATATAAATAGAGCCAAATGATTAAATGGCAGTAGTGTATTAATGTTAATTTTCTGATTTTGTTGGTTGTCTTGCAGCTATATAGGAGAATGTCCATACTGGTAGGAAATACCCACTAAAATAGTTAAGAGTGATTGGGACATCATGTCAGCAGCTTACTCTCAAGTGGTTCAGGGAAAAATTTCCTTGTGCCACACTTCTACCTTTTCTCTGTGATTGTTTCAAACTAAAGAATATGTAAAAAGGTAATATGGTAGATGCCAACTGCACATGGACAACTCCTTTAAATTTGTGTTTTCCAGGAAATATTGTTTGAAAAGGCAGCATTTCAAATTGAGAGCTGAAAAATAAGTCAGTCACTCAGAAATCTGGCTTAAAGGTATTCTAGGCAGAGGGAGCAGCTGGCACTGAAGCCCTAGGCATGAAGGAGTCTAGTTGAATTCCAAGAATAAACAAGTCAAAGCATCCAGTATAGCTGGAGCCTAGGGGGTAAGGGAGGAGTGATGGAAGGTGCATAGACAGGCTCTCGGAGGGGCCTCACTGATGATGATAAGAAGTCTGGAACTTCATTTGAGATGCCAAGGAAAACCACTGAAGGATTTTAGCAAGAGTGTAATATTAACTCATTCATATTCAAAACTCATTCATATTCATTTCAAAAACCACTCATTGGAGAAGGGAGACAGGAGTAAATATAAAGCCATAAATTAAAGGGCTGTTTGCCCTTTTATACTAGGAGTTTAAAAAAAAATGGAGAAAGGAGTTTTATATTTTGGAACTACAGGTGGTAGGATTTATCACTATCACTGTTGAATGAGGGTGTTGAAGAAAAGAGAAAATTAATGGGTAAAGAGAGGATCTATTCCTTAGTTAGAGCTTACTATGTGCCAGGCACACTCTAATCACTTCACATACATTTATTTACTCATTTAACTCTCAGAACAATCCTGTAAGGACTATTGTGACTATTGTTAACCCTATTTAAAGATACTGAGGCATGAAGAGGTTAAGTGACGACCACAGAGGTAAAATGGCATTTTCATCACATCATATCAAGGGTACATGGTACCAGCGTAATTTATCACCATTTATATTGACCTTGACCACCTGGTTGAGGTAATGCTTGTCAGGTCTCACCACCGTGAGATTACTCTTTTCCCCCCCTTTCCGTACTGTAGCTTTTGGAACGGAGTCACTGTACGCAGTCCACAGCTAAGAAGCAGGGACTTATGCTCCATCTCCTTGAGAGCAGAGTATCTACATAAACTATTTGGAATTGTTCTGCAAGGGAGATTTGTCTATTATCCTGTATTATTTACTTACCTAATCACTTATTTATATTCGTATGAACTCATGAATATTTATTTCTTATTTGGGTGATAAGCCAATACTACTTATTTATTTTACTGCTCAATTTGTTCCAGCTTGGGAGTTCTTTCTGTTGGCGTCTATGTCACTTTGATAAATACCCAAAGATGTAGGGTTGATTTCTTGGTTTTGTTTCCTGTAGCTTTTTTTTTTTTTTTTTAACACTTCTTACTTTTTAGCACTACGAGATGCTTTCAAGCTCTTCCAATATGTTCCCAGCTCCAGTTCAAGAACTAGTCATTTACCCAAGAAACGCTGGTTTCTTTTATTATGGAATAGTATTAGAAACCAAGATCTGGATGCTAGGTGTACTCTATTCTTTTTAAAATTTTTTTTCAAAATTGTCTTTTTAGATTCTTTGCATTTCTGTAGAAAAACCCACCTATATTTTGATTGGGATCCTGGGTTTTGGCTTGAACACTGGATAAATGATTGCACCTTTTACTGAAACTGGAAAATCTGGAAGATGATTAGATGGGGATAAGGAATAAAAAACATTTCTATTTTGGATATTTAAAATTTAATATCCAACTGTTCTAATCTAGCCCCTATACACCCTCCTAGCTCTCAGGACCAGAAGATTGTTTATTTTTTATTTTCTATTTTTTAAAAAAATTTAAATAATTTCTATTGGAGTATAGCTGATTTAAAATGTTGTGTTAGTTTCTGCTGTACAGCAAAGTGAATCACTCATACATGTACATATATCCAGTCTTTTTTAGATTCTTTTCCCATATACAGAGTATTACAGAGTATTGAGAAGAGTTCCCTGTGCTATACAGTAGGTCCTTGTTGATTATCTATTTTATTAATGCTTGTTATGTGATAGCAGGAGTGACATGGGCATCAAGGAATTAATTAATTAAAGAGTGGCTTAAAATCTCGGCTGGCAGCATCCAAATTCATTAGTTTATCCATTACTGATTTATGTACTTTTTGACAGGAAGGGTTGTAAATTGATAACTAGCTATTTCCATGAATAGACTCTGAATGAATAGAGTCTCAGAAGAGGGCGAAGAATCTAACATTTCTCAAGCATCTATCATGTTTTAGATATTGTTTAAGGTCTTTTGCATACAAAATATATGCCAAGACTTACAAAACTTGAAAAATGATTATTCTTCCTAGTTTGAAAATGTGGAGATTGAAAGTCTGAGAGATTAGGTAACTTCTCAAGTCACACAGCAGGAAAGGAGGTGCTCGGATCCAATCCAGGATTAGGTTGCCAGATAAAATATTGAATAGAACGTACGCTAAAAAAAATTATCCATTGTTTGTCTGAAATTCAGATATAACTGGGCATCTTATATTTTTATTTGCTAAATCTGGCAACCCTAATCCAGGACCATCTGGCCTCAAAGGCTGTGTTTCTTCTGCCCCACAGTATAAACACAATACATCAGGAGACACATGAGAATCTGGAAAGTATTTTCCCCCTATAACCTATACTTTAGTTTAGCTGCAATATATAAATACAAATATGAAAGTGGCCTACAGTCCACACTGAAAAAAATATACTATAGGTCTGAAAATAGGAAGGAAATTTTTATTTTATGTTGTTTTGGTGGGGGTTTTTTTTGTTTTGTTTTTTTTGGTACAGCTACATGAGCCTTTAATAAAATTAACCTTTTGCTTCAGTCAACTGTCATCAAATTGGGACTTTTTTCCAACCCAATAATTTCATTACACATTTAAACTGTTTTGTAGCACTTAAAAAATGCAATCTAAAATATCTGAAAAAAGAAAATACAATGTCCTGTCATATTTGATGCTCTCAATCTTTAATTAAAAATACCAGAGCAGTAAGACTGGGATTGTTCCCGTGCTCTGGAAGCACAACACCTTCTCAGTACTAGAAGAAATAATTGGTACTCTTGCAGTCAACTCTCAGGGTAAAATTAAAGTCTTCATCAGGAGCTTCAGGGTTTTATGATAAGAGCTCTTCTCCTTTTAGCCTCATATTCTTTAAAATTATGATTTCTACTCTAACTACTCTATTTACTTTTGTAAATAGAAGAAACAATGTAAGTCCTTAAAAATTACATAAATATTCTTATAACCTTAAAATATGCATGAGACTTTCTCAAAATTACATAAATATTCTTCTAACCTTAGAATATGAATGAGACTTTCTAATCAAGATATCAAATTTTTTTAAAAAAAGAATGATAAAGGAGAAAGTAGACAGATTTTCTATACAAAAGTGTGGAACTTCAGTATAGTTAAAGACACATTAACAGAATTTAACATCAAAAGCCAAATTAGTAAAAATTTTGCATATGGTAGCCAATAGTTCATGGACAATTTTTTTCAAACTAATCATTGACTTATTTATTTAAACTATTGATCAATTTATTCTTTAGTTTTATATTTTTAAAAACATACAACATTGTGTGTATTGTTTTTGCCAACATATTTAAAATTTTCTGTTCTTTTCATTGTTGCTTACATTTCAATCATTCCATCAGGATTCATATTTCTTGTTCTTGAGTTACATCCTTTATTAACTATTTCAGTAAGAGTCATGGGTGGTAAATTCTCTTGAAGACTTATCAAAGTTTTATGCCATTTTAGGGGAAGCTTTGCTTACAGTTTTGCCTAAGCTTCCTAGTGGGTGGCCAGGAGGCATTAAGATGGAGCTAGGATTAGAAGCTCAGCATTCTGGGGAAAGGTACCAACTTTTATTCAAGAAAAGTGAGGATTTTCCCAGTGTGAAGTTTTCCCAGTTGAACTTGAAGAGATGAGAGTAAAAGAGTCTGAGAAGTTATCCTTCTGGAAAGAAGGTATACACAAGAGATGAATGTCCTTTGTGGGGATGCCAACCTACTAGGGGGAGATAGAGCAGGAATAATATTTTGCTATACTAAACCATTGTGTTTTTTATCACTAGTGAAACCTAGTTCTTGGTCTTCTCATAGCTCCAATAGTAATAGCCGGCCCAGGTGACTCCAGCACAGAGTTGCTTTTACAAGCTATAGCATAGGGAGGAAGGAGGTGGTTGTGTTAACTTTCCCTAAGAAAAGGAGGAAAGCTCTCCTGGAGGAAGAAATAAATTTGGAAAGACAGAGTGGGAGAGAAAGATAGGAAATCAGATTCAACTGTTTGTTCCCCCAAAACACAGCTGAGGGGGATCTCCAAAGCAGTGGTGCCTGTGTCATCTCGCCTTTGAGACTTTGGGACAATACTGCCTCCGATGTGCCCTGAACTATAGCAAAGTAACAAAGTGTGAGTGTTCAGGCAGAGAGCCTGAGTTTGGGCCCCAGTTTCCTACAGATGTGTGGGGTTTAGGGAAGATCCGGCCAACGCCACATGCCTATGCAAGGGGAAGTGAAAATGCCAAGAGAACCAGGAACCACAAGAGGCAAATCCAGACAAGAAACTGGCTGGAGATGGGACTTTGTGACTGAATCAAGGGGAGACTCCACAGGGGGCATTAATGGCAGGTGTCAGCTGCTTGAAGACCAGGAGGGAGAAGTTACATTAGGGGTGGGTGCAGGAAGGGAAGCTGTATGAACCATGCATTCCTGACGTTTGGACCCCTGGGGCTTTGCGGCTCCTGGAGAGACCGGCTCTCCCAGGGTTAGCCAATTTCTAGAGGCACTAAAGGACCCCACTGGCCTGCAAGTGCACCTTTCACATGCAAACCAACCAGCCCCAAACCAAAACCACATCCACCTCTCTTTTGGAGCCCTTACCCTCCAGGCCACTGTTCTCCTGCCCTTAGCAGCCCAGGGCCAGGTGCCAGGCAACTAGAGCCAGGTACCTATGCCCAGATCCTGCTGAAATTACTCAAACTAGCCAACCCTAAGCCTGCTTATCCTGCCTTGCTAGCAACATTCTTTCCCTCCCACAGAAACCACAGTCAGGCCTCTTGCTCTCTTTCCCCTTGTTCTCTCTGCCTCTTAACTGAGCCTGGTACTTCCCCGTGTGGCTCCCTGAATGCAATGACCTATCCCCTCTTCTTGGGAATCATGAGTAACAAACTATCTTCTCAATGCCAGTTGTCTCCTGATCTGTTGGCCTCACCATACCAGAAAAATAATAAAACTTACATTTAAAATTATCCAATACTCAGAAGCCAGTGGAACCTGACAGTACATCCATAGGCCCACCTGTAGCAGACACCGTCCTTCTACATATATCATCCCCTTTCTGCATCCTGAAACATTTTGGGAAGGATGAGGGGCAGAGGAGACTCCTTGAGAGGAGAGAAATTACCTTATCTTTGAATTGACATAATATTTACCTAAGATGACCTCTTAAACCAGAAGTTCATTTGCTTTTAATTGGAAACGTTTAACCTCCCCTGACCCATGATAAACTCACCTTGGCTATTTAGTGGACATGTGGGTTCAAGAGAAGGGGGAAGTTAATTAGAGAAAATAATGTGGTCTTCTTGCATATCTAAGTTGAATTTTCTAACCAAGTTTAAGATTCCAGCCTTTAATAATTTTTTTTTTTTTTTTTTTTTTTGCGGTACGTGGGCCTCTCACTGTTGTGGCCTCTCCCGATGCGGAGCACAGGCTCCGGACGTGCAGGCTCAGCGGCCATGGCTCACGCGCCCAGCCGCTCCGCGGCATGTGGGATCTACCAGGACCGGGGCACGAACCCTTGTCCCCTGCATCGGCAGGTGGACTCTCAACCACTGCGCCACCAGGGAAGCCCGCCTTTAATAATTTTTAAAACAAATAACTTCTGTTTATTGGGATTTATTTATAACTATAAAGTAACACATATTCATTGCAGATAATTTGGGATATGTGATTCAACTCAAAAACCCTTTATTGTCCCATCATTTTTGGAATGTATCTCTCCATGTATTCATTTCATGAACATATGCTGTGCTTATTAACTCAGACATGTTTTTCATTAAACAGTAATTCATATTAAGACCAATAAGTGTTACTATTCATTACTTAATTGATTTAACAATCCCCTTAGTTATTTATTTAGATTGTTTCCACAGTTTCCTATTCTAAATAATACTCTGATGGATATTTAGGTACATAAAAATTTGTGTGCATCTTTGTAATTTCTAACTAGATAACTAGATATGGGAATGAAAATAGCAGAGTTCCATTTTCAAGACCTTTCAATCGTATGCACATTTTTATGGCTTTTGATTCATATTACTGCTGGACCAGTGTATATAACTACCAGCAGGGTATGAGAAGGTCCATTTCTCCCTTTTCTCAAAGACATGCTTTATTTTTTTTAATTTTTGTAAAATCTTTGCCAATAGATAAGATGACATCTTTTGTGTTTTTTTAAAAATCTTTTTCTTTGAAAACCAATAGAAATGAAAATTTCTCAAAGCAGGTTAAGCTTTCATTGAAATTATGTAGTTAGATACTTTCCTACCTGTCTCAGTCCATTTATATATATTTAAAGATAAAATCCTGAGATGAGCTCATTCCTAGCAAATTTCCCTTTAATTTGCAACTCTTCATAGAACACTGAGAATATGCTCTTCCCAGCAGGGAGTAATGATTGTAGTAAATTAAGGAAACAAGTTTAAACAAACATGTGCTTACTCAAACTCTGCCTATCAGGACGTGCTGCTCTCAGCCCACAGAGTCTTCACGTGAGCTTCAGGGACTCTCAATGCCCTGAAATGTCCTGGTCCTTGAGAGAACAGTGAATATAATAACTGACAATGTCTAGGGTTCTATAGTTCTTTCTCATTCTTCACAAGGAGGATCTCCTTTAACTAGAGGAGCGGGTGTATTTTGCTCCCTCTCACAGATGAAGAAATAAGCTTCTTGACTTGCCAACAATGCTCAGGAGTGAGTGGGAAGGCATGATCAGTATACACATGCAGTTCTTTCCCCACCTTGAATTCCATGCTTCTTTTTTCCCACAGGACTACTTTCCCAGTGTTAAGTGATTTTAGAAATATATTTATCTAGGCTGAGAAATGTTGTGAGAAGTAAAAGTATCATCTCTTGGATAATATGTGAATAGTGAAATTTGAACATAGATTAGCCTCTTACTGTCAAGACATATGTTTGACCTTAAAAGTAACCTGAAACAGGCAAAAGAACATGGAATCTCATCTTTCTCATCCTAGAATTCAAGCACTATGGAAGGTCCAAGTTTATGATTCTTTAGAATGCTCTTGGGACAAAACTGAGGAAGCCACTGGCATGTCAGTATGTGCTCACCTGTGAGGGTGCAGGAGCTGGAACATGTTAAAAACGATGGGGGGAACCCTCTTACACTGTTGGTGGGAATGTAAGATGGTACAACCATTATGGAGAACAGTATGGAGGTTCCTTAAAAAACTAGATATAGAACTACCATATGATCCAGGAATCCCACTCCTGGGCATATATCTGGAGAAAACCATAATTCGAAAAGGTACATGCACCCCAGTGTTCGTTGCAGCACTTTACAATAGCCAGGACATGGAAGCAACTTAAATGTCCATTGAGAGGAGTGGATAAAGAAGATGTGGTGTATATATATACACAATGGAATACTACTCAGCCATTAAAAAGAATGAAATAATGTCATTTGTAGCAACACAGATGGACCTAGAGATTATCATACTAAGTGAAGTAAGTCAGAGAAAAACAAATATCATATGATATTGCTTATATGCGGAATCAAAAAAAAATGATACAAATGAACTTATTTACAAAGCAGAAACAGACTCACAGATTTAGAGAACGAACAATTACCAGGGGGGAATGGGGGGGCGATAGATTGGGAGTTTGGGATTGACATGTGCACACTGTTATATTTAAAATAGATAACCAGCAAGGACCTACTGCGTAGCACAGGGAACTCTGCTCAATACTCTGTAATGACCTATATGGGAAAAGAATCTAAAAAAGAGTGGCTATATGTAAATGTATAACTGATTCACTTTGCTGTACACCTGGAAGTAACACATTATAAATCAACTATACTCCAATAAAAAGTTTTTAAAAAATCAGTGAGCAGGTCTTTGTGTGGACATACTTTTCAGTTCATACTAAGTACTATGTTTGCTGGACCACATGGTAAGACAGTTTTGGGTTTTACAGGAAACTGCCAAACTGTCTCCCAAAGTTGCTGTACCATTTTGTATTTGCACCAGCAATTACTGAGAGTTCCTATTGCTTCACATTCTCACCAGTGTTTTCCCATCAGTGTTTTTGAGTATTCAGTATTCTAAGAGATGTGTAGTGACATCTCATTGTTTTAACTTGTAATTCCCAGATAATGCATAACATTGAACATCTTTTTATATGCTTATTTGTCATCTGTATATCTTCTTTGGTGAAGTATCTGTTCATATCTTTTGAGCATTTATTAATCAGGTTGTTCCTACTCTTATTGTCGAGTTTTAAGAGTTCTCTGTATATTGGGTCTAACAGTCCTTTATCAGATATATCTTTTGCAAATATTAAAAAAATAAAAAATATAATAAAAGCAGTGGGCCTAAGTATACGATCATTAAATGTTTGCCTTATTGAAGACTGAGGGAGAATCTCTGAACTGTCACCCCTCTCACCAGCACACACTCAGTTCTACTCCACCTCTCAGTCCTGCCTTAGTTTTCTGCATAACACTTATCGTCTCTCACATATTATGCATTTATTTGGTTACTTATTTATCATCTATACCCACACAATATAGAATATAAGTTCCACAAGAGTTGAGACTTCGTTGTAATCTTTACATTATTGTCAGCCCCTAAAATAGTGCCTATAGCACAATGGGCACCAAATAAATATTTGTGTTAGAAAAAATAGGTAAGGGCTGAGCAATGCTAGATTTTCAGGTAGACCACAAGAGACGTCATCTCCTCCCGTAAAGTCTGTACGAGGGTATCTGGAATGCAGCTTCTCTTCACCACCTCCCCTGTCCCCGGTCAACCTGAGGGTACACCAATATTTTCCCAACTTGGAAATTTTCTTGAAAATTAATATTTAAATGATAATATACTAATGGGACTATAAAGCTTAACTGAGTTTGTTATGTTACAAAATATATTTGTTTTTACCGTTATTCTAAACGTACATATTAACGCCAGAAAATAATATACTTTGAATGGACACACTAGAATTTATTCACATGTATCACATAGGATGAAGTTTCTTTTGAGTAACTGAGACCCCAGATGATAGTGACTTACAAAAGAGATATGCTTATTTCGCTTACATAAAAGCCTGGAGGTAAGAAGTCTGGGACTTGTATAAGACTCAATTTCATAAAAATTTTTTTAGGACCTGGATTCTACCTTGTTATTCTACTACTTATATGGCCTTCAATCCCAAGGCCACCTCATGGACCAAAATAGCTGCTCTAGCTCCAGCAATTTTATAGCACTCTAGCCTGTAGAAAGGATAAAGGGACAAAGAAGAAAGGGCAAAGATGCATGATGATTGTCTGTTAATGAAGATTCAAGGCAGCCATGTGATACTTCTGCTTGTATTCCATTGGTTAAAACTAAGTGGCATGGTCTCATCTTGCTTGAAGGGAGGCAGTGAAATATAGTCTTTATTTCATGTGGTCATGGATCCAGCTAAATACTGGGGGCTCTACTACCACATAAGAAGGAAAATGGATATAAAGGACAACTCGTAGTTTTTATCAAGGCATCCAACTGAGTGTTTTTCTATTCAATATAGTCATCTCATGAGGCTAAGTACTTATTCCAATGACTCTGTCATTTTGCCACTAGTTTTGAACTGCCTTCAGAGCCATGTTTTATACTTACCCTCAGAGGCGTCAAATATTCGATCTTCAAGAGTAAATTTTATTTTTGAAACATCAGAAAGTCATCTCAGATGAGGTTTTATGTGTAAGACATATGACAAAATTATTAATGTCATTTGAGGCCAGTAAGTTAGGTAAGACCTCAAACTCATAAGTCCAGTACATCTCTGGAAACAATTTCCTCAATCCTAACACCATTCACTCTCCTCTACCACCACCATTACAGTCATAATTAGTACTACCACTTAGTAAAGACTGAAAACTTATGAGGATCGTAATTTTCATATGTGACACCTTCTACTCTAAACATAGTACTCAAGTAAATCTAATTACTGTCCCTCAACTTGTAATTTCCAGACCTGTATCCATTTGTCTGATATGCTCTAATAGCTGTGGTATGTCATTAAAAATCTTATACTTGTGTTCTTCTTTCCTAAGATGAAGAGGCTCTATCTACAAAATTTACATAAAGATGCTCTAAAATTAAGATCTAATAGTAGAAAAGCTACTCAGGGCTTATTTAGAATATCATATGATATTTTGCTTCCACCCATTAACTGGAGGACATGTTAATTACTTGTGCACTTCATTATAGGGTAGCTCAAAACATTGTTTCATCAGAAATTTGAAATTAGGAAAAATTACAAGTATTGGCTATGTTTCAAATCACTTTCTAGAATTTGATATCTAATTCCTTCTGCTTTGGAATCTCTATCAATTGTTTCAAGCCAGGAAAGTAGTTCTTTGTTAGTCTTTCAGAACTCAGCTAGACATTGTGCACTCTGGGGCCCTTCCCAGACGGTGGTGTCCCTCCTACGTGCCCTGGTAACGTGCCATCGTAGTGCATTGTACTTGCCTAGTGGTCTTTCACCAGATTTAAGGTTCCTTTAAGGTTGAAACTATGACATAATCACATTCAGCAATGTGCCTGGAACTCAGCAGGCATTTAATAAACTTGAATTGTTTTAGAATCTCCTACCTCAATTTCCAAAGGCACATGTATATATGTACTTTCACATGCTCTTTTAGTCAAATTTCACTGGAAGTTATTTGGTAAGTACCCACTGTGAGTTGTTCTGAGATATGAATCTCCCACCAATACCATACAAGGAATAGTTATTGAAGAGGAAAAAGGGATGAGGGGAGAAGGAAAATTAGAGAAGGGAGAAATGTAGGAGAGATACTCAGAAAGTTGATCAAGTATAGTAACTCAATCTTAAAAGTGATTTTTTTGGATCCAAAATAAGTTTTCTTATTCCCTAGATTAGTAAACCATGAAAAGACAAGGTAGTATTAAGAAGAGAGGGATGTGACTAAAATATTTGAAAACAATGGGATGTAAATTAGAAATTCCAGAAAACTGCCAAACTACATCATGCTAATAGGTCAGAAGAGAAAATATATGATCCTTTCAAGTGACCCCAAACCTCATTTGATGAAATTCTAAGTCAGTGTTTCACAAACATCTTTGGTAGAATAAAAGTAGGTGCTTTTAAAATAATAATAGTTGGGCTTCCCTGGTGGCACAGTGGTTGAGAGTTCGCCCACAAATGCAGGGGACGCGGGTTCGTGCCCCGGTCCGGGAAGATCCCACATGCTACGGAGCGGCTGGGCCCGTGAGCCATGGCCGCTGGGCCTGCGCGTCCAGAGCCTGTGCTCCGCAACGGGAGAGGCCACAACAGTGAGAGGCCTGCGTACCGCAAAATAAATAAATAAAATAAAATAAAAATAAAAATAGTTTTTATTGCATGGTACCTCTCTCAAACTAAAAGTCAGCATCAAGCTTAATGGTGAACCACTGATAGAAGCATTACCATTAAGGGCACAAACAAGACAAGAATGTCCACTAATACCACCATTATGTACATCCATTATGTATATTGTTCTAGAAACATAAGCTAAAGCAAATATACAAGAGAAAGAAATGAGGTGTAAACACTGACGAAGATGAGAAAACTAAAGTTTTGCAGGTATAATAATTACATACTTGGAATAACAGCTAGAACAAAAAACTAGAGAAATCATAAGTTGGATGATAAAAAATTAATATAAAAATTATTAGATTCCTTTGGGACTTCCCTGGTGGTCCAGTGGTTAAGACTTTGCCTTCCAATGCAGGGCGTGCAAGTTGGCTCCCTGGTTGGGGAGTTAAGATCCCACATGTCTCGAGGCCAAAAAAACCAAAACATAAAACAGAAGCAATACTGTAACAAATTCAATAAAAACTTAAAAAATGGTCCACATCAAAAAAAAAATCTTAAAAAAATTATTAGATTCCCTATATGCAAACAGTAGCCAAATGTAAAATGTAATGAAAGGAAAACCCATGTTTAGAATAGCCTCTAGGGTAAATTTTTGTTCTGTAAAGCTGAGAGCTTTGAGTAATCTAGAAACAGCTGTCCAAAATATGTGCGGGCAGCACAATCCTCAGAAGCAGGGAAAACTTAGGATTGGGTCAGATAGGGGCTGATATCTCTGAAAACTAGCATTAGGGACAGTACTTTGGTAGGCCATGGTGCACAAAGGAAAGAGATAAATCAGTTTCACGTGGAATGGCCTAGAATGAATTCACAAGCTCACTAGGTCTCCCACAGAAAATTAAGACATTGTTTTGGAAAGAATGGGTCCCCAATAATTGAAATGGGAGACTTTAGATGACTCAGGGTACTCAGGGTTCCCAAATCCCACTGAGTATGCTTTGCCAACAGAAGCAATCCTTTCTCTCCAGTCTGTTGTCCAATCTGTTCCTGTCTTGCTTGAAGACCAGGTAATGAAGTTATCAGAGGCAGTTGCCTTGTAATGGGAAGTTAATTCTGTTTAAGCCTACTACCACCATTTTTAAATTGTCCATAGACCTATAATTAGAATCAGACCCTATGTACCTCAGGGTCACATCACAAATTATACCTTAAAAGATAAAGCTTAACAGCAAAGGAATTACAAAGCTTTGATCATTTGTCTTGGAAAAATATTGAGAACATATGAGAGAATGGAATCCCAAAGTGCTAGACCACGGTGGACAATACATAATTTTGCATTAGTCTGATTCACCAATATAAATGAGTTCATCAGAGATTCAGGGTTCGTCGTGCTACTTTGAGCAAGAGTAATGCTCAGCTGACTGAAAACTGTATTCATTGTGATCCAGCTGAAGGAAGCTGATGTGAGAGAAACCATGGTATATGGCAGAGGAAGCAACTCAGCATCTTAAAAGTGTCATACGTGGTTCACTCACTCATTCCCTTCTGGTCCCTCCATCGGCTTGACAGACAATTCTGTCTTTAAGAGTAATAAACTGCTGGGTAAAGCACCAAGATCCTTTAAAAGTGTATAGTTACAGATCTTTACATGTTGGGGAAGTTAGTGGGTCTGAACAAATCTCAGGATGGCAGAAGGAGGTATAGCTAGCATAACAGGCAGCAGAGTCAAAATGATTCTCACAATGGTTTTTATCTGCAGAGATCATTGGTGGTGGTTAATTAATCATAGGATTCTTGGACCACCAAGATTCTATTGGAGCTATGTAACTCATCTGGCAAGCAGACCGCTGACTTGTGCCACAATAATAAGTCTTCATAACCTCATAGCTTCTCAGTTACTAGACCTGAGAGAGTTCTCAGACTCAAAGGCCCACAGATGAAGGGGAAGCCCAGACACTTTGAAGAAAAACCATAAAGCAGCATCATGAATATGTTCTATAATGTTTCCCTTTGCCTTTCTCTAAAGGACAGGTAGGCATTTGTCAAAGGAAGTGCACACTTGGGTAAAGAAAGTGCCCAGGCTTTCAGGATTATTAGTTAACCCAGAATGTAACCAGTCAGTCTAAGCCTTTAGAGATTCGATGATAAATGGGATTTAGGCTTGGGACCATCTCACAGTCGGAATGGTATGTCATGTAGTTATTTTCTAAGTTTAGATTGTATTGATGAAATAAATATACTCAGCTATGGGTAGAATCAGCATCCATGTGTGTTTGTATATGTATGTGTATATTCATTTAATATTCACAACAACCTATGAGGTAAATCCTGTTAATTTCCCATTTTACAGATGAGGAAACTAAGACACAGAGTGAATAAATAACTCGTCCATGACCACAAGCCTATCTTGTGACAGAGATGGAATTTGAATTCAGGCAGTCAGTTTCCAGAATTTGTACTTTAATCTCTGGACTATATTGCTGAATATAGAGTAAGCCCATTTCTTCCCCCTTGTTCCAAAAAAATGCACGCACACACACACACACACACACACACACACACACACACATATTTTAGGAAAATATACAAGAGGCACATTGGATACTTTTGGTAAGAGTGACAGAATAGGAGTGAGAGGAAAGATTTCCACTTTTTTTTTATAGATTTTTGTACTGCTTGATTTTTTTAACCATGTGGATATTTTATTTCTACTTTAATATAAACAGAAACATGAGAAAAAGTGTATGCAAAGGCCCTGAAGTAGAAAAAAAATGTATTTTTTGAGAAACAAAAGGAAATTTTCATGATTGATGCACAGATAAATCTGGGAGAAGAGAGATAATGATGAGCTCGAAGAAGAAAGCAAGTTTTGTAGGCCATTTGAAATATATTTTGGAACCTGTCCTAAAAGCAATGGGAAATCATTTAGAGTTTTAACCCTGGGAGAAACATGATCAGATCAATGAGTTTTAAAGAATCTGATCTAGGTCAACTCCTAGATTGGATAGGAGCAAAAGTAGATGCCAGGGACTATTTACAAGTGAATTAGAGTAATGCAGAAAAGAAAATGATGGTGACTTAGACTGTGACAGTGGCAGTGGAGAAAGAAATAAGTGGATGGATTGCAGAGATATCAAGTAGACAAGATCAGTGTGATTTGGTGATTGACAGAATGGTGAGAGACAGAGAAGAGAGAAAAATGACTCCCAGTATGCTAATTGTGGCTACTACATGGATGAATCAAATCTGTTCTCCTACCCTGTCACCCCATACCCCTATCACAGTAATCGGACCAAGAAGTGGAGCTATAACACAAACTGGGCCAATAAGAATCATTCCTACTACTGAAGTTAGGAGAGGAAGAACCCTTCCCTTTCTATATGCTGCTGTGAGCCTGGACTTACCAGAGGGGATGCAGCCAACACACAGAGAGAAGGAGAGATCATAGTGGGATGGTACAAGAAAGAGATTGAGAGATTTAGAGACACCTGGTAGCATGAATTCCCTTGTTCCCCAGCTGTATTTATTTCCACTAGTCAAGGCAACACAAGACTATATCGTTTCCCTTTTGCCTCAGGGAAATTTAAGTTGGGTTTCTTGCACTCGAAGTGACACTTGCAACTCCAAGTGTCATCATTAGTATAAGATTCAGGTAATATTTAGGAAATAAATGAAGAAGGCCTTAAAAAGTGACACTACATGGGGATGAGTAAAGCAAGAGAATAAGAACAATACTAATGTTCTGGTTAGCGATGGGTGGAGCCTGGTGCCATTAACTGAGATAGAGTATAAAGAAGGATGAACAGGTTTGGGGAAAAAGATGATGAGTTGAACTTTACACATGTTAAATTTAGGGTGCCTATCTGCCATGCAGGGGACCTTCAGTTGATAATTAGATTTAAATAAATCTGGATAGACTTGTATCCAGTTCTGGAAATTTACAGGCTGTAGAATTATTACATAAATATGAGAGATGAAAAGTTCAAAAATGACAGCGTTGGACAGGGAAACTATGCAGAGTGAGAAAAACAGTAGGATGAGAATGAAAATCTGGAGAATGTCAACTGTTAAGTGTCCAAAGCAGAATAGCACATTAAGCAGATAGAAAAAGAGATGCCATAAAAACACAAAACAAAACAAGGGTATTCAGGGTTATAGAAACTAAATGATGGAGAAAATCTTGGAAGAAGTTGCTAACTCTTTTAAAAGTTACAAAGGTCCAAGGTCTGAAAGGTCTCCTTGGCAGCTAGAAGGGCTGATGATGGTCTTATAAGAGCTATGTTAATAGAAGACAGAGAAGAACACATTTTCAGTGGGATGGGATAAACACGTGAGGTGAAGAGGTTAGCTACAACTAATGTAGTTCTCAAGTTTTCATAAACAGAGGACAAAAGAGTTGGACCACAGTTAGATGGGAATACAGACAAGGTTTTAGTAGTAGGTTAGGAAAAACACCAGTAGGGAAACTACACACACACACACACACACACACATACACACACATTTAGTTTATACACACATATAAACTAAATATAGTTTATATATTACCTGTGTGTAATATATAAACTACATAGATATGTGGTATACGAATTACACATACACACTCACATATATAATAACTACATATACATACATATTCTGGGACCAGAGCTCCTGGGCTTAAATCTTATTGTCTGAGAACAATTTGTATAATTTTTCTGTGCTTCCTTCATTGTTTCTGTAATATGAGGATAATGGGAAAATAATGGAAATTGTTTACTGGAATTGTTGTGAGGATTAAATGAGTTAATGCATGGAAGGGACATTGAAGAGATACTGGGACACAGTAAGCACCCAGTAAATGTTATCTATCATCACCGCAAAGACAATCCATCTTAGAGAGTGATTATATGCACTTGGAAATCTCTTCCTTCCAGGCTGCTCAAGTGTGTAGGGAGAGAGGGATGCCGGCTCTCACAGATACATCATTACCTTAACTCCTTACTAATGGAGAGAGCTCTCAATGCCGAAAACACTTTGGACTGGCTGACAGGGCGTTAAGCATTGATTTTCTGCCTTTCTCTGTCAGTCTTCTTCCTCCTAAGTTACTCCTTTTCCTCTCAGCTCCAGGCCCTCAGGTCTCCTTTTTATCTACTTAGTCTTACTCCCAGAAGTGCTACTTTTCAGGGCCGCAAATAGCATGGTATCATTGTCATGGGTGGGGGTGGGGCACATACTTCAAACTTGAGCCAAATGTTATTAATGGCACCTGCCTGGGACTCTTTATCTCTGCAACACATCTAGGCTCATTGCTTATAAAACTTGGATACATCTTCAATAGAATATACAGCAATTTTTAAAAATTATAAAGAATGGGTAAGATGAAATGCTTATAATATGATGTAATAAAAATCAGAATTTAAAAATCCATCCACAATATAATTGCAATTCTGAAAATGTATGCATGTTTGTGAGTATTTACGTGGTGCTTGGAAACATATAGAAAAACTGAAAGGAAAACACACAAACATCCTGAAATTGTCTACCTGGGTGGTATGATTTTATTTTCTTTATACTTTTGCTTTTATTTACAGAGACCTTCATTTTTTATGATAAAAATTATATTTGTTATAGTATAATTTATATAATTATATTATGTAGAGTTTTCTGACACTCAAAAACTTTCCTTCTTTATACTGTTCCCAAGCAAATTTGCAGACAAGTGTAATGCTCTCGGATTAAAGCTTTTGGTAAAACTCATTTTGGAAAGTGTCAGTGGTGATCCAGATCCCAAGTCTTTTTTTTTATTTTTTGCGGTACGCGGGCCTCTCACTGTTGTGGCCTCTCCCATTGCGGAGCACAGGCTCCGGACGCGCAGGCTCAGCGGCCATGGCTCACGGGCCCAGCCGCTCCGCGGCATGTGGGATCTTCCCGGACCGGGGCACCGTGTCCCCTGCATCAGCAGGCGGACTCTTAACCACCGCGCCACCAGGGAAGCCCCCAAGTCATTTAAAGAGAAGAGTTTTACTTATTCTTTCCGGTCTTGCTTAAAGTGGCAACATATTTTGATTTTAATATTCTTTCATACAACGAAGATGTGTGTGCCTACTCTGTGTCAGGTTTTGTACCCTGGCAGTAGAGCAGGGAACAAAACAAATCCCTATCCCTATGGAGGACATCTACATTGATCTCTTAATTATCATCCCAGAATAGAATATTTCTCATTTACTCATCATAGCCATGACTATGTCATTATTTTTTCACCTTGTACTTGTTCTTCACGTACTTCCCTGGACTTGCCGTGGTTCTTTCTCAGCATTCCTGCTGGCAGGCCTCGTTGGGTTATGGCGGGGACTGTCTGGGTATCAGGAAAGGGAAAGAAAAAGGAACTAACAAATTTCAAATAATTTGTTATCTCATGTAATCCTTATAATCTAATAGGATAGGTAATTTTAACTGCCTACGGTAGATGAGGATACACAGGTTTAGTGAAACCAAGCATCATTTCAAATGTCATGTGATTTGTAAGTGGCAGAGATGGGATTCTAACCCATGTCTAATTGACTTTTAAGCTTGTGTTTCTCAGTGGGTTGTGATGCTGCATTCTGGTAATACACAGAGTGAAGTAGGGCACAGAATGAGAGCTCAGGCAAACTCTCCCATCCAAAATCTCTCTTTCAGTCACCTACTCAGTTACTAAATTTCAAGCAATTAGTTAGTCCATCAATTTTCATTTTTAAAGTTTCTTCTCATTGTCTAGAAGAATAAATACCTTCCTTGGAGATAATCGTCCTTGTGGAAATTGATTTTAATGAAAAAAAAAGAATAAGAAGGGAAGGAAGGAAGGAAGGAAAGAAAGAAGGAAGGAAAGGAGGAGGGAACGGGGTGGGGGAGAGAGAGAGAGAGAAATGGGAAAACAGGGATAGAATTTTGTGAAGAAGAAAGAGGACAAATTTTAGACAAGAAGTTCTGCCTGAAGAGCCTGAGGGGGTCTCCAGGGAACCCTGCATCTAGGCCGGGAGGAAGAGGAACAAGGGTCTCATAGTGTTCAGAAAGGGGCCATCTCCAGGACACTCTTTGCCTCCCATTTCACCTTAGGATCCTGCCTCCAAAGCCAGTCACTCTCTCAGCTCTGATTTTCATCTCTAATCAATTTTTATTGAGGTATAATTTGATTTAGATACAGTAATATTCATCCATACTCATGGACAGTTGGATGAGTTTTGACAGTATATATACCTATGTAAACAACTCCCCAGTGAAAGCATTTCCATCAGCCCCAAATTTCACTCATGTCATTGGCAGTCCATTTTCAACCCCCTGGATACTCACTGATCTAATTTCTATCACTCCAGATTAATTTTGTCGGCCTACTTTTAACCAGCACCTGGGTGGATGCCCGTCCATGGTGACTGCGACATCTCACTGCCATAACTTTACCAAGCTTCCTAGCTGCTCTCTCTTTTTCTCAGAAAAGGCACAGTCATCAAAATCAATGGCACCTTTTCTGGAATTGATGCCAGACACTTTCCACAAGCAGCCACAGAACCTGTTATCCCTGTTATCACAGGTGACGATTTCTTGGAGGCTGACCCTGGCTCTGGAGCCCTAGCTTCTGGGAACGTGGCTGAACTGGTTAAAGAGGGCTCCCCTTGGTTTCTAGGAATGATCGTCACAGTTGCCCAGATAAAAACCCTCATGTGTTTGAAATTTTGTTGGGTGCTGAGCGCTGAGGTTGTTTACCTGTCTTGCAAGAACTTTAGTGAGGACATTTGCAAGTTTTTGTTCTCGTGCTATTTTAGCCTTCAGAAAGTTGTTCTATTCAACGATTCACTGTTTTGGAGTATTATTCACAGCACTAGAGGCTTTACTATATTTGTAATTATTATAGAAGAAACATCTTCTATTAAAAATAAAAGCCATGTGTGCTTTTGTGAGATAATTAATAGGCAGATGTGGGCCTTTACCCACTGAGCCATAATAATAGAGATATCAGGTATTCTTCCCATAAGGCCTTCTATTTTAAAATACTTATGATTCATATACCTGTCTTCTCTAATATTTTTCCTTATAAGAAGTATACATCTCCACATATATTGAGACAAAGAAGGGGAAAATTGTTCAGAATTCACCAGACTGTATTCCTTCTATTCAGCATCCAAACTTACTACTCCTAGTATGGAACAGAAACACAAAGTAAAAAGTAAAAAAAAAAAAAAAACTTGTAGTTTTTTTCTTTGTTTATTCTATTATAAATGCTGATAACATAAAATGTTACCAGCTCCAGGAAGCAGTTCTTCCTCATACCATTTTTCTATCTACAAAAATAGGAGTAGTTCCTTTCTACTAATCTATAAAGCTGTAATTATTTATATTTCTTTTCCTTTCTTTTCTTTTTTTCCAACCTATGAAAGATAGATAGATAGATAGAATATGAGGGATAGACATGAGTCATCTTGTTAGAGATGACTAGAGGATTTTTTAGGGAAAATGTGTTAGTTTGCTAGGGGTGCCACAATGAACTACCATAGACTGGGTGGCTTAAACAACAGAAATTTATTTTTTCATAGTTCTAGGGGCTAGTCCAATATCGAGGTGTTGGCAGGTTTGGTTTCTCTTGAGGCCTCTCTCCTTGGTTTACAGATGACAGCCTTCTCACTGTGTCCTCACATAGCCTTTCCTCTGTGCACCAACATCCCTGATGCCTCTTTGTGTGTCCTAATATACCCTTTGTATAATGACAAAAGTCAGATTGGATTAGGGCTCAGCCTAACAGCTTTATTTTAATTTCATTTCCTCTTTAAAAGCCCTGTCTCCATACACATTCTGAAGTACTAGGGATTAGGGCTTCAACGTTGAATCTGGGGGGACACAATTCAGACTATAACAGAACGTATAATACTTATGTTAGAGAACACAAGAATTTTCAGTGATAGTAGTAATAGAAAGAAATGGATTACAGATAATTTTCTCAGGGACAATTCAGAGGATTGAATGATTGATTTGATGTGGAGGGCGAGATATAGGAAGAATGAGTTCAAGTTTTCTACATTTACCAGCTGGATATATAACAATAGACTTGTATAGAAAGAAATGCAGATTTGGGGGTAAATTAGGATAATCACTTATTAATTCATTCAACAAATATTTAGCATGCTTTTACTACATACCTAGCACTTTTAGACAAAGTCCCTAACTTCACTGAGTTTACATTCAACAGTGCTCTAAATATGTAACCTTTGTGGTATCTATTAGATATTGAAAAGAAAGTGGAGATGTTGGGTAAGCAGTTGTATGTATAACTCCGGAACTCAGGGGTTGGGTTGGAACTGCAGCTATGAATTTGGACGTCACAGTATATATATTATTAAAATCATGAACCTCAGTGATTTCACCTCAGAAGTAAGAAGGCTGAGAAACAATGTCTGAATCAGGCAAACGTGCATGGGTTATAAAGAAGAGGAAGGACCAGTAAAGGAGATGGGGGGGGGGGGCGGAATCAACCAGTGAAGTAGGGGAAAAACAAGTAATAACTTCAGTTTTGACTATGTCCAGCCGAGATTGCTTGCAGAATTATCATATATGCACCTTCAAATTAGCATTACAGAATAATACTTTTAATATACACCATTCATATATTCAGATCATAACAGTGACTCTATCTAGCTGCTCTAAATGTAGTTCTCTTTTTTTTTTTTTTTGCGGTATGCGGGCCTCTCACTGTTGTGGCCTCTTCCGCTGCAGAGCACAGGCTCCGGGCGCGCAGGCCCAGCGGCCATGGCTCACGAGCCCAGCCACTCCGCGGCATGTGGGACCGGGGCACGAACCGGACCCCGGACCAGGGCACGAACCCGTGTCCCCTGCATCGGCAGGCGGACTCTCAACCACTGCGCCACCAGGGAAGCCCCCTAAATGTAGTTCTAAGAAAAAGACTTTAATGCGTTATCTACACCAACCTATAACCCACAAGAAGCAGCCCAAGCCCTCAAGGAGTATGTTCTCTTGTGCAGACATTACTCTGCCTCTGGCCATCTTGTTTAAAATACTAATTTGCTTAGCATAAACTATGCAAAGGTAAACCAGAGCCATTGATTCTCATCGGCACCAACTTCAAACATCTCACACAACACTGACATATTTTCCAACCGACTTTGGCTTGCCCATCTCAATGTCCCTTGGTTCCCATTGTTATTAACCTGGGTCTCCAGCCTGCAGTAAGAATTTCTCTTTCTTTTATGTTTAAAGCCTTTAATTACTCCCCCAGACATCCCTTCCCAGTTTGGCAGTGCAAACACTTCTGGGAAAGGTTTTCTAGATTTAAACAAACGGATTACATCAGTGATTTCCTGTTCTTTTAAGAATTAGGGCAAAATTCTGTCTTCATCATGTTAGTCCATGCGAGATGGGGCCAAAGAAGAGGCTGGTGATTATTCTTTGAAGAGAATGTTAAGTGGCCTTTCGTCAGCAGTCACAGCTGATAATAATATTTCTGGGGAAAACAAAAATGAAATCTTTTTGGCTTCTACGATAAGACCTTCATTTCCTTTCTTTCAGACATTGTTCTCATTTTGCCATGACCACATGCATGCTGGTACTGGAGAGCAGCTTAATATGTCCTGGTCAGTTTTCTCCCCAGTCTCTCCAATGCCCAAAGTCATTATTCCCATTTGTTTTTTTAAATATGATCCACTTTCTGATAGATCAAAAAAGTAATCATCTTTTTCAAATCTGTCTGAAATTTTGCTTTTCTCTACACACAAAAAAATGATTTTCTTAAAAAATACATCACTCTAATTTTGCCTTCCTTTTTACTTCTTTTTAATAACAAGGCTATTACTCATTCTCCAGTTCCTAATGCAGCCAAATTGGAGGGGGACTACAGACTGCTGAACCCTATTCTAAATGAGTGGTACATTATAAATTAAATACAGACAGAGTCAACATGAACTTGATCAGACAGGTGAGGGAGAAAAGCCAAAAAGCTGGTTAATTTCTCTTCTCTATCATTTTTTTCTCAAGGCCTTGTATATCTCCTCCCTCTTTTTTCTCTCAAGCTTCTCACCTCAGCTTGGGCACAGAGCAAAGACAAACCACAGCCATCGCCCGTGGTGCAGACCCTAGTGCACAAGGCACAGGAGAGTCCCAGGCTCTCATCGGGGTGAGATGGAGCAAGGAAGACGCCAAGCCTGGGGCAGATCAGTGAGGTCCTGGGGTGCGCTGTCAGGGGATGAAGGTATTTGGGAGATCATGTCATCCGGGAGGAGCAGACTCTGACATCTTCAGAGCCAAGAATGTGGCACAAATGAGCAAAGCCAAACAAAAATGAGTGTGACCCATGGCCAATAACATACCTTAGGTAGACGAAGCTGACACCACTCATCTCCAGCCAAATATTGCCATTCAGAACTGTGGGGTCAGCATTGCCAGAGCACCTGATTATTAGTATTATTTTTGAGAGAATCAGAAATGTATCTTTTTTTAATGTATGTAAAATAACCTGAGTTTATAAGTCAACTAAGTTTTCCTTGACACCATTATACTTAAGGACCACCAAGTTGAAACCTCTTGTTTTACAATAAGAATCACTATTCCAATTGTCCACCAAAGTCACATGGTGATTAGTAGGCAGAACCCAGCCAGTATATAAATGCCCATCTTAAATATTCTCCAGCTGTTATGGGGATGAGTTTCCCAATTTATCAAATTTAGAAAGAGAAAATACTGGTACCAAAGGTAATAAGTAAGTTCTTTAAGAAAGAGATAATAAAAAGAAGAATATTAACATCCTCTCCCCATAGACCATTTTGACATGCTTTTAGGTTTCTTTCATTCTGCATCTTTTTAGAAAAAACAAATTAAGAGAGAGAGAGAGAGAGAAAGACTCCTGGAGAGAGAACTAATCTGCTTTGAAGCCTTGTCACATGCCAAACAACTTCCTTAGGACTTTAGGTGTATTATATTTTTTTAATCTTATTTTTTAAATTAGAGAGTAAATTAGGTAAATAGTAAGTGAAGTGAGACCCCAAAAGCATAATTAATGTAAAGCTTTCTTCACGTAAAAATTAAAAAATTAAATAGCTAAGAAAAGTGTGTATGAGTTTAGCTCCTCAAGCATTTCGTCAGGCAAGTATTGGGATCTGGGACTACTCTAAATTTGCACAAGATTATCTAAAAATTACCTCTGTAAGTAGGGGCAAGAGTCCTGATATCTGACCTTCCACCTCTGGAGGCATGAGACATATGGGATTGACATATTTTTAATGCACATTTGAATGTCACTCTGCTAGGAGCAGGGCCAGAGACTGAATGCATACATTTTACTAAAGGCTAAATTTGCTATGTCAGTGTGAGCACAACGAGGGGAAAGTGGATTATCTTGCCCACCCAGAACCAGCCCATCTAATTTACTCCTTCTTTCCTTCACTCATCCAACGCATATTTATTATATTTAGCTCAGTTCTAAGCATAGAGGGATTTGGCAATGTACAAGACACAGGAGACGCCTGCCCTCATGGAGTTTATATTCCAACAAGAGGATACAGACAATAAACAAGGAAAAAGCCAAATTAATTAATGATGTAATTTCAAATAATGCTAAATACTGAGAAGAATTTTAAAAAACAGAGTACTATAACAGACAGTGAGGAGTGTAATAATGGAGGGGAACAATTTTTAGATACTTATATCAGAATGAGTATAACCCAGAGGTAAAGATATGAGAAAAGAGTGAGAAAGAATTGCAGGTACAAAGGCCGTGAGGTCAGAATGTCCTTGCAAAGTTCAAGGGACAGAAAGGGGCTCTATGGGGCTGGCGGATACTGAGTAAGGGTTAGAAAGGTCACGGGAGGAACGTTTTCCATCACGGAGACTTTTATTTGTTTTAAAATAGCACAGAAAGTCACTGGAGTGTTGGAAGTAGGGAAATGACCTGTCCCTTTGGGAAGACTGAAAGGCTTCCAGAGCCTCCATAGAACAGGAAACCATCACTTCTCTGCCACCTGGAACAAGAGTAACTCCAGAAGAAAGAGGGGTTTCTAAGCTTTACGTATATGTAACACGGAGGCCAAGGGAAGAGTCTCTCTGACTTTGGCAGCTTTGTGCCAAGCAGATTTGGCTGACTGAGTCAGCGCCAGCCAGAGCTGGAAGAAGGCCCAAATCCTGCTTGTAAAATACCGCACACAGCCCACTCTCAACAGCCAATCTGCTTCATCAAAACATGGACTTAAAGACAACTAATACAGCCACTTCTGACCTGAACAGACAGCCTTCTGCAAAGACAGCGAGTCCCACCGTGGCAGACCCTTGGGATCACACAGCCCTGACTTGCCTGTTCATCTTATCTGTTCACCTTTAGTTGGCTTTTTAAAAAAAAAAAAAAAAACTCCTTAGTGTTTGCATACATTGCTAGCGGGAGTGTAAATTGTTATAGTCTGGCCATAAGCAATAGAATGATAAAAATGTGCCTTCATTTTGACCCAACCATTTTATTTCTATGAATTTATCTTCAGGAAATGATCAGAGATGCTGTGATGAGATAAAGAATATAAATGTCCAACAATAGCACATGGGTTATGTCCGTTAGAGCACTTTTACAGCCATTCAATATCATGTTCTGGGAAAATACTTCAAGATAGAAAAAAGCTCTGTGACATAACTTTAAGGAAAAACAGAGGCTACAAAGTACTATGTATGACACAAGCCTGATTTTTAAAGTATGTACATTTATATGTACATATTTTATTTATATTGCCTATTTTAACATTTTAAAGTGTTAGCAGTAGTTCTCTTTCAATCGTGAGCTAGACTGTCAATTTTTGTTTCTTACTGATTCTCTCTTTTATGAAGTTTTTATAACGAACATAGTTTAGTTTTGTAATTTAAAACAACTCTATCAAAATGTACTAAAACCTTCCTTGAAAGCTTTGTGTCCAAAATGCTTACCTGTGGCATCCTTAGGGCTAGTCTAGGATCACATGTACAAGGATCACACATGCAAATGTTTCCATGGTCCCTGTAACTAAGGCAAAATAAGAGAACAAAAATGAGCTGTTAATCATCACTATTTTGTGATTCGAAATATTCTGTATACATTCATATTATTTTTTAATTTTTTTGGACTGAAGTTTTAAAAGTTTTGTCCATTTGGTAGTGACATTCTTCTCTTCCTACTAGAATGTATGTTCCACAAAAGCAGAAGTCTACAACAAAAGTCCATTTTGTTCACGTTTTATCCTCAGTGCCTCCACAGTGCCTGGCAAATAAAGTAAGTAAGTATTTGCTGAATACATTAACGGAGAATAAATGAATCCAAGACCTAATAATTGCAACTCAGAGACAAACATGGCACATTGGTCAGTGTTCAGTAAAAATGAAAATACAGTGTTTAGGAGGACTGAATTAAACTTTTTGCAAGGGTATACTATCCTACAGACTGGAAAATTCCTTTTTGCTCCAGCAGTATTTTAGGAGCTACTAATTTCTCATATGAATGGCTTTCAACAGTGGTTTCTTTTCCACAACAAGCAAGAAGATTAAGGCCTATGGAAAAAAAATTGCTATTCACAGACTAGTATTGCTGCCAATTTATCCATGAAGGCATAGAATGAAAGGTTGGGGAGATCTCATAGAGGAGAAAGAAAAGTAAAATAAATGAGATTATGCAAATTGCAAATAGTCTATAATTATTTCTTCTATGCTATTCAAATTCAAAAATTATAAATGCAGGGAGCAGGTCACAAAGCCCCAAGGTATGTTATACAATCCAAATAAGTATCAAGGATCTTGAAAATGGCCACATCTCTTGATGCAGTGATTCCACTTCAAGGATACAAACTAAGGACAAATAATAAACTCAGACAAAGATTTTTGAACAAACATGGCTGAACCGCAGATATGAAGAAGAAATTCCATTTTATACATGAATCACAGGCAGACAGAGCTCAAAGGGACCTTAGCTATATTGAAGTTCTCTAGAGAAACATAATCAAAAGGGTGTGTGTGTGTGTGTGAATGAGAGAGAGAGAGAGAGAGAGAGAGAGAGAAATTTATTTGAGGGAACTGGCTCATGTAATTGTGGAGGCTGGCAAGTCCAAAATCTGCAGGGTAGGCTGGAAGGTTGGAGACTCAGCGAAGTTTGGACGCTTCAGCTTGAGTCCAAAAGCAGACTATAGGCAGAATTCTCCCTTCTTCAGGGGAGGTCAGTCTTTTTCTGTTAAGGCTTTCAGCTGATTGGATGAGACCGCTCACATGGTGGGTTGTCTACTCAAAGGCTACTGATTTATATGATAATCTCGTCTAAAAAATACCCTCAAAGCAACATCCCAATGTATTTGACCAGATATCTGGGTTCTCTGCCTAGCCACGTTGACACATAAAACTGTCCATCATATTGGCCCACAGGCACATTTGGAAGGATTCTCAGAGACGTGAACTTCCCAAGCTTGTTGACAAATAGACCCAAATTGAAATCTCTCCTTAGTGTTGATATCAGTCTTTTCCTGAAGTCTGCAAAATGTCCTTGAGAGTCAAATCTAGAGCTAGAAAATATCAGACAATACCTTTTATTTTTTTATTTTAATTTTAAGTATAGCATGCCTTGTTCTAAAAGTATATAGCTCATCTTTCCAGGGGTATTGAAGATCTTATTCACTTGAGATCCCAGAAGCTCTTAGCATCATGCTTTCCATAACACAGGCATCCAATATCTGCTTTCTCAATTAAACTGAGCCTCATTCCAAACGACCTCAGTCAGAAAGCTGTCATGTCATATCACCTAACTTCTCTGATTTTCATTTTCCCTTTCTATAAATGACAGGATGTACTATTAATCTATAATATCATATAAATTGTAGCTACAGTAAGTATGTAGGAGCTCAGAGGAGAAAAATGGCAAGGAATGCTCTTCATGAAGGATGTGAGGTTTGAAGGAGGAGTCAGATGCATATAGTCAGAGACAAATGTGGGATATTGCAATGAAAGAAAACAGTGCATGAAATGAAAGAGGTAGAAATGTACCAGGTGTACTTGACAGACAGTGGGTTGTATAGAACTTTGTTGAGAGAAGCTATGGGAGACGTGGCTAGAGAAGCACGTGATGAACTTCAAGACAATATAAATAGCTTGCACTTTAATGTGATTGGGTGTCATTGATAGTTTTTGAATTGGAGAGAAACTTGATTAAAGTGGTGTTTTGTGGAGGGGGAAAAAACCTATTCTGGCCATATTAATTTGTCCTCTTTAAATTAAACAACTTGATCATTTTCTTATGTCTCCCATTCCCTTAGCTGTTTTTGTAGTCACAGGCTAATCCAATTCCTTGTATAAATTATACAATATTAAGCTGCAAATGAACTACCAAAAAATAATTTAGAAGTAATTTTGTCATAAAAATTATTTCAATGCAGTTGTCACATCTAATATCTGTTATTACATTTATACACTATTACTTGTCAGAGAAAACATTTAAACAGGAAATCTTGGGCTGCAGAGAACCCCATTAAAATGAACTATAAATCTAGGGTGAAGGGAAGTTTTCAAAATTAAGAAAGAAGAGACATAGGCTGTACGCAGATGTCACAGTAAGTCTTCCAGGGAGGAAATAAGGATTTGGTAGCTTGCAACTTAAACAGTAAAGAATTGACTGTTTCAATGTATCTGACTGTGTGGCTGGTATTTGGAAAAGACAGCGTTGTGAGGATACCAGGAGTTGCCTTGGCGGCTGAGCTCTGTCTCTGTTACTTCCTAGCTTGCTGACTGAGCAAATATTCTCTTCTACAGTTTCCTCATCCATAGAAATAATATGCCTAGCACATTATCCCACACATAATAGGCCTCCTTAAGGACACAGTTCACCCTCCCACCACCTTCTCTACTCTGGCCACAATCGTCTTTAGTTGTAAAGTTGTAGACAACACTACCAACCTCACAGTGCTGCTGAGAAGAGGGAGGGAACTAAACCACACTAAGTAATGCCCGCAAGGCTCTCATTGTAGCAGATCCTTTCACACATCATATAATAAAAGTTATTAGACAAAATTATTCCTGTTTCAGGGCTTCCCTGGTGGCGCAGTGGTTGAGAGTCCGCCTGCCGATGCAGGCGACACGGGTTCGTGCCCCGGTTCGGGAAGATCTCACGTGCCGCGGAGCGGCTGGGCCCGTGAGCCGTGGCCACTGAGCCTGCGCGTCTGGAGCCTGTGCTCCGCAACGGGAGAGGCCACAACAGTGAGAGGCCCGCGTACTGCAAAAAAAAAATTTTTTTCCTGTTTCAATCTACAGTTTTTCCCATTAAAAGAACATAGCCTACATTTTCATGTCTGGTTAGAATCAGATGTATCTACTTTTTCTTCACATGTTTCTAAAATGAGCAGAATGCCATGATTAAATGGTTTCTCATAGAGTTCTTATACATGAAAGAGCTCAGAAAACAATTCATCTTAGTAAGTAAAATATACTAACACTAGTGTATGTTTATTGAGTGCTTCCTATCTACCAGGCACTCTTCAATGTGACTTAATGTATTCATACATGCTCACAACAAGTTGGTAAAGAATCCATATCTTTATTATTGCCATTTTATGGGTAGGAAAATTACAATTTATGAAACATGCTTGAGGTCACCTTGCTTGTTGCTAGCAGAGCTGGGATTAAGAGACATCTAATCCCATGCACTTGTTGGGGCATGGAACAAAAACCAAGTAATATCCAAAATTGTGGTCTACATTCTTCTTTTTCAAAAAATTGAAAGCAAATGAAGATTTAGACTTTTGTGTCTAAAATGTCTATAATTTCAAAAGAACAAATTCTCTATCATGCAGTGAGAAAAACAAAATATCTAGTGTATCATTCTTAATAGAACTGTTTGGTTTTGTTTTTAACTGTTATTTAAAAATTACTTTAAAAAAGGATCTCTGAAATATAGATATAAATAATCCATAGAAAAATTTCCAAGATTGCTGATTATAGGACTTTGGCCCTATGTTAAAGCTATAAGCATCTCTGGTATGTAAATAGAGATCAATTTTAGGGTTCTTAGATATCCTTTATCCTTATTATTTTTTAAACAGACTTATTGCAATTTAATTCATATACCATAAAATAAACCACCTGTTTCAAGTGTGCAATTCAATGGTTTTTAAAATACATTTACAGAGATATAAACTATCACCAGGAGGGGTACAATGTTGAACCTGTAAGGGACACCATTCTCTAAAAAAGGATAAGAGCAGAAACCACAAACCAATCTGGAAATGTACTTGGAGACACTGGAGTTAAAGGAAAGTGATCTACTTAAACATTATGAACACTAAAGTATTAACTCATAATTCTCTCCTTAACACGGAGTGGGAATATATTTGCATTCCATAACTAACAGGAAGAAATATGTTTTACTGATCTACAGAGAATTAAACTAAGACGTCTCATCTAGAGTGTATTATCAATTTCCTCTGTAAAGCTTTGTGATGACATCTATTTGCTACTACCATTCCCTTGAATGTTACTCATAATCTTCTTGCTGCCAAATCCATATAGTCTTTTATTATTTGATGAGTAGAAAAGGTAACAATGAGAAATGTGAGAGAAATGTCTGTCAATTGAGAAGGCTGTTGAATTTCAAAGCGTACAAATCAAAGGATCTATTTATAGACATTAAGTTCTAGATTTTCACAGTTTGAAGGAACTTTAAGCTAACAACCTCTTTTTTTACAGATGAGGCTGCTTGGAGAGACTAAAGATCAGAACCCGCTCTGGTGAGCCACTTATTACCTAATATCATATTCAAACTTGACCCGTATGAATATGAAATTGAATGACCCTATATTATTCAGGGGTTTCAGGTATCATATAGGTGTCTCATCCCTTTTATAGTATCATAAGCTTTTCAGGACAGGGACTTGTTTTTCCTGATTCCTCAGCATCCAGCAGTGTTTGGCTAAAAAGCATTTTTTAACTATCACATTTTAGCTACCTATAAAAGTTAAGCCTGTGGTTTCTTCGGAACTAAAAGTTCTATATCCAAAAATCTTACTGTTGTTTGTCTTCAGATTTTTCATCTTTTTTTCCTCTATTATTCCACCATTTGATACCTATTTGTTGCTCCTCTTTGTTTCAATAATAAGATAAAGAATTCTAAAATGAATTAAAATTTTAAAATATTTTTTAAAACAGTCTAGATTACACAGGAAAAAAATGATTATCTTTGGAAGAACTAATTGTCAAACAAATTTTCTAGTCAAAGAAAAACAAAAAGTAATCAAAGAATTAAATCCAATTTAACAAGTATTAGTTGGAACTTTCTTATGCTTAATGCACTGAAGATACAACAGTTATATAAGACATAGATCCTACCTTCAAGAAACTCTTATCCTCTAGAAAAAAATAAGTATTGTATGACAATTTGATCAGTTAATTGTATTTTTTTTTTTTTTTTTTTTTTTGCGGTACGTGGGCCTCTCACTGTTGTGGCCTCTCCCGTTGTGGAGCACAGGCTCTGGACGCGCAGGCCCAGCGGCCATGGCTCACGGGCCCAGCCGCTCCGCGGCATGTGGGATCTTCCCGGACCGGGGCACGAACCCGTGTCCCCTGCATCGGCAGGCGGGCTCTCAACCACTGCGCCACCAGGGAAGCCCAGTTAATTGTATTTTAAAGCAAAATAATACTTAGTATATGTTATTAAGTACTAAAATATTTTATTTAATCCTTACAACAATCCTATGAGGTAAACACTATTATACTTTCATTTTACAAATGAGGAAACTGAGGCACAGAGAGGTTAAATGACCTCCCCAAGCTACGGCAGAGCTGATATTTGAACCAGGCAGTGTCCATTCAGAACCTGCATTCTTATGCTGTATTGTATTACCTCTCACTGAATGCAACTTCTCAATTAATTTCATTTCTTTTTACACATATATCACCCAAATCAGAAATTGAGATTTACTGGTTATTCTACATCAGGGAGATAAATCTATTCTAACACAGAATCAGTCTGAAGATTGTAAATGCCTTACAAATATATGACATTATTAAAGCATTATTTTCATGTTTTACATTTTGATGAAAATGTGTATTTAGAAGCATAAGCGTCTGCTATAGCACACAGTACATTTCTAAAAAGCTTGCAATATGATACACTGAACATCTAAAGTTACAGAGCTTATGGGAAAAAAAATAGAATTAATCCCGATAACGAAAACCCTTTGCCACTTTATGGCCAGAGCACTAACCACAGCAACAAACAACAACAGCAATCACAAATCCTACTTTAAAACAATTGATCACAGTTTTTTTTAATGTTAAAATTATTATAAATAAATACTATAGGACTTTATCCTAAAATACAAAAGAAGGTCGACTAATGGAAGGGAGTCAAAGAAAGTCTGCTGAATTATGGAGACAAGCACACTGCCCTCAGAAGTTGTAGGTGGATAAGCAGATGCAGGCTTTGCAAAGATCTAGACTGATGTTTGGATCGTTATCTTGTCACTGTTTCTTCTGCATGTGATCAACCTCAAGAAAAGGTGGTGTGAATGAACACCATTCACAGTACCGCATTCTTCCATGGCTTGCTGGATCCAGCTTCCTTAGTACACCTTGCATTCTGATGTTAGAGCACAAAACATTAGGATACTGGGGGAAAATCACGTAAGAACTTTCTGGTCTTTCCGATTCTACTGACGTCATCTCTTTCTATACCAATCCCATTTGAACTTATTCACATTGTAAAACATGTGTTGTAGCGGAAGAAATTGTATTTAGAATTATTTCTTAATTTAGATTCTTTTCTTCTTTTCTGTTAAACACACTTATAAGTTGAAAATGTCTACTTTATTCAGAGCAAAATGCTTTACTAAATTAAGTCCAATTATGGCTAGCAGCATATGGGTCAGTGCAGAGAAAACACAGCTTTCAGCGCCAAACAGAAGTGTCCAAGGGGTCATTCACACATTTCCACCTGCAATTTCAGCATGAGTGCGAATTTTCTTCCCCTTTCATCTCCTCTGACATTAATCAAAATTTAAAATAATATGGGGTGACTATTATAGCCTTTCATTCCCGATAGCCATATTTTAGGACTAAGGGATTAGCTAAAGTCCGGTATCATTTCAAAGAACAAAATAAAAATAGATAGAAATGGCACTTTTCCTAATCATTCTCAAGAAAAAAAAGTGGGTTTTTCTTGGTCCAATTTACAAGAAATTTCTATTGATTAGAACGTACTTATACAGCTCAGGTTGATGTGTCTCTCAAAGCTGTTATCTGAACTGCCAATTCACTTCCTCTAAGCCCCATGACCAGAAAAAATGATTTGTTTTCTGTAGTCCTGCCCTAATTTGGTCCTGGTGAGTTGTTGAGCCTTTCTTGTAACTTTGTTCCTTGGTTTGCTGAAGGCTTGGTTTACTCATCCCAGTAAAATCTCCTGCATGTTCACCTCCTTCTCTGAACAAAGACTGATTTTCGTAAGAGTTCCTGAATGTTTTCCCTCAGGCATTGGGACTAGCTTCTCCCAGAGAAGTGGGCTGTTGCACTGCTTTTTGTCATCTTTCATCACAGAAATGTTCAAAAGGCAGCAGAAACTGTGATAGGCAAGTAGGTCTCTGCTTTCATGAAGAGGGTGATGGAAAAGAATTTTAAACAATTTTAGCAATAAACGTTTGCTGGTACATGAATCTGGATTTATAGTAGTTAGAGGTATGTGCATTTTCATAGAATAGTCTAGGCATGGTTCCTCCCACTTCGTTACTCCAAGACCTGAGCATTGTGTTGCTTTTGGTTTCCCTGTTACAGCTGATAACATCAAACATTTAAAACGGAGCAGAGCGCTGCTGACTGCGGCTCCAAGCAGCTTCAGGTTGAGCGATGTTATCAGTGGTTACAAGAGTAACAGAACTCCAGGGCCTGGGCTGGGTCTTGGCTTGTAAAATGTCTTTCAGTTCTACTTCTACAATGTTTTTATGTAGAAAGTAGCTTGGCATCAATATGTTACTAAACACCAGGAATTTTTTCGAAAGGGAGCAAAGGATTTTGAAACATCGAAGCTATGATGATAAAATGGAGACATGCAAAATTATATTTGCCTGTTAAAAATCACTCTAACCTTTCACTTGTACATAGATCTTAACAACAAATTCCCGGTGTATCTTAACAAATTCCCGGTGTTCTGAAACAGCTCTGAAGGACTTGTTTGCGAGCATTTTAAAATATGAGGGAATTCCTTACTCCTTCTAATAAAGCTGTATCTCATGATTTACGCATCAATTTTCACAGCGTGGCTGCACAAAACGGGTTAATTCCAGAGCTCGGGCAGCTGAAAGGAGGGAGTTAAAGAGACCAAGAGTTTCTTCAGGATGGTCTGGGTTCCTTTTTTCTGAGCGTCTATACCTGGAAGCCTCAAGAAATACAGATGACATGGGAGAAAAGGCGAACATGCATCCTAGGGCTTTAAACTCAGTTCCAGAGTCCCTAACCCCCGAACCACAGCCCTCCTCCCAGCAAGAGGCCTGACATTTTGCATCAGGACCAACAGCAGACAGCCAGCTGCTAGGAGGCTAGCTATGGGGAAGCCACACAGAGAAAAGGGTAAAAAAAAATAAACTTTGCAAAATCTTTCTTTAAAACATAACTTTCCAGAACACATAGGTTTTCCCAGAAAAAAATGATTAACAAATTAGTGTTCAAATAGATTAAGTTGAGAGTGATGTTAAGATAGTGACGTTTATATAACATTTGGACGCAATGCAGTACCAGGGAGGATAATAATTAGGAAAGCAGAAAATAATGAAAATCGCTTTTTCTTAATTTAGTTCTGACATCCAGCAAGGTTCGGCCCAGGTGGCTACCATATACATACGCTGGAGGCTACCAGAAAAGAAAATACTTAAGAAAATAAGTGTACCATTTTTTTAAATGTTTTATTTTAAAATATTATTAAATTAAAATATTTCTAAAGGAATTAGACATGACTATTTAAAAGGCATTTTAAATAGTCTCCTAACTTCTCCTAATTTCCTTCAGCTCTGATATGACTCCCCACATTTGTTTCATCTTTATTCCTTTTCATTTGGGTTTGACTAGGGAAACAGATGATTACAATGATATTATTATAATTAAAAATATTGAGATGAAAATAAAAGTTTGAAAAAAATATTTATCAAAAGTTAACTTTTGAGGGGTAGGCCATTTTATTTGAGGCAAAGTGCACAGAAAATTCATCTGTGCAATGATCTAAGGCATCATCATATCCCAAATCCCTGAAGTCTTTCTTGTCTCTTGTAGCAAGGTGCATTAGCTGACTAATAGTATTTCCAGAGAGAAAAATGGAAAGGAAAATGCTGAGCCTGACACAGAAGAGCTTAATAGACTTGTGTACATATATTAGCCTTATGACTCACGATAGATTTGCACCACTGCCAACTCCATCTCAGAGGGTCTGTCATTAACACTTCCTCTTATCCCTCCAGCCTTTTCTCCCCTCAAATTATCTTACAAGCTTTCCAAGTGGATGCTTTAACTTAATATTTCCTCAAGGATGACAGAATTTAAGCAGGTTCAAGAGAGAGCAATTAGATGTCTTATTTTGTTGGCTGACTTCAGCAAATATCAAGTTCAAGATTTTGTTTTATTTATAGGGTCTATGTTTCTATTAACATAGAAAAATCAACTAATACTGAGGCCTTAAAGGACTAAGAAGAAAATAGTCCTTCCCTTGTCCTTAAGGAATGACAAATTTCTTTCAAAATTTTAAAAGTTTTTGTGATTTCTTAAATAAGTCAGGTAACACTTGGCTAAAATGTATCAAACACACAGAAATGTAGCAACTGATAATAACTGATAATAAGGTAATTTCATTTAGTTATTAAAATTGCTTCCTCTCCCTTGTTTCCTACCATCTATTAACATGAGAATCAGAGATATAAATGGAAATGAGTTGTTTTTCTCTGCATGAATAGAAAAATGGATAGTCTTCCGTTACCCTCGGTCAAGTCCAGAAATGAAATAATTTATGATTACAATTTATAATTACAAAAGTGAACCTTCACTGGGATTCACATGGTGGTCTCTCATTCCCCTTTCCTACTTTCAGGAAGATTCTGTAAAGACATCATGATTTACAAGAATTATTTAAACTTGCTTTCTACTGCAGTGCTTCCTCGTGTGAGGTAGATAATTTGCATCACCTCTAAACAAAGCATAGACAGACTACAATGATATTAATGATCTAAAATATGAAAAGAAATAATAAGAAACTTCTATAGACCGCTCTTTATTTATGAGTTCTCTAGATACTAATGCTATCTCAGAAACACCTGAAAGACAAGCCTGTTTGAAATGACTTCTATTAGGATGAAAAATTAGTCCTTAATAATTTATTCACTTTAACATTTTCAGAGCTGAGACACGGAGAGAGTTTTTCAGTGTTTCATCAGCAAGGTCTTAGGATGCTCGCCTTGCTCTTTGGGTGAAATCTGACCTAAGAGGTTTCATCATCACCCCTGTTCTTCCTCCCAGAGAAGCCCTCACGACTTGGTTCTCCTCTTGCTTGACCAGGAACCCCAACCAGACTCAGTTGCTTGACATACAGTGAGACCACATCCCTTGTCGTCCTCCCCTTCCCTTTAGTCACTTTGGCTAGCATTGCCACTTCCTTTCCACACCTAGCTCTTCTCTACACCTCACCCACCTTACCTACCAAACTAATCTTAAAACAATCCAACATTTTAGGATCCTGAGTCATACTGGAGAAACCACACCACCGTGCGGACCAATCACTCTTTCAGATGCCCAGTCACAGCTGGCCTGCAGCCCTCTCTGGACAAATATTGATATGGTCATAATAAGTTGTCACAATGGCAGGAATTCCCTGGTGGTCCAGTGGTTAGGACTCTTCACTTTCACTGCCGAGGGCCCGGGTTCGATCCCTGGTCAGGGAACTAGGACCTCACGAGCCTCGCGGCCAATAAATAAATAAATAGTCACAGTGGCAAGTCAAAACCATCAGCAAATTGCCCTGTTGTTCTTTGCCGTCCCTGCCACCCTTACAGCCTGCTCTCTTTCTTCAGCAGCACCCTTCTCTCCTACGTCACAGGGAAATACAAGCTGGCCAGGTGTTTCCCGTTCTGATGTCCAAGGCTCATGCATCTGTCTCTCTTTTACATGGTCTTTTCTGCTTGTGTAAGGTCTCTTAGGTACTTCCACCAGAATCTCTCTCTCCTGCGTCTTCAATTTCTCTCTTCTATATCCCCTCATTCCATCTGCCTTCAACAGACTCTGATCTGGTTTCTGCATCCACTCTGCTAAAACTTCCTGGCAAACTTTGCCAGTGATCACCTCCTATTGCTCCACACAAACTCATTTTCATTATGTTAGTTGACATTCTTAAACTATTTGACACAGTCGATCCTTCAATTCTTTCTAGAATTCTCTCCTCTCCTCCCTCCGTGGCCATTTGCTTTCGTGGTCCTCCTCTTGTATTTCAGACGCTTCCATTTCACTCTTCTTATCCATCTCCTAAATGCCTGTCATCTTGCGGGGAGCTGAAGTGGCTGAACCAGGATTCAGAGCCAGACAGAACTCCAGAGCCCAGCAACACAGGCTCCGTATTGCTTAATGGCTGAACCCACTGGCTTCAGAGTCAAGCCAAAATGGGTTCAAAGCTCAGCCCTGCTAATTGTTTTGCCTCTTTGAGCACTGGTTTTCTCATATATAGAATATAGGTAATAATACTTTCTAGATAGAGTTGCTGTGAGGAATAACTCTGGTAATAAATGCAAAATGTCTGGAAATAGTAGCTTTCCAATAAGTGATATTTATTATTATTTCATTGGCTTTATGGTTCCTCAAATATTTATATTTGTTTTCAGAGTCAAACATGAAACAAAACAATAAGGTAGGGAGACATTTAGGGCACAGTTATATTAGGGAAGGAGAGAGCGGCATTCTTGCTGCAAACCAGTTAAACCAACTGAACAATTATCTGAGCTATTTACCTTCAGCTTAATTCTCCATTAAGAGGCTTCCATCCTTTTGAGAAGCACACTGACGTGAATGCCTCACCAGCACTGTTAGTAAAGAATCCTCACGGCCTCTTCCATCTTAACCCGGACTCTGTATGGACCAATGATCCCAGATCGGCAGCTTCCAAAGCATATTAACGCATCATTAACACGTTATCTTTAGGACTATCTTTGAACAGCAAAGACAGAAATATTTGATAAGAATCTATTAAGCAAGTCAGAACATTTCTCATTTTGTGGAGATTTCTTCTACCTATAGGTTTGTAATTCAAAGGAAAAATGAAGAGTCTATTGATTGTTTTAAGTTCTTGATAAAGGAAAATGTTTTAATGTTTTTAAATTTTTTTTTAAATAAAGGATAAAATTTTTTAAAAACATGGGGAAACCATGTTTGTCATACAAATATAAAGCAAACATGTATTAAAGATTTTATTTAACTTATTAATGCATGAGGGAACCCAGAAGATGTTACAACTTAGTCAAAGGAGAGTCCTTAGGACACATATACAAATAGATGTGAAACTGTCAATACCCACCAGGCAATAACTAATTAAGTTTCACCACATACAACACATCTATATTTCTATGGATAAAAACTTTTTTTGGATTATTATCAGAGTCGTAAAAGTTTGAAGATAATGTAAGAAAGAGATAACCCTAACAGAGCACTTAGTATTTTTTTTGCCCATTTTAAAGTTTTTTACAGTTTTTCTGACAGCTTGTCTCTTAAAGCTAAGAAGGATACCAACTGTACATTTTGCTATGTCCTGATACTCCACACAGACAGATAAATTCTCCTCAACCAAGGAGACAGATTTAGCATGTGTTAAAGAGTACCAAAATAATATTGATACATGGTTGTCAGAATCTAAATAGGTTAGAGAACTCCTGGTTTCTACTCCTAGAGCCAGTACTTTGAACACTATGGGTCCCTTTTACCTTATGTATAAAATGGCATTTAAGTTTTCCTAAGATTTTAGAGTAGAAATTACAGAAGCAGAAAAAATAAGATTCATGACTTTCAGATGAAGGATAGAATGATGACTGTTCTGACTTGCATTTCCCCCTCATTCTTCCTCTCTTCCTCACCCATCTGGGTTGCATTAAAAAGCTTGATACAGGATCTCACTGGGAAGGAGAGGGGTGGGTGGTGGTGCAATGGACACTGAGCTTGACAGAGAATCATCATGGCATTTCCATAGAGAGCTCACAATGGAATCATTGTCAGCCCTCCCTTTGCTTTGACCCTGATGCTGAACATGAAGTCAGGGCACATGCCCCAGAGTTCATCCAGCTGGAGCCCTGCGAGAACAAGGATGGTGATGTCAGCTTTGGCACTCTGTTTAAGGACAACAAAGCCTGTGCCTAGCGAATTACATAAAGATGGATCACAACCCCCAGCTCCATGTTTACAAAGCCATCAGCAATAAACACACATACCTTTTAGTAAAAGAAAACCATAGCCACTTTCATCATCGTGACAAAAGAAGAATCGATTTTTTTAAAAACTATGGGTAATTAGTATAACATAAGACCCTCCCCCCCTTTCTAGTTAGTCAATATCACAAGAGCATATGTGTTTTGCCTTTATTTTCCATAAACTACAGCTCTTTGTCACTTGTACCTATAGCTGTAAACATTATTATATCAGCCTTTAGAAAATTTTACAACTTTCATTTTAATAATTATATAGAAAAAGAACAGAAATTTTAATTCTAGAAGTTATTTGGGTCAGGGTCTCCTAAAATTCCCAGAGGTCTCTTGGCGCTTCTGAAGAGGCTCCATTCTTTCTCAAAAAATAAGGTTTATCTCTGATTTCACGCCCCCCCACTAACAACAGCAGTGATTATACAGAATTGTTTTTATTCCCTTTATAAATAACTTTCAATTCTAATCTGCTCCTTCGAACAAATAACTAATCACTGTTTCTCTTACAATCATACTCATTAGGCATGGCTTTTAAAAATAAAATTAAATATGTTTAGGTACATCTTTGAGGCCGACTCTCAAAGTAAAACAGAGGAGAAGGACGTATGACCTCAACCACGTGGAGTTTAACCTCATTTAAATATCCATAAGCCAATCCTTCCTCTTTTCATAAAAAAATCTGTTGTTTGAGAGTATTGCCATTTGCTATCTGTTTCTTTAAAAGATAAATGTGTAAGTATTCAACTGAAAACAAAGTCAGAAATATATTATTATGTTGTTTCCCTAAGCACACACACACATAAAACCTGGGAGAAAAAGGAATTTGCATATTGTTATTGAATTTCTTCAGGAAAAAAAAATGTTGGGAAAGATATATAGCTGTTGGTGAACAAAAGTGGAGGCATTTAGCTTTTAATCATTACAGAAAAGACTTAACTCAAAACCTACACTCAGTTTCAGTTCCATGAAAACAAAAGCAATTTCAAGATTTCTTCCCACTAATTATTGCCTTTTATAATAATAGATAACATAAGATAAGCATTTAATATACGCCGGACACTAAGTCTTTTACGTGCATTGATTATTTCTAACCCTTAACAACAATTTATAAAGCAAGTACTATTATTATCAGCCTCTTTTCATGGATAGGAAATTAAGGATTTGAGAGGTTAAAACCTGCCCAAAGTCACAAAGCCATAGAGATTCACGGCAAGCACTATCTCTCCTATGTTTTACTGTAGGCAGTATTACTGTACCTAAAAATGCTTCTTAGGCTCTGCAGTAATGTTTCCCAAACTCTCTGCATTTCTCCTTAGGGTCCCAAATTGCACAGTACCTTAATTTCTTTGTCTTGTTTAGGGATTTTATCACACTCTCTTTAGCTCAAAAATTCCAATAAATTTTGCCTGCAAAGGCCCTTTTCCAGGTCTTCCTTGCGCTCTTCTCTGTTCCTTGACTACACCAAATTTTTAAATAATACTATCCTTTTGTCCTTTACTGACAGGAAATCCTTTTGATATCCTTTTGGTCTGGTTCCCCAGGACTGGAGTTACGCCACAAATAATAAGCGAAAAGGCTCAGGGAATGTTAAGTAAGGGTGTTGATTTGTCAGAATATTTTCCACTTGTTGCTGAGGTTAGTAGCTTAATTGCTTAAAATTTTAGATAATAGGGAAGAAGATAATCATTATCCCAAACACACAAATAATGAAGTTTTTCTCTCGAAAGAGCCAATCCTCTTCACTTTCTCTCCTCAGCACTTCGTTTCTTGGGTAGATAACGGAGGTAGCAGATTTTTCCCTCCTAGAAGCTCCTCAGATGTGAGATTTTTTTTCCTGCTATGTGGACCTTCTATTAAACGCAGGAAGGAGGGCTGAAGCTTTATCATTAACATCTTAAGGATCCTGATTTCTTTCCCTGATTAGACAACAACCTTCCTTACTCTAGGATGAAGTAAAAATGTCTTGACCTGGCATAAAAGAGGCTTCCAAATTCATCTCCTTCCAGTGGAGCCTTACCTCTTCCCACTGCTTTCCACTCTCTTGGGCTCTATGCTCTCACAACTGAACTCCCCAGATGAGCTTGTGCTTCCATGCTTTTCCATTACTGTTTCTCTCACTGGAAAAGTCTGTATTCCTCTTTTCTCCTAGTTCCAGTTCAAGGCTTTAATTGAAGGTTTTGCCTCTATAATTCCCCCCAGACAATCTCACTCTTCTCTCACTTAGCATTATACCTTTCTCCTTGTTCTCCTTTGCATATTTCTCGATGCCTTGGCACAGTTCCTGGAGCAAATTTCCAGGGATCAAAGCCCAAGAAACTATCAGATAATGCTAATTCAAATATCTGATCCTGAATTAAAGTTCACCCCAACTTCGCTGGTATCCCTCTCACATAGAGGAAGTAGGATGGAGGGGCAGCAGGGAAGGCGAAGGACAAGTGGACGGTTTCCTGATGGTTGTGAGTGAGTGATGGCAGAGAATACTCACTAGGAACACATAAATGGTTGGCCAGAGAGGACTGCAGCCCAGCTGTGAGTGGGCACCTGGGCACCTGCTGGCATGGTGGTGTGGTTTCTCCAGCAGAATTTGAGCACCTAAGATATTGGATTGGTTTGAGATTAGGGCTAGGTAGGTGGGGTGAAGAAAAAGACAAGAGGTAGAAGGGAAATGGCAATGCTAGCAAAAGTGATTAAAGTGATAAAGAAGGGGTATGTGGTCAGATGTTGTATATATAACTGAGCCTGCTGGGGGTCCTGAGCTGGTGAAATAAGAGGAGGAATAAGTCCTGAGGCTTCTGTAGGATAAAGGACAGGGGTATGGAAAGAAAGGTGTTAGAAAGCTTGAAGAAACTTGACTCATTCTTAGTTATTCTATTGAAGAGCATAAAATGAAATAATTTAGGTCAGATTGAAGAATTTTTTTTTTACTTTCAAAATTGAGAGAATAAAAATGGTTAAAAAATTTTAAGAGACCTCAGTGTGAATCTGATTGATCCAGAAATAGCTTTCAAGTTAATACTTATGAATAAAGTGATTTGAAAATAGAGAAGTTATGGACTCAGTCCCCTGTCTCCCAAGGAACTGATTTGGAGTTTTTAGCCATTCGAGGGTGGATTTACTTGCACGTCGTATCTGGGAAACTGAAATGGAAGAAAGCACTTTTGGAAGGTGCAATTTGTATTTTTCAGGAGCCACTGGAAGTTTGAGAATGTCACACATATTAGGAAGTTAATAAGTGTATTAAAGACCTTTAAAGCCAAGTGATAATGATTCAATCAATACTTTAGAAATACATTCTGTCACTGTACACGTAACAGAGAATTAAGAATTAAGTCAATCAAGCCAGTTAGGGGGGTGTGTGTGTGTGTGATGCTTCCAAGTTCCCTATATTTTCCCGTTAGATTTTAGGAAAATACCAGGAATAGATGCCTGGGTCCTATAGTAAGCGTTTACTTGACGTTTAAAGGAACTGCCAAACCGTTTTCTGAAGTGGTTGTACTGCTTAATATACCCACCCACAGTGTGTGAGTTCAGTTCCTCATATCCTCACCAATATTTGGTATGATCAATCTTAACTTTGACCATTTTTATAGGTGTGTAGTGATACCTCACTGTGGTTTGGTTTTTTTGTCTTGTTTTGTTTTGTTTTTGCATTTCCCTAATGTCAAATGACATTGAGTATCTTTTCAAATGCTTGTTTGTTTTCCATACATCTTCTTTGTGAAGTGTCTGTTCAACTCTTTGGTCCCTTTTTAAAAACTGGGGTTTTTCTTTTTTATTATTGAGGTTTGAAGGTTCTGAATATATTCTGGATACAAGCCCTTTTTCAGATATATGCTTTGCAACTATTCTCTTCTAGTCTCCGTCTTGTCTTTTAACAGTGTTTTTTGAATAGCAGAAGTTTCAGATTTTGATGAAGTACAATTTATTCATTTTTTATGTCCTTTTGGGTTCTGTCTTTAGTATTATAGCAAAGTATTAATATAGTATAGTATTGTGCCTAACCCGAGGTCACAAAATTTTTTCCTAGAAGTTTTATAAGTTTAAGCTCTATATTAGGTTTATTGTCGATTTTAAGTTGGGCAAGATATAGATAAACTCTGCTCTTTTGCATATCATTATCTAATCTACCATTATTTGTTGAAAATATAACCTTTCTTCATTCCTTGATTTGCCTTTAAACTTTTGCCAGGAATCAGCGTCCACATATCTGTGGGTCTCTTCTGGGCTCCATTCTTTTCCTTTAATGCATTTACCTATCTTGATGCCACTGATGCCCTGTGTGATACGTTTACAGTTTTATATGTACATATTTATAATTTGTCTCAAAGCCAGATAGTATTAGTCCTCCAACTTCATGCCTTGTAGTTATTCTAGGTCTTTTGCATTTCTGTTTGAAATGTAAAATCAGTTTGTCAATTTCTACAGGAACGTGTATTGGTATTTCAATTGGGATTGCATTGACTCTATTGATCAGTTTGGGAGGAACTGACATCTTAATAATATTGTCTTCCATCTTATGAACAAAGAACATCTCTCAATTTATTTAAGTTTTCTTTAATTTCTCTAAACAATGTTTTGTAGTTTTCAATTTACAGATCTTTGTCAGCTTTATCCCTAAGAATTTTATATTTTTGGTGCTATTTTAAGTGGTGTTGCTTTAAATTTTAATTTCCAAGAAGTCTACATATTTGCATTAGGACATGTCACCCATTTTAGTTTTCTAGGGCACTATGTTCAAATCTTCATCATTTCAGACCTCCTGTAGAAGTTTTCCAGGCATGGCATGGCTGCCTTTCTCTTTTCCACATAATTCATTGAAGAGAAGTCCTGCTTTCCTTCATACAAGTATATGTGTCCTGCTGATGGAGTACACAATAAAAGGTAGGGAAAGGTATTTACTCAATGTGAGGACAGCTTTAAGGGAAATTTCTTTTTATAAACTTCTGAGGGTGATTCACCTGACAATAATATCCCAGGTATTGAGCTTCTTTCAAGGATGAACCAGAAAATAAGAATATTCTGATCAAGCCTCCTTTGAAATACAATGGGTTAAAATGCTTTAGGGGATGTGTGTTTACCTACCTATATTATATTAATTGCTGGGAGACCACAGAGCCATTTAGAAAGTTACTTTTGGTAGAGCATTAGATAGTGTGTATTTCTCTAATGGGATTAATTTAACTATGACAGTTAATTGAATCAATTCATCACCCTAGAGAGGCTTTTATTCACCCTGATTTTCCACTGAATTAAGTATAGGCTGCATTTCCTTGCTTTTTTGTGTATTTATATTTAGCATTATTCCTTTGGTAACATTTAACAGCATTTAAGTTACAAAATAAGTTAAGGAAAAGATTGATTATGGACTTTGGCAGAAGCTGTAAAGCTGTTTAGTCAAAGCTTAGAATGTAATTTATTTCCATAATCACAGTTGAGTGTGGTCTTTTCTGAAGACCCACTGACTCATACTCTGGAATGTGGGTCTTGAAAAACAAACCTTCATCCAAATTTAATAGATTTTTAGAAATCATGTGAACTGGGAATCTGAAAATAGACAGTCATTTTATGTGTGAATATTAATATAATGATTTGCCATATTCTTGTATCCAGTTTCAGATTTAGAGCCATTTTTACAGATTATTAAGTGTAACTGGAAATGCCATGCTAATTGCATCATTAACCAAAATCTTGCTAGAAATAGCATTTATGGTAACCATAACACGTATGACCCAAGTTTACTGCTGCAAGCGTGGATCAGCCTAAGCACTTGCCAGGGAAGTTTTTGATTTGGATTCAGGTCCAACTTTGCTGTGGCTAACAGTGTAGTACTGGATAACCAGTATCACTCCTTTGTATTAGTTTGCTAGGGCAGCCATAACAGACTACCAAAGACTGGGTGACTTAAACAACAGAGATTTATTTTCTCACAGTTCTGGAGGTTAGAAGTCCAAGATCAAGGTGTCATCAGGTTTGGTTTCCTCTGAAGCAATTCTCTTTGGACCCTTAGTCAGTTCAGGCTGTTATTTTAAAACTACCATAGGCTGAGTGGCTTAAACAACAAATATTTATTTCTCACAGTTCTGGGGGCTCGGATGTCTAAGATCAAGGTACAGGCAGATTCAGTATCTGGTGAGAGCCTGCTTCCTGGTTCATAGAGTGCTGTCTTCTTACTGTGTCCTCACATGGAGGAAAGGACAGGGGAACTCTCTAGGGTCTCTTTTATAAGGGCACTAATCCCATTCATGAGGGCAGAGCCCACATGACCTAGTTACCTTTCAAAGGCCTTTCCTCCAAATACCATCACATTGGTGATTAGGTTTCAACACAGGAATTTTGAGGGGACACAAATATTGTCTATAGCAGATACCTTCCCTCTGCCTGTTCACACGTTCACCTTTCTGTGGACGCACAGGATTGGTGTTTCTGCGTCCTCATCTCCTCTTTTTATTAGGATACCAGTCATAATGGATTAGGGCCTGGCCTAATGACCCCATTTTAACTTAATTACTTCTTTAAAGGCCCTCTCTGGAAATAGAGTCACATTCTAAGGTACCAGGGGTTACAGCTTCAACACGAATTTTGGGCAGACACAGCTCAGCCCACAATACTCTTTAACCTTTGCTTCTTCAATCACAAAATGTGTGGATTGGTTAAAGCATCACTAAAGACTGTCCAAGGTCTAAAGGATTAATATTACTATGAGAAGATGACCATTGTCTTTTCTAAATAAATACTGCAATGTTCAGTGGCCCTGGTTGCAAGCATCATAAAATGACCCTGGCCAACTTAAGATAAAGAGAATTCATTGATAATCTGCAGGGGAGTCAGAGAGTAAGGGGAGGGCAGAGGCTTTGGCTAAGGAGAGACCCTGGGAGATGCGAAGAGCCAGGTAGCAAGAGCATTTATACTCTTCCTGGCTTCCTTGCATACAGGCAGGAGGGGGTGTCCATTGGGGGAGGCTGGCATCAACTCCCACCAAGACTACACACAATGAGGAGGGAGCAGAAGACTCCTGAAAGGGCAGTGAGGAGTCACAGCAAGATGCAGTGATGGTATGGAGTACACCCTCCCCCATAAAATGACAGATAACCACTAAGTACATCTTGTGATATTTAACTAACATTAAGTTAAACATGATTGGAAGAGCTGACAAAACAATAAAGCAAACAATCTCCTGACATTTTTAACGGCTCTCAACAATCACATTTTGACAATAAATTTTTGAAATAAAATTCAAATTAACAATAGAAAGTGCTCTTTTTGGAAAGGTTAATTCTCCCAAGGGAGAGGCATTGCTCATTAGAAATTGATTTTTTTTTATTGATTTCCATAACTGCAATTTCCTTGTAGATATTCTCCTATGATTCTCTTACGATTCTGCTATTCAATTTTTTTCCAATAGGCTTCCTGGAAGTTACTATCTACATTGTACTAAAATGTTAGTAATCACATTTAATTATCCCTTCATTTGTAGGTTTTGTTACATTTTCTCTTTTCCTCAATTCTACTCTGAAATATGAAGTGTTCAGGTTTTTCTTTAATTTTAAAATATATTCTAGTTTTGGTCCAAATGCTAGATATATAAAAAATTGTTATTATAGTCTAGCTATTCAAAACTTCTCTTTAGCTATGAAACTTTATTTTGGATACCTTAAGAACTTCAAGTTTTCATTGAGCTCACTGTTATTCTCATTTTATTTTCAAATATTTTGAAACTTCTTTATACTGATTTATACTCTGCTTATTTTTAGTCAAATAAAAAATCTCTACAACCCTGATTGCTGTGTATTTGGCTTTTCCTTTTCATCCCCATTAGGAATTAATATCCTTGAATCCTCATTCATCCAACAAACATTTAATGAACAGCTACTATGTGTCAGTTACTGTTCTAGACATGAGTTGGTGCTCACTAATCTTCCTTCATAAACCATGATAATTGCACTGTTTTTGTTTCACTTATTTTTTTTATCTATCAAAATTTTAGTAGCGACAACAAAAGGCCACCTTGCTCTGTTTTTATTTTATGTATAATAATAATGAGGACCCTTTTTCATCCATTTACTTCTTGCAAATACACATCTAGCAATAGGGAATTCTTTCAAATCAGAAGAGATCATTAAATTATCTATATGGAAGGGATCTCATAGAGGCTTCTAAACTTTTAAAACAGTCATTTTTTTCAAGTAAAATTATACATAGGGCTCCAGTTGTTTAAAACAGCCGGAACTATTGCTTTTTCTGTGCAAAGATGTTAAACATATCCAAATTTATAACTTTTAAAAATTTCAACATCACTAAATGGGAGCAATGAGCCAGTTTTGATAACATAGAAACTGAAAACTGGAGTGATATTATAGGTGACACTGCAGTCATACCAACCTCAACATCTCATTTACTTTTGTATTTTGCTAAAAATCACACAATTTCACAAAGATATGTGGTTGCAAACAGTAACCTTTATTTGACACTTTGCCTCACACTCTAAGAATACTCTTCAATTTGCTCTAATCTAGACCCTGGAAACAGGAGGCAGTTGGCCTTTTTAATTTCAAAGTTAAATTCCTGACAATACCTGCCATCTGCTCACATTCCCCTTCACCAAAATAAAAGACAAGTAGCTTACAGACCCTTCAGATAAAACCTGTAAAAGACAGCATCACGACTTAGCATTCCACCCATTCCCTCGCTGTTGCACAACTATTGCTGGGCGCTGGTGGACACGCGCAGAGCAGAGGCATCCAGGCTAAAATTTCATCGGACTTCGCACCCTCGTGCTATGGTAGTGTACTCACGCATACGTTTTTATTTGAAAGAGCAAGCTCGGGCCTGAATTTTTAAAAAGAAAAAGAAAACAAGTCTTCCTAATCTATGCACATTTGCAAGAAGTTCAAGTATCTATGCTGATAGACTATAGGTCCTTTTTCCAAGGACTACCCTCCAAGAACAGACTATCCTCTATCTTCACCTAGAAGAACTATTTAATGGGTTAACTGTGTTTCAAGAGATGCAGTTCAAAAAGCCCTAATCTTGTCCAGCTATTTCTCTCTGTGTGTGAGACACTGAGACCAAAGGAAGTCAAGTAAAGCACCCCATGTAGAATACTTCCTTTCCACTGCTCATGCTGTTGCCTCACCTTTCACTCCACATCCCTTCAATCCTAACTGGCAGAATTTTACTCATTTTTTTATAGCCTCTTTCAGATACATCTACTCCATGAAGCTTTTCTTCTTCCCTCAAACAAAACTTCAATCTCTGTCTCTGTCTCTCTCTCTCTCTGTCTGTCTGTCTCTCTCTCTGGAATCCTACAGCATTTTAAATGCAACTAACAGGTTCTTTTATTTGATTCTGTGTCTGGAAAGCACAAACCTCTTGCTCACTTTGTTGTAACTCTTGCTGCACCTAACAGCTGGCCCAGCACATTGTAAGTACTAATTAAATAACAAGTTCATTAAATTGTTCATCCAAAGACACAATCCTCAATAGGTCATTCACATCAAAATGGTTTCTATTTGGCTTGATTTAATGAAAGTGTTTTCTGCAATCCCTTTCATATTCTTAGAATTCTGTATATTTCTTCCAAGGCTTCCATATTACAATATTTTTTCAGCTGCTTTGATTCTTTTTCATCGAATTCTCTTTTAAAAATATTACTGTTTAAATTGGCGATTTTTACAGTAAAAGAGGAAGTGCTACAGAAAGATAGGAAGATTTTAACAGTTTCTAATTTGCCCGTCTGTCTCTTTGTGTTTGATAACACATTTTCTCTTAATTGTGTGTGGCTGTGTGTTTTTCATAATTCCCCCAAACTAACACAGGATAGTATACATCTCAGAATGTCACTTTATCCTTTGTTGAAGGTCTGATTCTTGAGCGTCAGATACCAAGACGGAATTTGGTATAAACATCTTTGGAAGGGAAGGGGAGGAAGAAGGATGGGGCAGAGGAAGAAGTCCCCGTGGAGAGCTTGGGAGTGTATACGGACCATTAGAAGTAACCCCATTGGGCCAAAATGGCTGGGTCTTTATACCCCATCTTGATCAATCATTGGCTGTGTTCTGCCTGGAAAAAAATGTGTATTTGAGCAAGTTGCCTCTCTGCAGATGCCTCAAACCCTGGGAAGCTGACAGCTGGAGACTGTCTTCTGGGATGATCTGGGTGGCTCATCTCTGTGTCCACAGCACCTCTTTAGAGAACCCCCTTTCCCCAAAATGGGGACAGAGATTACTTTTTAACTTTTGAGATTGAAAAACAGAGACAAAACTAAATGGCCACCAACCTTTCTGCAGTCCCAGCTAGACTTTCATTAATTAGCCCCATCACTCCCTTGACAGACATTAGGGTGTATATTTCTCTACAATCTGAATGCTGTGATTTTACAACGTTGATTAAATTCTGGCTTCACACAGTGAATGCTGGCATCCTATGACATTGGTTACATTGAAATTCCCAAACTCAAAATTCCAAAGAGTGCCAGATTTTCTTAAGGTTTTAGTTTCTGAGGTAAACAGAATGGATTAATTAGTCAGACCTCAAGAGGATTTGTTGAATTTCTCTGAGCATATCAACCATTGTAGGACTTGGGGATCTGGATCATTTTTCTTTGAAATATAGCAGTTATGACAATGTGATATGAATGATGAAAAATTAAGATTATAAACTGCTTAGGTCGATTCACAAATCAATCTGATTTGTAACGAGCCAGTCCCTAATAATAAGGGATACATTTCCTGAGACCAACTATGCTTGGATAGTGTCAGATGCCAAAGCCTAAATGAAAACATTCTGCAATATTTCAATAATTCAAATATCTCAATACTTCTGCAATATTAATTGGTAGCTGGAAAATTCTATTTCAACGTTCTGCTTTAACATTGCCTACACCACACTGAACATTTTTTTTTCCCCTTTGGCCTCAGCCTATATTTATTTAAAAGTTTTAAAGTCTTAAGGATAAACCTTTTACAAAGGAGTAATTTGGTGGGAGGGTATTTAACTTCTATAATAACAGTTCTATTACTCAAAGATCTGGGTTCTTCTTTTGTAATTTCCTGTGAAGTATTACTTGGAGAATTCTCAGTGATGAAAATTCTTTAACCTGAGAGGGATTGAGGAGAAATGATTGAAGAAGTCTCTGGAGCAGTTACTGAGGGGCAATAGGAAGGAAATTCCCAAAGACTGTAGTGATAACCTTGGGTGTCTTGACCATGTAGCCTTTCCTTTGAAAGGAAGCTAGAAATAAGTTAAGGTAAAATGGCGCCAGGTTATTTTTTCAGTCATGAATGTTTTCTTATTCTGAACTCGACATCTCTCTCCTATCAACAGAAACTTTAAAAAAATATTTAAAAAATTTTTTTTGAAATATGTATTGAAAGTGTGTACTGTACATTCTCAAAGCCTCATATCTTAATATGTAGTATTCCACTTGGCTTCAGTACTACAGGGATCATTCTTTGTCCCTTATCCTTAATGTTCAACAATTTTTTAAATGAATTAATGAATAAACATTGGCCTTGGTTGTGGAGATATTTGGGATAAAGGTACAGACCTATCACTATATACTGTATGTCACTATACAGCATTTTCATTAAAACTTTACACAATATTCAAAGAAATATGAAATTATTCCCCATTCTGATCCATGGGATAAGCTCTGATGATTGCTCTTGTTTCGTCCACAAGATCAGTATTCTTGTACTTTAAAATTTGAGATATACTGTCTTTTCTTAATATGAGAGAGTGTTTTAAAGAGTTAATAAAGAGAGGATTTTTAAATTCAAATGTCTCACTTACTATTGTTATTATTCCCTCCATCCATGGATATCTAACAAAGCTATTGTCAAAATGAAAGCCTTACATGTCCACTTAAAACAATTCAACGTCTTCCTCATTCATATAGTGGTGAGTACCCCAACATGTACCTTAAAACAATTCATATCCCTTGATAAAATTAACTCTGCAAAATTTAGTGCAGCATAGTGGTGGCCATTACATTCTTCTCCACTTCTTAATTCACAAACTGGTGTCAAGCTTCCCACTCAGGAAAGACCTGTAGGTGTCAACACACTGCACTACAGAGGGTACTGCTTTTTCTGCAGTCCAAGAAGATGGTAACCCCAGGAGTGATACAGTGCACAGCCATGCACCACGGCACTGGCAAATAAAATGAAGAAACACATAGGTAAGGGCCCAGGACAAAACAGAAAGACAAAATATAAATGTGATACAGTTCGCTGTTCTGATTCTATGTCTCTTTGTCGTTAGACTTGGGCACACTCTGGAGATTAAGAGAAGAGGCCAAGGAGATAAACAAGTGCTTAGAGCTGGTCCAAAAAGCCCAGCAGCATCTTTTCACTGTGTGAGAGAGGCAGCAAGACAGAGTTCCTGAGAGGTCCCAAGACTGGTTACTGGTCAATGTAATCTGGAAACTGGAAAGACACTAGATAGGTTTCATTATCTGAGATCCCACATTGAAAGATGGGAATGCTGCTGCAGACCTCAAACAGAGCATAGAGGACAAGAACAGCATCAAGCAGTTGGAAAAGTATTGCCCCCAGGAAAGTTTACATGGGAGCTATCTATCTGGGCTCTTGTTTCCAGTGGTCCTTGGATCTCACAATTTTCTCTCTTCTTTTCTGAGAATCTTCCATGTAACGTGTATCTGTACATCAAAGCATGGGATGTAAAGGACCAAAGTATAAATTTGGATTAATTTTAAAATGCCTCTCATCATTTCAATTCCTGCCTTTATTTGCCTAGAACCACCACAATACAGAGATTTTTTTAAAATAAATGAATGGCACTTTTAATATGGTTATGAATATACACCTTTGCCTAAGAGAATAGGGGTGTGTGTGAGTGTTGTGTGTTGTGTGCTTACCCTACTTTATTAAGAAGTAGAAATGCAAGCAAAGACCGGAGAATATGTTGACCCACTGAATTGCAGGAAACTCTCAGAGGAAAACTTGTGACTGTTTTAGAAAAAATATGCCAAAGTAGAAAGTCAACCCTGTTCCTGGCATCCACGAAGGCTGATGGCCAGCAAGGCGTACACGAATCCCATGATCTGCATAGAAGGGACGAGGGGACTGTGAAGGCACACAACCCAAAGAATAAGAGCACTGCCTTCCAGGAAAACACACTTGATGTAACTCCTGGCTCTTCACTCTCTAGTTGTGTAACTTGGGCAACTTATTGAGCCTAAGTGTCAGTTTCTTCTGTAGAATGTAGATGATAATGCTTATCTCCTAGGGTTACTGTGAAGGTGCAATAAGATAGTGCATGAAGATGCTTAGCATAGGGTCAGCACAGGATGAGCAATAAACATAAATGATATCATTGTCAGATGTGATTTAGAAAGAACAGCACCCAAATAAAAGATACAACAATGAAAAAGGATGAAGGGGTGAGAATACTCAGGCCGTCAAAAAGTTTAAGAACAATTGCCAAGAATGGACTCTGGGTAAAAACACTTAAGAGTTAGTAGGAGAATGAGCTTGAGAGAGAAATTTGATAAAATGGTAAGAGAGGAAGGAGTAAAAATGGTAGAACACAGGCTTGCTTAGAAGCCCAGGGTGAAGATAATGTCAGGTGTGGTTAACAGGGTCACACAAAGAAGATTTACATTTATCTGTTGCATTTGACACTGTAAAGATGGTCAGTGAGCTCTGTCCAAGCAGCATTAGAGAGAGAGAGGGAGTTAGACAGCACTGAGTTTTAGCATCTGTAAAGTCAGGAAGGAGAGTAAGCCACTGGTAAGCTTGGATGAGAATTTATAGAAAGAGATGAGGTGCCACCTAAAGGAGAATGAAAAAGAAAAATTGGAGAGAACAGAAGGTGTTTACACCATGAAGGATAGAGAGAGTTGAGAGGATACTAGATGGAAGAGGATCCCAGAGCAGTGAAAAGAGACGGCCTCATGAGCTAAGATATAGCAAATGGCCTAAACCAAGAGAAGGTTGACCTCATCCTATGAAGAGTTGGAAATAGCAAAAGATCAGTGGAGATGCTATAATATTAATATTTAATAATAGAAGGAAGTTCAGATTGGTGGACTGAGCACACACCAGCTCTCCCTCCCTCTCAGAATCTGATAAATGATAATACAGAAGTGTTCAAAAAGCAAAATATAGATGAACCCACAACACTGAAAATAATCTATGCTGGGGTCATCAAAAGACGTTTCAACTAATTTCTTGAAGAGGAAAGAAAAAGGAGAATTTTGAAGCATCAGATAAAGCCATGTGAACAGTATAGAATATGCTGTGGTCAGAGCTGCCCCACAGAAACATAGGGAGCTGAAGTGCTGCTGAAGACAAATCCAGGGGTGGGGGCGAATTAAAGGTACAAGTAAGGAACAGCTTCACGAATCAACTTCTCCTCCCTCCACTTCCTCTGCCCCCATCTGGATGAGCAGAGGCCTCATATTTTCCTCCAGGCAGAAAGAAGCAACCTCTTATCGAACAAAAAGGAGTGAACAATTAGCAAAAGCCAACATTTTAGTGTGAGTGTTAGTGTCATAAAGGAGAAAGCTGACAAGCTGCCCTCTTACCTTAAAGCAAACAGTCCCACGTTAGGCCCCTGTGCACAGACCTCCAGAGACTTTCTGCTCTAAGGAAACACACCTGCTCACCAGTGCAGAAGAACCACAGCCCAGGGCTTCAGTTGTAAACACAAGTGGACAACCGAGGGTCAACAGGCGTAAAAAGGGAACCGGCAACACACACACACACACACACACACACACACACACACACACACACACGACAAGAATCAAGACAAAAACTGGACCCTGAGATAATTTAGGGAACAGAAAAGAATATAATAATATAATAAGCGGTACAGATGTTGCTTGACTTATGACGGGGTTAAGTCCTGCTAAACTCATCATAAACTGAAAATATTGTTGTTGAAAATGCATTTAATACACCTAACCTGTGACTTAGCCTAGCCTATCTTAAATGTGCTCAGAATACTTACCTACCATGGGGTAAGATCATCTAACACAAAGCCTATTTTATAGTACAGTGTTGAATATCTCATGTAATTTATTGAATACTGTACTGAAAGTGAAAAGCAGAATGGTAGTATGGGTTCAGAATGGTGTAAGTGCATGGGTTGTTCACCCTCGGGATTGTGTAGCTGACTGGGAGCTGCACATCACTAGCCTGGGAAAAGGTCAACATTCAAAATTCAAAGTCCATTTTCTACTAAATGAGTATCGCTTTTGCAACATTATAAAGCTGAAAAATCACAAATTGAACCACTGTAAGCCAGGGATTGGGTCTGTATAGTCACAGAGACCAAAGATAGCTTGTTCTAAATAAAAGCAGAACAACAAAAAAGTCTATTTTGATGAAAAAATATAATTATACTATGACAGATAGGTACACAGATACACATATAGATACGTACACACCTACATTACATACATAAATGGAAGGGCTGGAGAAGAAAATCCAACAAAACTTTACTGTGTGGGACAAAATATGAGAAAAAAATGAGATCAAAAAGGTCTATCTAGAGAGTCTACTAACCAACTAATTGGAATCCTAGAAAAAGCAAAACCTAACATTTTGGTTTTTTCTAAATGTAAAGCATTAAAAAAAAAAAAGAGTAAAAAGAAAAGAAATGGAAGAAGCAAAATGTCCATCACTAAAGAAGGACTTAAGAATTCAACACGAAGAACTCTAAATTTTAAATAAAAAAAGAAAAAGTAGAAAATACTATGGATATAATAGAAATACAAATTGAAAAAATTTAAATTTATTTGTAATTATAATTACTCAATTAACCATAAATCATATATATCATAATAAATGTAAATAAATTTAAACTTTCTATATTAAAAAGTAGTTTTCTGTTTGGATTTTTAAAAAACTAACTATATAAGCTATATGTTGCTTATAAGAAACATAATTAAAAGGTGGAAAATTAAAAATAAAGCAATTGGGCTTCCCTGGTGGCGCAGTAGTTCCGAGTCCGCCTGCCATTGCAGGGGACACGGGTTCGTGCCCCGGTCCGGGAGGATCCCACATGCCGCAGAGCGGCTGGGCCCGTGAGCCATGGCCGCTGAGCCTGCGCTCTGCAACGGGAGAGGCCACAACAGTGAGAGGCCCGCGTACCAAAAAAATAAATAAATAAATAAAGCAATTGACAAATATATATGATGCAATCTTGAGCCAAAAGAAAGTTAATGACTCTATTAATGTCAAAAATATTAAGACAAAAATAAAGCAAATTGGTAGTGTTTGCTTTTAATAGGAATAAAGACAGGTGCCACATAATGATAAAAGAAACAATCAAATAAGAATATGTGATAATAATAAACTTGAATGCACTTGAAAACATAATTTCAAAATATATGATCCAAAATAAACCTCTAGAATTATAAATATAAATGGATAAATTTTACCATCATGGTAAGAGAATTTAACAAAACTCTGTTTAAAAAGCAATAGTTGAGCAAATTTAAGATTAGTAAAAATATAGAGGTTACGAATGGCACAATTAAGAACTTTATTCTAATAGATAAACAGAGATCCATGACTTCATCAAGAGAAGTTTTTATATTTTTATGTACACATGGACACTAGCCAAAAATGATCATATATTAATTTTCAAAAGTAGTCTCAACATGTTAAAAAATTAATATATAGACTATTTCTGACTACATTGTGATTTACATACAAATTAATAATAAAGAAGACAATGAACAGTTTTTTAAACTAAAAAATAATGGGAAAATAATTCATGGGTTAAGAGGAAATCATAGTGAAAATTATAAGCTATTTACAATCAAGAAAAAGTGAATATACAATATATCAAAACTTAGGAATACAAGTTAGCTCTTAGAAGTAAATTTACAAACTCAAATTTAAATACTCCTATTAAAAAAAGCCAATATTGAAAACAAGTTAAGCCTAAAGTAAATTGAAAGAATAAATAATAATGATTAAGGCAAATATTAATGAATTAAAAAGAATAGAAATAATTAACATAAGAATCAGTTTCTTTGAAATCAATAATAGATAGATAAATATTCAGCAAAATACCTCTAGGAAAAAAATGATATAAAAAGTATTAGAAAGAACCAAAATAGAAGGGCATAATGATAGAGATTTTTTAAATCATAAAGAATACTGCACTGTATGCCAATGCATTTGAATACTCAGGCAAAATGGATACTTTTCTTTAAAAAACAACTTACCAAAATTGATGCAAGAAAATACATAAAGTATTAATAAACCAACAATTAACAAGGAAACCTCTCTGCATTCCACTAAAGAACAAACATCATGCATAGCGGTGAAAGTTTTGAAGGAAAAGCATTAAACTCAGGAACAAGAAAAGGCCATCTTCTACCACTGCTTCTATTCAACATTATAATGGAAGTTGTAGCACAAGCAATAAGAAAACCAAATGAAATAAAAGATATAGGAATTGGAAAGGAAAAGATAAAACTCTCCATAGTTGCATTATCCCATTGCCTAAAATATCCAGGAGATCTACAAAGTATGAGACATATGAGTGTTAATACAAGTACTAACCAATTAGAAATGTAATATGAAAAAATAAAACAGAGCAATAGCTAGGAAATATGAAAAACCTACGAAAATACATATTTTTCTATAAGTAAATTATTTGTGAGTGAAATTACAAAGTAGTATTTAAGGGCACCAAAGAGTAACTTCAAAATGCAGAGATGTAGCATAGTCTTAGAATTCAGAGGCTTGATTTGTGACCCAAGATGTGATCTATCCTGGAGAATGTTCTGTGTGCACTTGACACGAAAGTGTAATCTTCAGGTTTTGGATGGAATGTCCTAGAAATATCAATTAAATCATCTGGTCTATTGTGTCATTTAAAGCTTGTGTTTCCTCATTAATTTTCTGTTTGGATGATCTGTCCATTGGTGTAAGTGAGGTGTTAATGTCCCCCACTATTATTGTGCTACTGTCGATTTCCTCTTTTAGAGCTGTTAGCAGCTGCCTTATGTATTGAGGTGCTCCTATGTTGGGTGCATATATATTTATAATTGTGATATCTTCTTGGACTGATCCCTTGATCATTATGTAGTGTCCTTTCTTATCTCTTGTAACATTCTTTATTTTAAAGTCTATTTTATCTGATATGAGAATTGCTACTCCAACTTTCTTTTGATTTCCATTTCCATGAAATATCTTTTCCCATCCTCTCACTTTCAGTCTGAATGTGTCCCTAGGTCTTAAGTGGGTCTCTTGGAGGCAGCATATATATGGGTCTTGTTTTTGTATCCATTCAGCAAGCCTGTGTCTTTTGGTTGGAGCATTTAATCCATTCACATTTAAAGTAATTATTGATATGTATGTCCCTGTTACCATTTTCTTAATTATTTTGGGCTTGCTTTTGTAGGTCCATTTCTTCTCTTGTGTTTCCCACTCAGAGAAGTTCCTTTAGCATTTGTTGTAGAGCTGGTTTGGTGGTGCTGAATTCTCTTAGCTTTTGCTTGTCTGTAAAGCTTTTGATTTCTCTGTCAAATCTGAAAGACATCCTTGCCAGGTAGAGTTATCTTGGTTGTAGGTTCTTCCCTTTCATCACTTTAAGTATATCATGCCACTCCCTTCTGGCATGTAGAGTTTCTGCTGAGATAACATCTGTTAACTTTATGAGAGTTCCCTTTTACGTTATTTGTCATTTTTCCCTTGCTGCTTTCAATAATTTTTCTTTGTCTTTAATTTTTGCCAATTTGTTTACTATGTGTCTTGGCGTTTTTCTCCTTAGGTTTATCCTGTATGGGACTCTCTGCGCTTCCTGGACTTGGGTGGCTGTTTCCTTTCCCATGTTGGGGAAGTGTATGACTATAATCACTTCAAATATTTTCATGGGTCCTTTCTGTCTCTCTCCTCCTTCTGGGACCCCTATAATGTGAATGTTGTTGTGTTTAATGTTCTCTCAGATATCTCTTAGGCCGTCTTCATTTCTTTTTGTTCCTTTTTCTTTATTATGTTCCACAGCAGTGAATTCCACCATTCTGTCTTCCAGGTCATTTATCGGTTCTTCTGCCTCAGTTATTGTGCTATTGATTCTTTCTAGTGTATTTTTCATTTCAGATATTGTATTGTTCATCTCTGTTTCTTTGATCTTTAATGCTTCTATGTCTTCGTTAAACATTTCTTGTATCTTTTCGATCTTTGTGCCCATTCTTTTTCCAAAGTCCTGGATCATCTTCACTATCATTATTCTGAATTCTTTTTCTGGAAGGTTGCCTATCTCCACTTCATTTAGTTGTTTTTCTGGGGTTTTATTTTTTTCTTCATCTGGTACATAGCCCTCTGCCTTTTTATCTGGTCTATCTTTCTGTGAATGTGGTTTTTGTTCCACAGGCTGCAGGATTGTTGTTCTTCTTGCTTCTGCTCTCTACCCTCTGGTGGATGAGGCTATCTAAGAGGCTTGTGCAAGTTTCCTGATGGGAGGGACTGGTGGTGGGTAGAGCTGGGTGTTGCTCTGGTGGGCAGAGCTCAGTAAAACTTTAGTCTACTTGTCTGCTGATGGGTGGGGCTGGGTTCACTCCCTGTTGGTTGTTTGGCCTGAGGCGACCCAACACTGGAGCCTATCTGGGCTCTTCAGTGGTGCTAAAATGCAGACTCTGGGAGGGCTCAAGCCAATGAGTACTTCCCAGAACTTCTGCTGCCAGTGTCTTTTCCTCTCAGTGAGCCACAGCCACCCCCATCCTCTGTAAGAGACCCCCCAATCCCAGCAGGTTTCTCTGGTTCACTTCCCTATGGGGTCACTGCTCCTTCCCCTGGGTCCCAATGCGCACACTGCTTTGTGTGTGCCCTCCAAAAGTGGATTCTCTGTTCCCCCAGTCCTGTCGAAGTCCTGCAATCATATCCCGCTAGCTATAAATGTCTGATTCTCTAGGAATTCCTCCTCACATTGCCGGACCCCCAGATTGGGAAGCCTGATGTGGGGTTCAGAACCTTCACTCCAATGGGTGGACTTCTGTGGTATAAGTGTTCTCCAGGATGTGAGTCCCCCACCCAGCAGTTATGGGATTTGATTTTTACTGTGATTGTGCTCCTCCTACCATCTTATTGTGGCTTCTCCTTTGTCTTTGGATGTGGGATATCTTTTTTGGTGAGTTCCAGTGTCTTCCTGTCAATAATTGTTCAGTAGTTAGTTGTGATTCTGGTGTTCTTGCAAGAGGGAGTGAGAGCACGTCCTTCTATTCCTCCATCTTGAACTAATCATCGGTGGATTTGTTTTGGTTGCTCTCTTCTTTCTTTTTGTCTTTTTGGTTAAATTACTTTTTATTTTTCATATTTTTTAAAATTTTTTATTTTAATAAGTTTATTTTTATTTCTTTGATTTTTTTCTGAGCAGTGTGACTGAAAGGTTCTTGGTGCTCAGCCGGTGTCAGGCCTGTGCCTCTGAGGTGGGAGAGCAGAGTTTAGCAAGAAACATTTAACTAGGACAGAGAAGAAGTAAAGAGCAAACAAACAGTGATGAACAAAACAATAAATAAAATTAAGAATACTCTAAAAGGAATCAATAGCATAATAATTGAGTCAGAAGAACAGATAAGTGACCTGGAAGATAAAATAGTGGAAATAACTACTGCAGAGCAGAATAAAGAAAAAAGAATGAAAAGAACTGAGGACAGTCTCAGAGACTTCTGGGACAACGTTAAATGCACCAACATTCAAATTATAGGGGTCCCAGAAGAACAAGAGAAAAAGAAAGGGACTGAGAAAATATTTCAGGAGATAATAGTTGAAAATTTCCCTAATACGGGAAAGGAAATAGTCAATCAACTCGAGGAAGCACAGAGAGTCCCATAAGGATAAATCCAAAGAAAAACATGCCAAGACACATATTAATCAAACTATCAAAAATTAAGTTCAGAGAAAATGTATTAACAACACCAAGGGAAAGGCAACAAATAACACACAAGTGAATCCCCATAAGGTTAACAGCTGATCTTTCAGCACAAACTCTGCATGCCAGAAGGGAGTGGCAGGACATATTTAAAGTGATGAAGGAGAAAAACCTGCAACCAAGATTACTCTAACCGGCAAGGACCTCATTCAGATTTAACGGAGAAATTAAAACTTTTACACACAAGCAAAAGCTAAGAGAATTCAGCACCACCAAACCAGCTTTACAACAAATGCTAAAGGAACTTCTCTAGGCAGGAGAGACAAGAGAAGGAAAAGACCTACAATAACGAACCCGAAAAAATTAAGAAAATGGGAATAGGAACATACATATCGAGAATTACCTTAAATGTAAATGGACTAAATGCTCTCACCAAAAGACACAGATTGGCTGAATGGATACAAAAACAAGATCCATATATTTGCTGTCTACAAGAGACCCACTTCAGACCTAGAGACACATACAGACTGAAACTAAGGGGATGGAAAAAGATATTCCATGCAAATGGAAACAAAAAGAAAACTGGAGTAGCAATTCTCATATCAGACAAAATAGACTTTAAAATAAAGACTATTAGAAGAGACAAAGAAGGACACTACATAATGATCAAGGGGTCGATCCAAGAAGAAGATATAACAATTGTAAATATTTATGTACAAACATAGGAGCACTTCAATACATAAGGCAAATACTAACAGCCATAAAAGGTGAAATCGACAGTAACACATTCATAGTAGGGGACTTTAACACCCCACTTTCACCAATGGACAGATCATCCAAAATGAAAATAAATAAGGAAACACAAGCTTTAAATGATACATTAAACAAGATGGACTTAATTGATATTTATAGGACATTCCATCCAAAAACAACAGAATACACATTTTTCTCATGTGCTCATGGAACATTCTCCAGGATAGATAACATCCTGCGTCACAAATCAAGCCTTGATAAATTTAAGAAAATTGAAATTGTATCAAGTATCTTTTCCGACCAAAATGCTATGAGACTAGATATCAATTACAGGAAAAGATCTGTAAAAAATACAAACACATGGAGGCTAAACAATACACTACTTAATAACGAAGTGATCAGTGAAGAAATCAAACAGGAAATAAAAAAATACCTAGAAACAAATGACAATGGAGACATGATGACCCAAAACCTATGGGATGCAGCAAAAGCAGTTCCAAGAGGGAAGTTTATAGCAATACAATCCTACCTTAAGAAACAGGAAACATCTCAAATAAACAACCTATCCTTGCACCTAAAGCAATTAGAGAAAGAAGAACATAAAAACTCCAAAGTTAGCAGAAGGAAAGAAATCATAAAAATCAGATCAGAAATAAATGAAAAAGAAAGGAAGGAAATGATAGCAAAGATCAATAAAATTAAAAGCTGGTTCTTTGAGAAGATAAACAAAATTGATAAACCATTAGCCAGACTCCTCAAGAAACAAAGGGAGAAGACTCAAATCAACAGAAGTAGAAATGAAAAAGGAGAAGTAACAACTGACACTGCAGCAATACAAAAGATCATGAGAGATTACTACAAGCAACTCTATGCCAATAAAATGGACAACCTGGAAGAAATGGACAAATTCTTAGAAATGCACAACTGCAAAGACTGAATGAGGAAGAAATAGAAAATATGAACAGACCAATCACAAGCACTGAAATGGAAACTGTGATTAAAAATCTTCCAACAAACAAAAGCCCAGGACCACATGGATTCACAGGCGAATTCTATCAAACATTTAGAGAAGAGCTAACACCCATCCTTCTTAAACTCTTCCAAAATATAGCAGAGGGAGGAACACTCCCAAACTCATTCAACGATGCAACCATCACTCTGATACCAAAACCAGACAAAGATATCACAAAAAAAGAATTCTACAGGCCAATATCACTGATGAACAAAGATGTAAAAATCCTCAACAAAATACTAGCAAACAGAATCCAATGGCACATTAAACGAATCATACACCATGATCAAGTGGGGTTTATTCCAGAAATGCAAGGATTCTTCAATATATGCAAATGAATCAACATGATACACCATATTAACAAATTGAAGGAGAAAAACCATATGATCATCTCAGTAGATGCAGAGAAAGCTTTCGACAGAATTCAACACCCATTTATGATAAAAGCCCTGCAGAAAGTAGGCATAGAGGGAACACTCCTCAACATAATAAAGGCCATATATGACAACCCCACAGCCAACATCATCCTCAATGGTGAAAAACTGAAAACATTTCCACTAAGATCAGGAACAAGACAAGGTTGCCCACTCTCACCACTCTTATTCAACATAGGTTTGGAAGTTTTAGCCACAGCAATCAGAGAAGAAAAGGAAATAAAAGGAATCCAAATCGGAAAAGAAGAAGTAAAGCTGTTACTATTTGCAGATGACATGATACTATACATAGAGAATCCTAAAGATGCTACCAGAAAACCACTAGAGCTAATCAATGAATTTGGTAAAGTAGCAGGATACAAAATTAATGCACAGAAATCGCTGGCATCCCTATACACTAATGATGAAAAATCTGAAAGTGAAATCTAGAAAACACTCCCATTTACCACTGCAACAAAAAGAATAAAATATCTAGGAATAAACCTACCTAAGGAGACAAAAGACGTGTATGCAGAAAATTATAAGACACTGATGAAAGAAATTAAAGATGATACAAATAGATGGAGAGATATACCATGTTCTTGGATGGGAAGAATCAACATTGTGAAAATGATTCTACTACCCAAAGCAATCTACAGATTCAATGCAATCCCTATCAAACTACCACTGGCATTTTTCACAGAACTAGAACAAAAAAATTCACAATTTGTTTGGAAACACAAAAGACCCCAAATAGCCAAAGCAATCTTGAGAATGAAAAATGGATCTGGAGGAATCAGGCTCCCTGACTTCAGACAATACAACAAAGCTACAGTAATCAAGACAGTATGGTACTGGCACAAAAACAGAAAGATAGATCAATGGAACAGGATAGAAAGCCCAGAGATAAACCCATGCACATATGGTCACCTTATCTTTGATCAAGGAGGCAGGAATGTATAGTGGAGAAAGGATAGCCTCTTCAATAAGCGGTGCTGGGAAAAGTGGACATCTACATGTAAAAGTATGAGATTAGATCACTCCCTAACACCATACACAAAAATAAGCTCAAAATGGATTAAAGACCTAAATGTAAGGCCAGAAACTATCAAACTCTTAGAGGAAAACATAGGCAGAACACTCTATGACATAAATCACAGCAAGATCCTTCTTGACCCACCTCCTACAGAAATGGAAATAAAAACAAAAATAAACAAATGGGACCTAATGAAACTTCAAAGCTTTTGCACAGCCAAGGAAACCATAAATAAACCAAAAGACAACCCTCAGAATGGGAGAAAATATTTGCAAATGAAGCAACTGACAAAGGATTAATCTCCAAAATTTATAAGCAGCTCATGCAGCTTAATAACAAAAAACCAAACAACCCAATCCAAAAATGGGCAGAAGACCTAAATAGTCATTTGTCCAAAGAAGATATACAGACTGCCAACAAACACATGAAAGAATGCTCAACATCATTAATCATTGGAGAAATGCAAATCAAAACTACAATGAGATATCATCTCACACCAGTCAGAATGGCCATCATCAAAAAATCTAGAAACAATAAACGCTGGAGAGGGTGTGGAGAAAAGGGAACACTCTGGCACTGCTGGTGGGAATGTGAATTGATACAGCCACTATGAAGAACAGTATGGAGGTTCCTTAAAAAACTACAAATAGAACTACCATATGACCCAGCAATCCCACTACTGGGCATATACCCTGAGAAAACCATAAGTCAAAAAGAGTCATGTACCAAAATGTTCTTTGCAGCTCTATTTACAATAGCCCAGAGATGGAAACAAGCTAAGTGTCCATCATCAGATGAATGGATAAAGACGATATGGCACATATATACAATGGAATATTACTCAGCCATAAAAAGAAATGAAACTGAACTATTTGTAATGAGGTGGATGGACCTAGAGTCTGTCATACAGAGTGAAGTAAGTCAGAAAGAGAAAGACAAATACCGTATGCTAGCACATATATATGGAATTTAAGAAAAAAAATAATGTCATGAAGAACCTAGGGGTAAGACAGGAATAAAGACACAGACCTACTAGAGAACGGACTTGAGGATACGGGGAGGGGGAAGTGTAAGCTGTGACAGGGTGAGAGAGTGGCATGGACATGTATGCACTCCCAAATGTAGAATAGATAGCTAGTGGGGAGCAGCCGCATAGCACAGGAAGATCAGCTCGATGCTTTGTGACCATCTGGAGGGGTGGGATAGGGAGGGTGGGAGGGAGGGAGATGCAAGAGGGAAGAGATATGGGAACATATGTATTTGTATAACTGATTCACTTTGTTGTAGGGTAGAAACTGACACACCATTGTGAAGCAATTATACTCCAATAAAGATGTAAAAAAAATTAAAAATAAATAAATAAGGAGTCCAAAACACTAGGAGGAAAGAAGGAAAAAGGAGGAAGTGAAACATTTTTGTTTGAAAGAATGTCATCAGGAGTGGTAATCAGACTGCCTGGAAACAGCAATCTTCCTATTGAAGAGAAGTCCCAAAGGGGGCACTGATCCAATGTATCTTTTACCTACTGAAAAACAATATTATCTCTTCATGTTACTTTAATTGTATTTTTCAATCAAAAACATATTCAAATAATGCTTCTTGTACTATCATATATTTGGACTCTGGGGAAGGTGGGTTGGATGAAGAAATCTTTGTAAAAGCTCTGTGCACAGTTACAGAAGTCCACAATTTAGGAAAGATCACAATTACCTTTTTCATAGTTATTTTTATACTTTATTTTCTCTCCCAAAGTTCAAAGGAGCTCCCTAATGCCTTACTCTGCTTTACATATTTGTTCTGTTGGCTGTTGCCCAACCCTCAACTTGCATGCTCAGCAAAATTTGAATGAACTTCTCTACTCTCTTGTTCTAATTCTAGTTTACAGGAACTTTTGTTTTCTTAAAAATGTAAGTAGGAGGCTAACTAAAGATGGACGTTGAGACTTATTGGTTCTGTCCCTGAAACCACTGGAAACTGGAGATGTTAGCAAACATTCAATTTTCAGTGCTTCAGACATAAATGTGGTCAATCCTTTGATTACTTCCTCAACTCTTTGCAGTCATCCTAAACTTTTTTATCTCATAATTTTCTGAAACAACTAATGCAATGTGGTAGCCACCTCATACACAAAATGGCTTTGAGTCATACTTGCAGAGGCCAAAGTTCTCTGTAGGTTTTTCAATTCTAGTTTTTATGTTAGAATCTTATACCTCAGAGACATGAAAACTATTGCTATCACTAAAGGGCTGCTTAACAGTTTTAGTTGAGCAAGCTGTGCAGAAATTCTTCATCTCAAACTCTCTCTACCCCCTTCAATTTTACTCCCAGGGTGCTTATCTTTGTTTCGGGAATTGATTACCTTTATTATAAATATAAATTGGTTTGTTTTTTTTTATTACTTTTCATGTCGTTTTGTATTTATTTAATTTGTGAATTGTTACCATTTTGTATGTTTTTGCATTATTTTGTTTTCTGGGTTATTTTCTAGGTAGTTAAAAGTTATTCTTTATGCATCGACCATTGGATCATGTCCAATTGTCACAGTTCCTATGACAATAAGAATATAGTAGACAGATATTTATTCTGAAAGAGAGATGAGAGACAATGACATTTGTTCATATGGTGCCTGTCCTGGCATACTCAAGAGGGCTTAGACCTGTTCTTAGACCCTAACCCCAGAGGATACAAGTTGAGCCAGTGAGGGAAAGTTGCATAGATGTAGGTTTGGTGTAAAGAATGAACTTTCTAATTGTTAGATCTGTTCAACAATATGCTAAGAACAGAAAGTTGTGCATATGAGTTCCCAGTCACTGGAGGTGTAATAGCCAAGACCAAGGAAGGGTTCAGCTCAGTGGGATCTAAGATCCCTCCAAATTGTGATATTCCACACTTCCCTAATTCATTGTGGGAACCACAGACAGAGTATGTGTGCATATACCATTCATAGAAGTCATGGGGAAAATTTACAAATCCTCACTAGCACTAGTGAAACGGAGCAGGACCTTATCGTCCTTCCCATCCATGTCCCCCATCTGCCTTTTGTCTGTGGAAAAACTTTAGTCAAATAATAAGTTTAATCAGAGAAGTGAAAAAATACAAGAGCAGAGGAAAAGCAGTTAGACAGGACAAAACAATAATAGTTTAGTCAGTAAGCAAAGTCAAGGACCTTTAACTCCTTCTCAAGGGCTATAGATAATATTCTGAGCCATATCCTGTGAGCTGTCTTGTAGATACTGAAACCCCCATCAGGTGGAAGAAGTTAACTGCATGATGACAAGGCTGTAGCCATGACTTAAGCTGCCAGAATTCTGAGAACTGGCCTCAAGGAAATGGGAACAAACCGAGCCTGGAACTGGAGATGAACTGTACTTAAAACAATCAAGACAACGCAGACCACCGCATGACCAATTTCAAGACGACTGTCAGAGCTGACTGCTCTGTTTCTGCATGTAGCCCCTCCCTCTGTCTATAAAAGCTCCTGCCCGCTGGTTGTCAGTAGCAGGGGTGGGGGGTGGGGGAGGAGTCTGCCTTTGAACAGGAGCACGTCCTTCTCCTGGTTGCTGGCATCCAAAATAAAGCAAACTTTACAGGACTTCCCTGGTGGCGCAGTGGTTAAGAATCCGCCTGTCAATGCAGGGGACACAGGTTCGAGCCCTGGTCCGGGAAGATCCCACATGCCGCGGAGCAACTGAGCCCGTGTGCTACAACTACTGAGCCTGCACGCTAGAGCCCATGAGCCACAACTACCGAAGCCTGTGCACCTAGAGCCCGTGCTCCACAACAAGAGAAGCCACCGCAATGAGAAGCCTGTGCACGGCAACGAAGAGTAGCCCCCGTTCCCTACAACTAGAGAAAGCCCGCGTGCAGCAACAAAGACCCAACGCAGCCAAAAATAAATAAATAGAAAAAAGCAAATTTTCCTTTCCACCAGCCTTGCCCCTTTAATGGATTCTGAGCGCTGATCAGCCGGACCCCACTTTCCGTTACACTAGGACCTCATATACTGCTCTCCTAGCCCTGCTCTGTCCTGACTTGCAGTATATGGATTATGGGGTGAGGGATTTAATGCTTCAGTGCTTGTTATTGATTTGTAAATGAAAAGGTTGGCCCCTGGTGTCACAGTCACTGGAAGAGAGAGACCTGAATCCTAGCCTTGGCTTTGTAACAAAGATACTCTGGGCCAGTCATCTCACCTGTGTAGGTCTCAGTTTTCTCACAGGTATAATAAATTGGATTAGGAAACCTTCCTAGCAAGACCTTCCTGCTTTGATATTCTAGAGTAAGAACATATCTCAGGACTACTCGTTGAAAAGCAACAAATGAATGAGATGTACTTGGACTTAGGAAGTACAAAAGTATGGCTTTTTCATCAATATATAGTCATTGTAATAATGACAAGATTGCCTCTCCTGTCTGACCTCAGGAAATAGTTGGAGTCAGTAGGCAAGCAGGAAAAAAAAGGTATTTCCAGATTATTAACATCCATTTAGGGGTAGCTATCAACTTGTTCCTGCTAGCAGGAGAGGTTTTCAAATATTCACTCACTCAGCAATTATTAAGTAAGTACCTGTAGAGTTCCAAACACTGGGATGCCCAGCGCTGGGGGTAAGATGGAGGATCACACGCAAGAAAATACACAGTCTTTTACTTGAGAAGTTCACCATGTGGTGGAAAAAACAAGCCCATAGTAGGCAATAATAATAAGCTAGAGTACTGAAGCATAAACTAAGATTCAGGACTAAATAGAAGACAGTACTTCGAAAATGTTTATGACTTGTTCCGGGGGCCAACCATCCCTGCCCCACAAAAAAAAAGCCTGGATGCTGAATTTTTCTCTTCCCAGTCACTAGGAATAAAGTGCAGCGTGCCGAGTCATCAAGGCTTAAATTCAATGGCAGTAATACCTTCCTTCTTGTGGGGCAGAAAGTGCACAGTCAGCCGTCATGACTTGTTACAGAAACAGATCCCTGCTCTGTAAGGTTAATCCACTTTGAACATGATAAGGCACGAAGAGGTGGCACCCAGAGACTTCCCTCAGCTCCATTCAAATACAGCCCAGAGCCCCACAGCCAGCCAGCATCTGTGCTGTTTGAACAAGACATACTTCTGCCCATGATTAATACTGGCTTTAGAGTTCAGTTTGAAGAATCAGATAAACAAGTATCAGTTTTCTGCTTTCCCTTCTCCCTGTCTTCTGTTCCAGTCCACTCCCCTAGTGGTAAATGGTCTCTGTTCTTTTTGTGGGTGGGTAAGAGAGTTTTAGACAAACATTGAAAGGCTCCCTTATTTGAAGATTTCAGCTTGGGACTGGTGTTTTCTGTCCCTGGAGGACACTTGGGCAATGAATTGCCTCATTGTTTTTAGAGGACGACTATTCAGTGAGAAGTGTGGGTGTCTAACTGAACCACTGCAGTTTTCTGGAGCCAACCGAATGGTGATGCTGCCCCAAGAAAAGAGGGTTGGCTTGCCATCTAATTCAAAAAGGCTGTTAAAAATGTAAAAACAAAGCCGGTATTTCACATGTGCAAAAGGTCACTTGTAAAAAGTCCCTATGGCATTCAGATTAATTTACATGTGATAATTTTTTGGTTTGGACACCAGTATTCTGAACCATTACTCTGAAATAAGTTAGGCATTAGGAGACTATTTAAAAATTTTTAAAAATCCTATACTTCTTTTGATATAGTCAAGGCAGTTCTGGACTATCTGTATTTGTTTATTGTATTTATTCCAACTTTATTTCAGAAATTATTTTAAGTGGCCACGCGCTCAGTAAGAAGTCTACCCTAATTACAAACTCAAAGCGGGCTTGGTTTCTACTTGGGAAACTCATCCTACTTCAAATTTTATTCCTCTTGCTGAAATGACAATGAAATAAAAGTCCTGGACAGTGCCAGGAGGGCTGCCATTATGCCCATAAAGGATACCCACTTACTCAACATCTCAGTTGGACCGATGCTTCAGCAGCTCCCAGCTCTAAAGCTGGCTGGCAGATACTCTTGGCACAAAGTTGGAGCACAGCTAGTACAGTTGGGGTTAAAGCAGCACCCTCACAGGCCCTCGGATTACTCAAGCAGTGAAGCCGAACAGAAAGGCAAACCCAATGTTTGTCCAGATTTTTCTCTGGTTATACTCAAAGAAATGATCTCTACAAATTCAGCCTACTTCAGCACTCTGAGTTGTGGGCCTTATTGAACTGACTGTAAAATTATCTCTTTTATAAGAGCTTGGATTCTTTAATCCATGGCAGGCATTTCAAGCCATGGGAACAAATGTAAATACCAGACAGGTTTTTTGAATAAGTAGCAACACTCAGCATACATTTTCCCACTCCCTTCCCCACTCCATTTCTTCACTTTATATCAATCTAACAGCTCTCCTGGCCCTAGCACGTCATGAAAATTCTTCTTATGAAGTTTGTCAATGGTCATTTTTAGAAAGTTCTATTACTTGACTTATCAACATTGGACAATTTTGACCACTCTTTCTTTTTCCAAATGCTCTCTTTCTTTGGCTTCTCTGATGCTTTTCTTCTACCCATTTTGGCCTTTTCTTCCCAAAGTCTCCTTTTTATTGTAACCCACTCCTTTACCTTTTCTTAAGTGTCATGTTTCCTCAGGTCTTGATTTTAGTCCTCTTCTAGTTTTATATTTACTTCCTATGCCGCCATACCTGCTCCCAGTGCTTTAATTACCAAGTATATTGGATGGTTTCAACAATCACTTCCAAATCAGCTTTTTTTATTGAGTGCCAGTTCTATATAGTCAACCGTCTCCTGGGAATAACCCTGTAGAGACCCCACAGATTCCTCCAAATGAATATATCCATAATGGAACTCACCCTGAACTTGATCCCTTTCTTCATTGCCCCATATCCTCTTCAATGGTGCACCATCTACTGGAAGGAGAAATAGGGAGTCATCATGGACTGTCTTCCCTTTCCATAACTCTCCATCTATCACCAGGTCTTGTTAAGTTTACTTTCTCAATGTCTCCTGAATCTATTCTTTTTTTTTTGTCTCCTGTCACCAGCTGTCACCTGGACAGCTCATCTCCCATAGCCACACAGGGCTCCCTGCAATACATTTTCCAGCCAGACTGCTGGTTTTAATAAACACCTAACTTAAAACCAACAGATAGCTTCCCAGTACTTCTGGGATTAATTCCAAAATTCCAAACATGCCCCTTAAGGTCCAGTACTGCCCCTCTAGTCTCATTTTGGGCCACAACTATTCATTTGTGGTAATGAGGCACAATTGGTTTCTCTTAGAGTATGGTCTTTCCAATCTCAAGGCCTCTCACATGCTATTCTCTCTTCGTTGTAGAGAGATTTACTCTTATATGTCCTTCCAGTTTCAAACTAAATCCCACTCCCCTTGCCCAATGCTCTGGCCAACCCACTTATCTCCCCTTTTATAACAGTCATTATATTTGATTCTAAAAGCTTTTTAAACTACTCTTTTCTGCCAATATACTTGAACTTAGTAAGGGTGGAATCAAATTTATCTTAACTTCCTCAAGTAACTGGGGACATAGTAAAGTCTCAATAAATACTATTGAGAATAAATTAATGGATATTTAATGCATTTTGCATAATAATGAGTATAATTATTAACAATTTTAAATGCTTTACAGAACTTTTGGGGTAGGAAATAAAACGGACTGTTGCATTTAGTCATAGAAGGAAATACTAGCATTTGTGTGTTAGTAACTATTTAAAGGAGCTAATAATAGGGTCATGTTTCTATCATCCCCTCAATATAGTAGCCATCTTTTCTCTGTAAAACACTTCTTTTGTGGAAAGAAAAAACTAACCCAAATGAGTTGTGGTAAGATAAAATTTGGAAATTTTATGTCCTTTTTTTTTCTTTCCCCAAATTATTTATGTCGTTGCACATATTTTCTCTGCTGGATCTGGGGAAAGGAGAGAATGGCACACATCAGCAGCAGATGTATTGGGAGCAGAGGTCGAGGCTTAGAGCTACAGCAGGATGCAATACCTCGGCAGAGGCCGGAGAGGACAAAATAACAATAGGCAGAGACACCTCTTCCCTCAACCGCGCTCCTGTGAAGCTTCTCTTCTCACCCAGGTACCACCTCGGGAGAAGGAAGGCTGACACCTTGAGAGGGAACAGCTCTGCCTGGGAGTTTGAACTTCAACTGAGGGGAGGATGAAATGTTGTACTGACCTGAACGAGACTGCTGTAAACAGAGAGACTGAGTTACCCCTAAGTGTGAACACTCATTGTTCTTACAGAGCAGAAATAAGGACTGTGAGCAAGTCATGTTTATTTGGGGGGAAATGAAGGAACACTAATTTTCTGGCCATCTGAGTCATAATGTATAAGTTTAAATCTAATGTAGAGAGAAGTCAAGTCCTCAATATACTATTTTTTTATTTTTTATTTTTTTTTTTTTTTTGCGGTACGCGGGCCTCTCACTGTTGTGGCCTCTCCTGTTGCGGAGCACAGGCTCCGGACCCACAGGCTCAGCGGCCATGGCTCACGGGCCCAGCCGCTCCGCGGCATGTGGGATCTTCCCAGACCGGGACACGAACCCGTGTCCCCTGCATCGGCAAGCGGACTCTCAACCACTGCGCCACCAGGGAAGCCCTCAATATACTATTTAAGAGACTACCTGCTCATCTGGGTGAGCTATCTGGTATAATAGCTGGGTCTCAGCCCCTAGTGGACTCAAGAAAGAAAAGTTTCTGTTTCAGATGTACATTTTTATCCTTTCCAAATTATAATTTCAATGAAAATATGAGTAAGATCGATCTAGGGTCAGAAGGAAGCCCACCCAAACCCCCATAAGAAAAAGACTGCATGTTTTCTCTTACTCTTGATATGAGGCATCTTGTTTCCTCCATCTTTCCTTTTCTCAGCACCTCCTACATTTCTCTCTCCCCATCTCTCTGCCTCGATTTCTAGCTATCTCTCACTTTAAAAAAAAATAAATAAAAGTGAAAAATGAAAAACAAATTGAGAATTTCAATCCTTTGATATTATCTTCTAGCCTCAAATGAACTGTCTTAAAAAACTTTGGGCATACAAATGAAGGATTGAAAAAGGAAAGAATTAAGATGAAATATGAATAATGATGTATAAAATGTAATTTGAATAATAATTTTTCTCCATGCCCACATAGAGCTAACTGATGTGATTTCTTTTGTCAGTATTTAATATAATCTTAATTAGAACTATCGGTAAGGGCTTCCCTGGTGGCGCAGTGGTTGAGAGTCCGCCTGCCGATGCAGGGGACACGGGTTCGTGACCCGGTCTGGGAAGATCCCACATGCCGCGGAGCGGCTGGGCCCGTGAGCCATGGCCGCTGGGCCTGCGCGTCCGGAGGCTGTGCTCCGCAACGGGAGAGGCCACAACAGTGAGAGGCCTGCGTACCGCAAAAAAAAAAAAAAAAAAAGAACTATCGGTAAATAAACAGTAGCAGCATATTGACACATTTTACTCTGTAAAACTCAGGGCAGAAAGTAAACCTCTTGCATTTTGACATTTGATTAAAATTTCTCAATAAGGTAACTTTACCACATGGTCAGTAAAGGAGTACCCTCTTCCCCCTCACTGTACTAAATTTCCAAAGCCGTCTGTGACCTCAGTACTACTAAAAACTCTTGTAGAATTTCCTGACAACTTCTTAGAGGATCCAAAAACAATACTACATTGATACAAATGCATAAGAAAAATTGAATGTAACTCTGATCACTGTGTCCAGGAAAGATATACATATTTATAGATCATTTTTATTGCTGTATTCCATCCCATTGTATGGACATGCACGTATAATATACAGTCATGTAGGGAATTCCCTGGAGGTCCAGTGGTTAGGACTCCAAGCTCTCACTGCTAAGGGTGCATTTTCAATCCCTGGTTGGGGAACAGAGATCCCACATGTGGCACAGTGTGGCCAAAAAAAGAAAAAAATATATATATATATACAATCATGTAACTGTAAACAAAGTTATGAAACCGCACATCTTCAGAAAAAGGCATGAGGGAGGCCTTAGCCTGTGTACAGCTCCTCAGTATTCATGGGCCTGTATACACTGTGCCTGTAGTAAATGAAATAGGCCTCTGATTGTACCAAGCTTATAACAGCAACAACTGTGAGGCAGATCCTTGAGAATGTAACCACCCAGGCCTGCCTGGAGGAGTCCCATGGAGCTGAACTCTACAAAGAGGGACAACAGAGGATGATAATACAAATGAGGCTGGAGTATCAAGCGTAATGATGTATTGTATACTTAAAATCCTGATTTTCCAAAGAAACATGCTTTTGCCTATAACAGTAAAGATAGGAGTTATGGTTCAGGGGAGTTCATACTGTCTGAAAATTAAATAATAATGGAAAAATGTAGGATTTTTAATTAATCCTCTCTGTACTAATACTTTTTTTGTCTTTCCAATATTGTATTCTTTCTTTATTTTGTTACTGAAATATAGTTTATATGCAATGTTGTGTTAGTTTCAGGTTTACTGCAAAGTGATTCAGTTATACATATATATATTATTCCTTACATTCTCTTCCATGATAGGTTATTACAAGATATTGAGGACAGTTCCCTGTGCTATACAGTAGGTCCTTGTTTGTTGTCTATTTTATATACAGTAGTGTGTATCTGTTAATCCCAAATTCCTAATATATCCCTCCCTCCCTTTCCCCTTTGGTAACCATAAATTTGTTTTCTATGTCTGTGAGTCTATTTCTGTTTTGTAAATAAGTTCATTTGTAAGTACTGATACTTTTTTAATGCAAGGGCTCTAAAGCTTTCAGCTCATCTTGGAGAGAAGAATTAGTCCCATGGTCACCACAACTTCCAAATAAATCTCTTTCTTCTGGAAAGCCAGATTGGGAAGGCTTACAAAGACAGACTTCCTTGGGCTCTTCCCAGAACTTCCACTTCCGGCAGGGCCGAGAAACATGGCAGCAGCAGCCTATCTTGTGATACTCTAGCTCCTCCACTCTGATAAACGACAGAAACTGGCGTTGGAAAAGTGAACTAACATCAATAGAAACACTTCCCATGTTTAAAAATACAAGGTTCAAGCTAACCAAAAATATGGGGGTGAGGCGAGGCGTCAGAAGTAAGTGTTACAAATTATATCTTGCATTTTGGCCGCAGAATCACTTTCTAGACGTTAAGTTCCATGAAAGCAATGACACGTTAGCTGCTACCTTTCTTTTTTCTCCAGAATATAGTATTGGACTTGAACACTAGGTAGTCAGGAAATATTTGTGGAATGAATGAATGAATACAAAGAGAGATTAAACTCTTCGTAGTATGACTGAAGGACAGAGACTTTAGTCAGCTAAATGCCATCCTTTTGTTTATTTTTCCTCAGGTAAAAAACATTATATGCTTACACAGAACTATGTATAAAATAGATAAACAACAAGGACCTACTCTATAGCATAGGAAGCTATATATATCCTGTAATAACCTATAATGGAAAAGAATCTGAAAAAGAATATATCTATGTATACATAACTGAATATATATGTAACTGAATCACTTTGCTGTACACCTGAAGCTAACACAACATTGTAAATCAACTATATGTCATTAAAATTTTATATGCTAGATTTAACTAAAATAAGAGGCTTAGTGCAATTATTATTAACAAGCACTATCATTAATGCATGATATGTGCTTTCCAGAGATACATAAGAAGCAAAACCAGAGAAGAGCCTTTACTATCAATAATTCTACGCACAGAATCCTGACCTACATTTCTACTGACCAAAACCAGGAGGAAGATGCTCTCTTAGGGCTCAGCAGCATCACTGATTTTGCTGTCAGAGGTGAAGAGCTTTGAAAATTCACCTACAACTGACATCGTGAAAGGAGATGGGAAAGGATGTCTGAAAAATCCTACCAGGTGTGGTTGCAGGCTAAAGGTGTCCAAAGTTGGAATAGTCTTGCACAACTTCATCCATTCATCCATAGACATTTGCCATTTTGAGTACTGCTTTGTACAAGGAGAAGTTATAGAGAAAAAGGTAGACACCAGCCCTTGTACTTAAAGATCATATACCCTGCTAACTCCTTTACCAGCTGGCTGTCTCTTACTGTAAACTCTTCTGTTCAAAAAGTATTTTACTAAGATGCTTAACAATTCTGGTTTATATATCCACGTATTGTTATAACATTATGTTACAGTTACCTATATTTTAATGGTTAACATCTATTTTATTAAACCCCTTTTCTATCCTAACTTGTTTTGATTACTATCTTTATGTTCAAGTATGTTTAAATATGTTACAAATATGAAATTCTACCCCTAAAAAACCTTACATTTAAAAAAAAAAAAACAAACTAAAAGGACTAGAACATTTCTTTAAAAAAGAGACTATTCCTGCATGTGCAAACTAATATTATCACACTTAACAAATATCACAACTCTCTTACATTAGCGAATATAAAAGTTATACTCAAATTTCCCCATTTGACATTAAAATGTTCTTTGCAGCCAGCTGTCTTTTTAATTCTATACCTTAAAACTCCCACCAGATCCCATCTCCCATCACACACACACACACACACACACACACACGCGCGTACTCCTATAAATCTTTCAGTCCCTGTCTTTCTTCAGACTATAGAGTATGTGGATACTCTGAAGTCTGTCTCTCCCTTGTCTTCCTCTCCCTGGTCATCTTCCCCTTGACCCGTCACTTCCTATTCAGCGTCCAAGACAGCATAGAAGATGCAGGTGGTCAAACTTATCATTAAAAACACATTTTTGAACACGCTGTTCAAGAGAAGCTCTTTTCTGCTCCAAACCCATTTTAGGACTTGGACCGCTTTAGCTATTATAACAGCTCTCAAAGAAGCACTTGTACAATTCAGAAGAAAACTTCCCTTGATTTTTGGCTGAAATTCTGTACTCAAGGAAGCACACAGGAAGGACAAACAGCTCCCACTAGTATTGGCACAAATGACCAGACCGGGGCAAGTGTCCCCAGAAAGCCTGGGCCTGCTTTCAGTCCTGATCCTGTGTAATCACTTTTAGTTTCTAGAACACACCACAGATAAGGTTGGCATGCATGAATATTTTCAGCCGTTGAGAGTATTAATGTGAAAGCTGGAATCACGCAGTTGATAAGGACACTCAAACACACCCACTTTCTAAGGCAGGCGTGAACCCTAGGACTTTTACTGACATTCTCAAGAACCAAAAATTGGGTGGTGGGGACTACGGAACATTTTCTCATTTGCTTTTTCCGTTGACCAGAAAATGTTTTGTTGAATGCTTTCATCATAAAAAGCACTCTTTACATTTTTAGATTACCTAGCAGTATTAGCAACTGCTTAATTCACAGGATCCAACCTGCAATCTTTTTACCCTTCAGAAAGCAGTACAGAGCAAACTTCTCCAGGAACTTGTCCAATTACAGATATGCCCTATTTATGTGAGGTGGAGGGTTCATGGACCCGGAGGCTAGGAGCATGGAGGGAAGGTGGAGAGTGGTTATAATGCCAGAATGGAATCCTTCACTGACTCAGGGCTGTGTGATCATTAGAGCACAATCCCTGTGGAGACATATTCCAAACATTCTATGTTTTCAGGTCACTAGGTTTTCTAAACATTTCCTGAAGCAATGCCATTTTTCAGAACTCATTTTTCTTCCAGGTAAGCTCTTTCGCATCAATGTCAGCCCCATTCTCCAAGGTGATGTGCTGTCAAGGTGTCCTATGGGATATTAAAGGGCTTTAGCCAGTTAAGGACCCCCTCTAGCCTATAAGGCACAGCACATTTGCGCAAATTAGAAAGAGGAACTCCCTCTGGGGAGATGAATTTAAAAAAAGTAACCCTCCCCTCTGGGTCTATGCCTCCCTGGAAATGGCTGGGCAACAGAAGCACCTCATGCAAAGGAACAGGCCTCTATTCTCCCCAGTGGAAGGACCCTACCTCAGGGGATCCACTGAGCCAAGCAGGGCTGTGTCTCAGCCCCAACCCTCCTCATTGGTGAAGGACTTTGCATGGACTGCACAGCCTTGCTTGGCTGTCCTGCCCCCAAATTCCCAACCAAATCCCTGAAGATGCTGGCCTTTGTATAAACTTGCATTTTAACATGATGCTTGATTCTCTCTTTTGGTACCTTCGTAGCATCCTTAGAGCAATATTACCCATAGTCTTATCTGCTTGAGGTGTCAAAAGTATTTGCCAAAACAAGAAAAATGGAAAGAAAATGAGATCCTAGGTGAGTAAGCAAGGAGGTTGAAGGAGAGGAGCCCTCTGCGCTCATTACAGGAGAAAGTGGAAACCATTCACACTTCTGCCCTGGCCGAGGACCATGAGACAAATGATACATTATATGTACAATTCACCTCACAAACACAACTCTGTGCTAGTACGTTTCTGAGGCAAACAGCAATAATACAAATCGTACTGTTGGAGACCGCGCTAATAAAGTGTGCCTGTAAGCAATGCACAAACCCAGCCTCACACCCACAAGCATCCCTTTCACACAACAGATGTGCACGCAAGTCACACGTTCTCTAGCCAAAACATAAATGCACTGTTTGTTCCTGACTCATTTGTTAACTTATCACGATTTTAAATAAGAAAGTAGATGTTCAAGTCTTTCAGTCTTTTATTATTTTATTTCTAGAAGGTCCCTCTGATCTCTCCAAATCTAATTGTCTGGTAGGTAGAACCAATCTTAACTTTAAATCTCCTTTCTGTTATATTTTAATGGAAACGATTATATGGGAATTATTTATATTTCAGGCTGTAAAATTGTAACCAATATACTGTAGCCATTTCAACGTGGCAAAAAAAAAAAATGTTTAAATCATTTGGACAATGGCATGAGACAAGGAAATAATTCCTGTAGAAAAAAAAAATTAACAATTGAAATTGTGTAGCATCCCATACTTTTGGGAGGTTTTCTGAGATGCTGTAGAGAAGGGAAGTAGTTTTGATGAAACTGGCCCCCACCAAAAATCTAACCCCAAAACTTTGCTAATGTGGAAATGGAAAATCCTGTATCTTCGTTCCATTTTCTTACTTCTTATATCTAGTGCCTGGTGCTAGTACTAAGGGCACAAATACACAGTTACTGAGTAAGTCTATTCCTAAGTCAAGAATTTCACTGTCTAAAGCCTGTATTATTTGGACTCATAAGCCCCAAGTCCATTGTAATATAATGTACATTTCTGTAATTTAGGGTACAAGGGACTAAGAATAGCATGAAGAAACTCAAAACCCATTCAAGGTCCCCAAGTACTGAGTATGGCTTTCCCCTGTCTACAGTGATACTCTACACCACGCTGACAACTTATCTGATGGTAGCGATTCCAAGGAGCTGTGGGCATTTAAGGATAAAATACAACCTATGACAAACCCTGCCTCAGGATTTAAGAAACTCAGATGTCTACAGGGACCAGGTGGAAATGTGAGTGAAGCAAGGGGAGGATTTGCCTATTAAATATGTACAATTCTTTTGTATTTTCCTGAAGAAACACAGTCTCCATTTTTCTTGAAACAGGAGGTGGTGTTGGCATGGCCTGGCATTTGTTATCCCATCAGTGACAGTGACGTTAACAGCTGAGAAATATTTCCAGTGTTAAAAGGGGGGAAAAAACATACTGGTGTGATGATTGGCAACTGTTACTCAGCCTCAGCATTAGAGACAAAGAGAGTGATGGAATTCATGCTGTCCTAGAAAGCTCATGTCTGCCTAACGGGGCCAGCTGCTTCTCAGCCCTGGACATTGTTATTGCATAGAAATATGTGAACTCATTGTTCTCCCATCTTCCAATTTTTCAAGAGGAAGATGAAAACCCAGATTGTTAAGTAAAATCTCCCAATTTTAAAATGTTAGCTGAACCTCTTTAAAACTGGGTGAGTCAAGAAAAACACAGAAGGCCCTTCTTTTTGAAACCTCTGGTCTATACCATGCATCTCAGATTAAAGGGATAGCAGATAGTCTTGGAATTCTCAAGGGCTTAGAACAGAAATCAGTGAACAACGTGCATCCCAACGTAGAAGAATTTGCTTTCATGTATGATGTGAAGCAGATCACGTTTTTATCTCCTGCGTATTAGAGGGGTGGGGTCGCCCCTCCCAAGTGTCTGTGATTCTCTGACTTACTGTTTGCAGCTATTTTTCAGTGTTCAACATCTGTGCCCTGTACTTGAGGAGGACATGGCCTGCATTGGCTGTGCGCTTCCATTCTGGATATGTATTTGTATCTACAGATCACCAGGTAAGGAAGTTCCTTAGTGTTTCTCCACTGGATCAAGAATTCTGTCTATGCTGGTGATATTTGCTACCTGAGCTCCTGGATGATGGAATAGGTGCACTTGAGGACCATGCACATTGTCAGATGGACTAGTTGCCCATCAAGACCCGGCTGAGGCCAAGAACCCAAACCAGTGATTTCCCACAGGCACCTTTGTGCTCTTTGTTTCCAGTATATTAAATACTCCAAACAAACATACACAATTTTATTAGTTGGAGCTTCAGGCATAAATCCATTCCTGGTCTCCTGCCTTCAAGAGATGGGCTAGGTATCTTGGGAAAACTCAAGTGTCCCTTGAACAGGAGGCCTAGACTCTAGAGGAGTCTGCTCCAAGCCCTCCTTGATTCCCATTGTTTCTTCCAAGCAATAAATTTCTCCAGACCTCACCTAACTACCTCAGCTGTGTTGGAGCAAAGAGAAATGAAACAGATGAAATAGAAAATGTTTCTTCCTGAAGTCTTGGCTTGGTCCAAGGTGGACATTGAATGCTTCCTTCCTTTTAGGCACTCTTCCTTGGTCTCACTTGGCCTTCCAAGGATGAGGACATCTCTAAGGTAGCATATCTCACAAATTGCAATTTTGGACATCTGCAAACTCTCGCTCTCTCTCTTTCCCTCTCCCTCTTCCACTCTCTCTTTTGCTCCCATATGTCATATCCCCAAATTGCCCAGAATAAAACAGTAGTAATTCTAATGTCACTAATTTATCCTAAATCACACAGCAAGCATGGAGAGTAAACTAATAGTGCTCAACTTTTCCGGTATGAATTTCTGTCACTTTTAGCCAATAAGACTTCCCTGGAGAAAAAAAAAAAGAGAGATAGCTTCCGGGAATATGGCGGAAGAGTAAGACGCGGAGATCACCTTCCTCCCCACAGATACACCAGAAATACATCTACACGTGGAACAACTCCTACAGAACACCTACTGAACGCTGGCAGAAGACCTCAGACCTCCCAAAAGGTAAGAAACCCCCCAGGTACCTGAGTAGGGCAAAAGAAAAAACAGAGACAAAAGAATAGGGACGGCACCTGCACCAGTGGGAGGGAGCCGTGAAGGAGGAAATGTTTCCACACACTAGGAAGCCCCTTCGCGGGCGGAGACTGCGGGTGGCGGAAAGGGGGAAGCTTCAGAGCCGCAGAGGAGAGCACAGCAACAGGGGTGCGGAGGGCAAAGCGGAGAGATTCCCGTACAGAGAGAGGATCAGGGCCGATCGGCACTCACCAGCCTGAGGCTTGTCTGCTCACCCGCCAAGGCGGGAGGGGCTGCGAGCTGAGGCTCGGGCTTCGGTCTGAGCGCCGGGAGAGGACTGGGGTTGGCGGCGTGAACACAGCCTGAAGGGGTTAGTGCGCCACGCCTAGCCGGCAGGGAGGCCGGAGAAAAGTCTGGAGCTTCCGAAGAGGCAAGAGACTTTTTCTTCCCTCTTTGTTTCCTGCTGCGCGAGGAGAGGGGATTAAGAGCGCTGCTTAAAGGAGCTCCAGAGACGGGCGCAGGCCGCGGCTAAAAGCGCAAACCCCAGAGACGGGCGGGAGACGCTAAGGCTGCTGCTGCCGCCACCAAGGGGCCTGTGTGCAAGCACAGGTAACTATCCACACCCCCTTCCGGAGAGCCTGGGCAGCCCGCCACTGCCAGGATCCGGGGATCCAGGGACAACTTCCCCGGGAGAACGGCACGGCGCGCCTCAGGCTGCTGCAACGTCATGGCGGCCTCTGCCGCCGCAGGCTCGCCCCGCACTCCGTGCCCCTCCCACCCCGTGGCCTGAGTGAGCCAGAGGCCCGGAATCAGCGGCTCCTTTAACCCCGTCCTGTCTGAGCGAAGAACAGACGCCCTCAGCGACCTCCACGCAGAGGCGGGGCCAAATCCAAAGCTGAGCCCCTGGGAGCTGTGCGAACAAAGAAGGGAAAGGGAAATCTCTCCCAGCAGCCTTAGAAGCAGCGGATTAAAGCTCCACAATCAACTTGATGTACCCTGCATCTGTGGAATACATGAATAGACAACCAATCATCCCACATTAAGGAGGTGGACTTTGAGAGCAAGATTTATGATTTTTTTCCCCTTTTCGTCTTTTTCTGTGTGGATGAAAGTCTCTTGGTGCTGCAGCCAGGAGTCAGTGCTGTGCCTCTGAGGTGGGAGAGCCAACTTCAGGACACTGGTCCACAAGAGACCTCCCAGCTCCACATCATATCAAACAGTGAAAATCTCCCAACGATCTCCATCTCAACACCAGCACCCAGCTTCACTCAACGACCAGCAAGCTACAGTGCTGGACATCCTATGCCAAACAACTAGCGAGACAGGAACACAACCCCACCCATTAGCAGAGAGGCTGCCTAAAATCATAAGAAGTCCACAGACACCTCAAAACACACCACCAGACGTGGACCTGCCCACCAGAAAGACAACTTCCAGCCTCATCCACCAGAACACAGGCACTAGTCCCTCCACCAGGAAGCCTACACAACCCACTGAACCAACCTTACCCAATGCGGACAGACACCAAAAACAATGGGAACTACGAACCTGCAGCCTGCAAAAAGGAGACCCCAAACACAGTAAGATAAGCAAAATGAGAAGACAGAAAAACACACAGCAGATGAAGGAACAAGATAAAAACCCACCAGACCTAACAAATGAAGAGGAAATAGGCTGTCTACCTGAAAAAGAATTCAGAATAATGATAGTAAAGATGATGCAAAATCTTGGAAATAGAATAGACAAAATGCAAGAAACATTTAACAAGGACTAGAAAAACTAAATATGAAACAAACAACAATGAACAACACAATAAATGAAATGAAAAATACTCTAGATGGGATCAATAGCAGAATAACTGAGGCAGAAGAACGGATAAGTGACCTGGAAGATAAAATAGTGGAAATAACTACTGCAGAGCAGAATAAAGAAAAAAGAATGAAAAGAACTGAGGACAGTCTCAGAGACCTCTGGAACAACACTAAATGCACCAACATTCGAATTGTAGGGGTTCCAGAAGAAGAAGAGAAAAAGAAAGGGACTGAGAATATATTTGAAGAGATTATAGTTGGAAACTTCCCTAATATGGGAATGGAAATAGTTAATCAAGTCCAGGAAGCACAGAGAGTCCCATACAGGATAAATCCAAGGAGAAATAAGCCAAGACACATATTAATCAAACTGTCAAAAATTAAATACAAAGAAAACATATTAAAAGCAGCAAGGGAAAAAAAACAAATAACACACAAGGGAATCCCCATAAGGTTAACAGCTGATCTTTCAGCAGAAACTCTGCAAGCCAGAAGGGACTGGCAGGACATATTTAAAGTGATGAAGGAGAAAAACCTGCAACCAAGATTACTCTACCCAGCAAGGATCTCATTCAGATTTGATGGAGAAATTAAAACCTTTACAGACAAGCAAAAGCTGAGAGAGTTCAGCACCACCAAACCAGCTCTACAACAACTGCTAAAGGAACTTCTCTAGGCAAGAAACACAAGAGAAGGAAAAGACCTACAATAACGAACCCAAAACAATTAAGAAAATGGGAATAGGAACACACATATCGATAATTACCTTAAATGTAAATGCACTAAATGTTCCCACCAAAAGACACAGATTGGCTGAATGGATACAAAGACAAGACCCATATATTTGCTGTCTACAAGAGACCCACTTCAGACCTAGAGACACATACAGACTGAAAGTAAGGGAATGGAAGAAGATATTCCAATCAAATGGAAACTAAAAGAAAGCTGGAGTAGCAATTCTCATATCAGACAAAATAGACTTTAAAATAAAGACTATTAGGAGAGACAAAGAAGGACACTGCATAATGATCAAGGGATCAATCCAAGAAGAAGATATAACAATTGTAAATATTTATGCACCCAACATAGGAGCACCTCAATACATAAGGCAAATACTAACTGCCATAAAAGGGGAAATCGACAGTAACACATTCATAGTAGGGGACTTTAACACCCCACTTTCACCAATGGACAGATCATCCAAAATGAAAATAAATAAGGACACACAAGCTTTAAATGAGACATTAAACAAGATGGACTAAATTGATATTTATACGACATTCCATCCAAAAACAACAGAAAACACATTTTTCTCAAGTGCTCATGGAACATTCTCCAGGATAGATCATATCTTGGGTCACAAATCAAGCCTTGGTAAATTTAAGAAAATTGAAATTGTATCAAGTATCTTTTCCAACCACAACGCTATGAGACTAGATATCAATTACAGGAAAAGATCTGTAAAAAATATAAATACATGGAGACTAAACAATACACTACTTAATAACGAAGTGATCACTGAAGAAAACAAAGAGGAAATTTACAAATACCTAGAAACAAATGACAATGGAGACATGATGACCCAAAACCTATGGGATGCAGCAAAAGCAGTTCCAAGAGGGAAGTTTATAGCAATACAATCCTACCTTAAGAAACAGGAAACATCTCGAATAAACAACCTAACCTTGCAACTAAAGCAATTAGAGAAAGAAGAACAAAAAAAACTCCAAAGTTAGCAGATGGAAAGAAATCATAAAAGATCAGAAATAAATGAAAAAGAAATGAAGGAAACGATAACAAAGATCAATAAAACTAAAAGCTGGTTCTTTGAGAAGTTAAACAAAATGGATAAACCATTACCCAGACTCATCAAGGAAAAAAGGGAGAAAACTCAAATCAATAGAATTAGAAATGAAAATGGAGAAGTAACAGCTGACACTGCAGAAATACAAAAGATCATGAGAGATTACTACAAGCAACTCTATGCCAATAAAATTGACAACCTGGAAGAAATTGACAAATTTTTAGAAATGCACAACCTGCCAAGACTGAATCAGGAAGAAATAGAAAATATGGACAGACCAATCACAAGCACTGAAATTGAAACTGTGATTAAAAATCTTCCAACAAACAAAAGCCCAGGATCAGATGGCTTCACAGGAGAATTCTATCAAACATTTAGAGAATAGCTAACACCTATCCTTCTCAAACTCTTCCAAAATATAGCGGAAGGAGGAACACTCCCAAACTCATTCTACGAGGCCACCATCACCCTGATACCAAAACCAGACAAGGATGTCACAAAGAAAGAAAACTACAGGCCAATATCACTGATGAACATAGATGAAAAAATCCTCAACAAAATACTAGCAAACAGAATCCAACAGCACATTAAACGGATCATACACCATGATCAAGTGGCGTTTATTCCAGGAATGCAAGGATTCTTCAATATATGCAAATCAATCAATGTGATACACCATATTAACAAATTGAAGGAGAAAAACCATATGATCATCTCAATAGATGCAGAGAAAGCTTTCAACAAAATTCAATGCCCATTTATGATAAAAACCCTGCAGAAAGTAGGCATAGAGGGAACACTCCTCAACATAATAAAGGCCATATATGACAAACCCACAGCCAACATCCTCCTCAATGTTGAAAAACTGAAAGCATTTCCACTAAGATCAGGAATAAGACAAGGTTGCCCACTCTCACCACTCTTATTCAACATAGGTTTGGAAGTTTTAGCCACAGCAATCAGAGAAGAAAAGGAAATAAAAGGAATCCAAATCGGAAAAGAATAAGTAAAGCTGTCACTGTTTGCAGATGACATGATACTATACATAGAGAATCCTAAAGATGCTACCAGAAAATTACTAGAGCTAATCAATGAATTTAGTAAAGTAGCAGGATACAAAATTAATGCACAGAAATCTCTTGCATTCCTATACACTAATGATGAAAAATCTGAAAGTGAAATCAAGAAAACACTCCCATTTACCACTGCAACAAAAAGAATAAAATATCTAGGAATAAACCTACCTAAGGAGACAAAAGACCTGTATGTAGAAAATTATAAGACACTGATGAAAGAAATTAAAGATGATACAAATAGATGGAGAGATATACCATGTTCTTGGATTGGAAGAATCAACATTGTGAAAATGACTCTACTACCCAAAGCAATCTACAGATTCAATGCAATCCCTATCAAACTACCATTGGCATTTTTCACAGAAGTAGAACAAAAAAATTCACAATTTGTATGGAAACACAAAAGACCCCGAATAGCCAAAGCAATCTTGAGAACGAAAAACGGATCTGGAGGAATCAGGCTCCCTGACTTCAGACTATACTACAAAGCTACAGTAATCAAGACAGTATGGTACTGGCACAAAAACAGAAAGATAGATCAATGGAACAGGATAGAAAGCCCAGAGATAAACCCATGCACACATGGTCACCTTATCTTTGACAAAGGAGGCAGGAATGTACAGTGGAGAAAGGACAACGTCTTCAATAAGTGGTGCTGGGAAAACTGGACAGGTACATGTAAAAGTAGGAGATTAGATCACTCCCTAACACCATACACAAAAATAAGCTCAAAATGGATTAAAGACCTAAATGTTAGGCCAGAAAGTATCACACTCTTAGAGGAAAACATAGGCAGAACACTCTATGACATAAAGCACAGCAAGATCTTTTTTGACCCACCTCCTAGAGAAATGGAAATAAAAACAAAAATAAACAAATGGGACCTAATGAAACTTCAAAGCTTTTGCACAGCCAAGGAAACCATAAACAAGACCAAAAGACAACCCTCAGAATGGGAGAAAATATTTGCAAATGAAGCAACTGACAAAGGATTAATCTCCAAAATTTATAAGCAGCTCATGCAGCTCAATAACAAAAAAACAAACAACCCAATCCAAAAATGGGCAGAAGACCTAAATAGACATTTGTCCAAAGAAGATGTACAGACTGCCAACAAACACATGAAAGAATGCTCAACATCATTAATCATTAGGGAAATGCAAATCAAAACTACAATGAGATATCATCTCACACCAGTTAGAATGGCCATCATCAAAAAATCTAGAAACAATAAATGCTGCAGAGGGTGTGGAGAAAAGGGAACCGTCTTGCACTGTTCGTGGGAATGTAAATTGATACAGCCACTGTGGAGAACAGTATGGAGTTTCCTTAAAAAACTACAAATAGAATTACCATATGACCCAGCAATCCCACTACTGGGCATATACCCTGAGAAAACCATAATTCAAAAAGAGTCATGTACCAAAATGTTCATTGCAGCTCTATTTACAATAGCCCGGTGATGGAAACAACCTAAGTTTCCATCATCGGATGAATAGTTAAAGAAGATGTGGCACATATATACAATGGAATATTACTCAGCGATAAAAAAACGAAGTTGAGCTATTTGTAATGAGGTGGATGGACCTAGAGTCTATCATACAGAGTGGGGTAAGTCAGAAAGAGAAAGACAAATACCGTATGCTAACACATATATATGGAATTTAAGAAAAAAATATGTCATGAAGAACCTAGGTGTAAGACAGGAATAAAGACACAGACCTACTAGAGAATGGACTTGAGGATACGGGGTGGGGGGGAAGTGTAAGCTGTGACAGGGCGAGAGAGTGGCATGGACATATATACACTACCAAATGTAAGGCAGATAGCTAGTGGGAAGCAGCCGCATAGCACAGGGAGATCAGCTCGGTTCTTTGTGACTGCCTGGAGGGGTGGGGTAGGGAGGGTGGGAGGGAGGGAGTCTCAAGAGGGAAGAGATATGGGAACATATGTATATGTGTAACTGATTCACTTTGTTATAAAGCAGAAACTAACACACCATTGTAAAGCAGTTATACTCCAATAAAGATGTAAAAAAAAAGACTTCCCTGGAGTTGACATGGTAGGTATTTCCAAATGAGTAGCAATTTTTTGAAACTGCAAATCAAGAAACACAACTAACAAAAAACAGAAAAGAAAGAAAAAATTCAAAGTTTTCACTGTCCTTAAATTTAGCTCAATGCCTCACCTATGAAACTATCCCAAAATTTCAAGCTTTTAATCCACAATGTCAGTCTGGACAATTCAAATCTGAACTCTTTCTCTATCAATGACCTATTTCCAGTTTCCTTTAAGGATTAATCTCCAAGTTCCAAAGGGAATTCTTAATTGTATAAGCTGATCTTGGGGAAAACAAACCAAAGATAACATAGAAATAAACCACATCATGTTACACCTTTTTTAAAACTGCTGGCATTTGACATCAATTCTGTAAATACCAGACTTTTGATAAATCTTAAAGATACTCTTTACATATGAATCTGGCAGATAGGCCTGGTTCACAGCCATTGTTTTATGTGCAGGTCCAGAGATTTCCTAAGGGTTATCTGGAGACCACACTTAACTCTGTGTGGAAGGAGGGGCCCACATGCGTGTCTGAGTGAGAACATCTGGGCTGGAGGTTGAAAAAGGCTAATCCAGGGGCGCTTGCTGCCCAATCTGTCGTTAGAGAGGAAGTGAGGGCAGGTGCAACAATACAGCACTTACCGGTTGATACGCAGATGCTGGTATCTCTCTTGAGTGAAGCTGCTCCCGGGTGTCAAAGGGAGAAAACCAGCTCCTTCAGAACTCAACCTTTAGGTTAGTCTCCAACACAACCCGTCTGCAAGTCTTCCTCCGCCACATAGACGTGGTTTCATGGCAAGCACGTAGGTCAATCATTTGGTTAGTCAGAAAATATTTAAGCCATTTGTACTGATGGAGCAGGCATCGTGCCAGTTGAAACATTGTTACACAACCTGACCGCTGGGAATGATTTGTACGTATTGGAACCAGGCACAACAAGCAGCTTAAGATACTTGAAGTGGAGAAGTGAAAACAAAGGATGTGGTCTCACTGTGGCTCCCTGACCTCAGGGATCTGTGTGGTTTCCATGATTATAAATTACCTCAAAAGAAATTGACTTTTAGGTAGAGAGAAATTATTCTCAGCTGCAGGGTTACAATGAGAAAATTGCCAAGCCCAAATGTCAGAGAGTCACTCTGGTCGTGTTCCTTTTTAAATGTCGTTGCTGCTATGGTTATTCTTCCCTCTGTAAGTCATCTTTTGGCTTGGCAAAAATGAACTGCAGACTGTTGACTATCAAGGAAGTGAGATCTGGGTCTCCCAGCTGTGTTGCTGTAAACGATTCAATGAGAGCTCAAATGACCTCCACAGGCATATTTGGGCAGAGCGAAGTTCACTGTCCTCTCCCTCCAGAATGGGGCCAGGCTAAAAGGATTCATTCTGCTTTGACTGATAAGGAAGTGTGCTTCCTGTTTCTCTCTGAGGGCAAGAAGCTTGAAGTTCAGCTGCATCAGAGAACCATGGTGCTCCCCCCTACCCCAGATTTGAGACTCCAGCCTTGCTATTTTTAAGTCTGTCTTTGGCTAAAGAGCTCCTCTTTGGCCTCCTTGGTCTCACTATAGAGAAGAGGAAGGGACCTGCCAGAGGAGAGGCCTCTGTCCTTCCTCCCTGACACCAGGCTAAAGGATCCCCTGAAAATATCAGAACTAGGAAGCATGTGGCTTTATCCACCTAACTCTAGATTATTATCTTTCTTACTATTTTTATAGCAGCACATTTTTGCCACAAAGCTAGTGTATCACTCTATGTATAATCTATTCTTAGAATTAACCTGTCACTTTTTTTCCTATGTCCAGCATGGAATCTCTTTATCATGTGTAGAGAATCCTCCTGATGAGTGTGGGTGGGAGGCAGAGACCTCCTTTCACAAAAGAACTTGAAAGATGACATCTTCAGTGTTCGTTGAAGCCAGGGCATAGGCATGCGCCAATCAGCTGCTGACTTGGGGGATGCAAAGACATATTCATCGGGCAAGGGTGGCAAGCCCTACAGTCAGAGTCCTGCATGGTGAGTATCAGTGGTACTGCCTCCTTGTCTGTGCCTAGAAATGGTGTCATCGGTGTCGACATGAGACCAGCTCTGCTTGGCTTGATGTTGGGCAGTGGATAGTAGAGTCTCTAGCAAAAGCCTTCAAGCCCACTTGAGGATAAATTCTATTTCTGCCTCAATAAACCAAATTAATACCTGTTGCTTACAACTATAAACCCTGAGTCACAATGTTAGCCCTTTCCCAGCTCTTCTTTTCCTCTCTCCTCTCCCATATTCTCCCTTATTCTCCTCTGCCCTCCTCTCCTCTCCCCTCTTTCATTCCCTCCCCTTCTCTGAGCTCCCTTTTCCTCTCCTCCCCTCCACCACTTCTCCTCCTTCTCTTCTTACCCCCATTCCCCTCCCTCTGCCCGTCTTTTCCCCTTCCCTCACCTCTTCCCCCGCTTCCCATCTCTCCTCTCCTACCTTCTCCTCCTCTGCCTCTCTCCTTCCCTCCCCATCCTCGTTCTCCTTCCCTCCCATCCCTTACTTCCACTGCTTTCTCCCCCCTCATTATTCTGGCTCTGATATTCAAGTCCTTATGGATAGTCTTATCTTGAAAGTAGCAGAACTGAAAAGAACCACTCCACTCCCATTTTGTAATTGATAAAACTGAGACCTAACAGATTTGGACAAACGATTCCAGTCAAATAGCTAAAATTTGGAACACCTTCCTCCTAATTGAATGCTTCTAGCACTGTGCTATCACACTGTCTGAAAAGTACACTTGATATGTTTCCTGAAGATGAATGGGCAATTCATTTAATTCTACAGATATAAGGGGATAAGGAGAAACATTTAGTAAAAAGAAGTTTACAAAATTTTACATATCTCTGCATTTTTTCCATTGTCTTTGAGGCAGAATATAGTAGATAGATGTGTATTTGCATCTAGTCCATGTTTATTTGGTGACTTGTGTGGTTATGTGGTCATGTGAAAAAAGTTGAGGTGAAGACCAGGGAAATCACCTCTGCTCGCCTAGGAAATTAAGGATATCCGTTATCGATATTAGTATTATAAACAGGGGAAAACCATTTGATTATTTGCATAAACACTTACAGTCCTCTTTCCAAAGGTGCATCTTGACTTTCTCTGCTTTAAAATCACCCTGTGGTTTCCCCTTGCACTTGAAATAGAATCCAGGGTTTACATAGAATGGCCATATCACTTCGACTCCACTCTGGGACACTTGTGAGTTGAAAGGAGCCGCAGTCTCATTAGTCATCAGAACGGGACAGCAGTCACAAACTGAGACCATACCAGCAAACCAAGACCCTTGGTTATCCTACCCACAGGGACATTATTTTCTCCTCAACCTCATGTGGTACCACTAAACTCCTAATCTCGCAGTTCAGTTTGCTTCTGGCATGCTGGTTTTCTTTCTTTCTTTCTTGGTTTCTTTTTTTTTTTTGCTCTTGGCTATCTTAAGCTAGGTTTCTTTCCAGAGCCTCTGTACTTGCTGTGCCCTGTGCTGGAACCCTCTCCCCCATCTATTCACTTCGCTGCTTCCACGTCATTCTGTCACGTCTTCCACGTCACTCCTCTCAAATTTAGTTTCCCAAGAGTGGCCTTTCCTCACCATCCTAATACTGCTCAACCCCTCCCCACTTCCCCTTCTGGTTATCCTTTATTTGAAATAATTGAATTTATTTATTGGTTTAATGTCCACAGAGACAAGGACCTGGTCTCTCAAGTCCACTTCTTCATCTGCAGAGCCAAGGACAGTGACACAGTAGGTACTCAAATTGATCTGTCCAATGAATGAATATGTGACAGTAGAATAGAAAAGGACATTATACACCTTTGCTGATGGTGATTGTAGATGTGCAGTCAAAGGCAGTTTAACATTCCTACAGTCACACATACACAACACAGCACAATTCCTGTAAGAGCTTATATTTATTTCTCCTATTAACAAAAACACTGTAGAAAGCTACCTTCATTTTAATGGTCTAAAGGCACCGATTTATTTCAGACCATTCCATACACTGCATAGATGAGATTCAATGAATTCATATGCCTCCTTGCCAAATGTACAACTATTCACATTCTGTTATTCTTGTTTCATCTTTCCCTGTACCTACAAAATTTTTATTTCTTCAGAGAATTTTAAATCCCAGGTAGCACCTCATTTTACCTACAGATGCTTCAGTGTGTATCTCTTATAGGCAATCCTTCTTTGTTAGCATAACCGTAGCACTATTATCATATCTAACCAGATTTATAAATAATGTCCAGTTTTCTCTGATGCCTAAAATATGCATTTTTATAATTGGTTTGTTTGAATCAGAAAACAAACAAGAACCAAATATTGCTTTTCATTTGTATGTCCCAACTTTCTTTTAATCTATAACACACTCCCTTCCCCCTCGACCCACCACCCCGCCACTTTCTATGTTGAAGAAAATAGGTCAAGAGAGATTGGTTCAAGAAGGCGGAGTAGAGGGACGTGCTCTGACTCCCTCTTACAAGAACACCAGAATCACAACCAACTGCTGAACAATCATCAACAGTAAAACACTGGAACTCACCAGAAAAGATACCCCACATCCAAAGACAAAGGAGAGGCCACAATGAGATGGCAGGAGAGGCGCAATCATGATAAAATCAAATCCCATAACTGCTGGGTGGGTGACTCACAAACTGGAGAACACTTATACCACAGAAGTCCACCCACTGGAGTGAAGGTTCTGAGCCCCACGTCAGGCTTCCCAATTTCATTGCAGGACTTCAACAGGACTGGGGGAACAGAGACTCTACTCTTGGAGGGCACACACAAAGTAGTGAGCTCATTGGGACCCAGGGGGAGGAGCAGTGACCCCATAGGAGACTGAACCAGACTTACCTGCTAGTGTTGGAGGATCTCCTGCAGAGGCAGGGGGTGGCTGTGTGTCACCATGAGGACAAGGACACTGACAGCAGAACTTCTGGGAAGTACTCCTTGGTGTGAGCCCTCCCAGAGTCTGCCATTAGCCCCAAAAAGAGCCTGGGTAGGCACCAGTGTTGGGTCACCTCAGGCCAACCAACCAACAGGGAGGGAACCCAGCCCCACCCATCAGCAGACAAGTGGATTAAAGTTTTACTGAGCTTGGCCCACCAAAGCAACAGCCAGCTCTACCCACCACCAGTCCCTCCCATCACGAAACTTGCACAAGCCTCTTAGATAGCCTCATCCACCAGAGGGAAGACAGCAGAAGCAAGAAGAACTACAAACCTGCAGCCTGTGGGAAAAAACCACATTCACAGAAATATGGACCAGATGAAAAGGTAGAGGTCTACGTACCAGATGAAGAAACAAGATAAAACCCCCCAAAAACAGCTAAATGAAGTGGAGATAGGCAACCTTCCAGGAAAAGAATTTAGAATAACGATGGTGAAGATGATCCTGGACCTCGGAAAAAGAATGGAGGCAAAGATCGAGAAGATGCAAGAAATGAAAGATCTAGAAGAATTAAAGAACAAACAAACAGAGATGAACAACACAATAACTGAAATGAAAAATACACTAGAAAAAATCAATAGCAGAATAACTGAGGCAAAGGAATGGATAAGTGACCTGGAAGACAGAATGGTGGAATTCACTGCTGCGGAACAGAATAAAGAAAAAAGAATGAAAAGAAATGAAGACAGCTTAAGAGACCTCTGGGACAACATTAAATGCAACAACATTCACATTATAGGGGTCCCAGAAGGAGAAGAGGGAGAGAAAGAACCCGAGAAAATATTTGAAGAGATTATAGTCAAAAACTTCCCTGACATGGGAAAGGAAATAGCCACCCAAGTCCAGGAAGTGCAGAGAGTCCCATACAGGATAAACCCAAGGAGAAACACACCAAGACACATAGTGATCAAATTGGCAAAATTTGAAGACAAAGAGAAATTACTGAAAGCAGCAAGGGAAAAACAACAAATAACATACAAGGGAAATCCCATAAGGTTAACAGCTGATTTCTCAGCAGAAACTCTACAAACCAGAAGGGAGTGGCATGATATACTTAAAGTGATGAAAGGGAAGAACCTACAACCAAGATTACTCTACCCGGCAGGGATCTCATTCAGATTCATTGGAGAAATCAAAAGCTTTAGAGACAAGCAAAAGCTAAGAGAATTCAGCACCACCAAACCAGCTCCACAACAAATGCTAAAGGAACTTCTCTAAGTGGGAAACACAAGAGAAGAAAAGGACCTACAAAAACAAACCCAAAACAATTAAGAAAATGGTAATAAGAATATACATATTGATAATTACCTTAAGCGTGAATGGATTAAATGTTCCAACCAAAAGACACAGGCTTGCTGATGGATACAAAAACAAGACTCATATAATTGCTGTCTACAAGAGACCCACTTCAGACCTAGGGACACATTCAGACTGAAAGTGAGGGGATGGAAAAAGATATTCCATGCAAATGGAAATCAAAAGAAAGCTGGAGGAGCAATACTCATATCAGATAAAATAGACTTTAAAATAAAGAATGTCATGAGAGACAAGGAAGGACACTACATAATGATCAAGGGATCAGTCCAAGAAGATATCACAATTATAAATATATATGCACCCAACATAGGAGCACCTCAATACATAAGGCAACTGCTAACATCTCTAAAGAGGAAATCAACAGTACCACAATAATAGTGGGGGACTTTAACACCTCACTTACACCAATGGACAAATCATCCAAACAGAAAATTAATAAGGAAACACAAGCTTTAAATGACACAATAGACCAGATACTTTTAACTGATATTTATAGGACATTCCATCCAAAAACAGAAGATTACACTTTCTTCTCAAGTGTGCACGGAACATTCTCCAGGATAGATCACATCTTGGGTCACAAATCAGGCCTCAGTAAATTTAAGAAAACTGAAATCGTATCAAGCATCTTTTCTGACTACAACACTATGAGATTAGAAATCAATTACAGAGGAAAAAAACATTAAAAGCACAAACACATGGAAGCTAAACAGTACGTTAATAAATAACCAAGAGATCACTGAAGAAATCAAAGAGTAAATCAAAAAATACCTAGTGACAAATGACAATGAAAACACGATTCAAAACCTATGGGATGCAGCAAAAGCAGTTCCAAGAGGGAAGTTTATAGCTACACAAGCCTACCTCAAGAAACAAGAAAAATCTCAAATAAGCAATCTAACCTTACACCTAAAGGAACTCGATAAAGAGGAACAAACAAAACCCAAAGTTAGCAGAAGGAAAGAAATCATAAAGATCAGAACAGACATAAATGAAATAGAAACAAAGAAAACAATAGAAAAGATCAATAAAACTAAAAGCTGGTTCTTTGAGAAGATAAACAAAATTGATAAACCATTAGCCAGACTCATCAAGAAAAAGAGGGAGAGGACTCAAATCAATAAAGTAAGAAACGAAAAAGGAAAAATCACAACTGGCACTGCAGAAATACGAAGGATTATAAGAGATTACTACAAGCAACTCTATGCCAGTAAAACCGACAACCTGGAAGAAATGGACAAGTCCTTAGAAAGGTATAACCTCTCAAGACTGAACCAGGAAGATTTAGAAAAACAAATTGCAGAGGAAGGAAAACTCCCAAACTCATTCTGTGAGGCCACCATCACCCTGATACCAAAACCAGACAAAGATACTACAAAAATAGAAAATTACAGCCCAATATCACTGATCAATATAGATGCAAAAATCCTCAACAAAATACTAGCAAACAGAATCCAACAACACACTAAAAGGAGCATACACCATGATCAACTGGGATTCATCCCAGGGATGCAAGGATTTTTCAATATACCGAAATCAATCAATGTGGTACACCAAATTAACAAATTGAACAAGAAAAACCATATGGTCATCTCAGTAGATGCAGAAAAAGCTTTTGACAAAATTCAACACCTATTTTTGATAAAAACTCTCCAGAAAGTGGGCATAGAGGGAACCTATCTCAACATAATAAAGACCATATATGACAAACCCACACCAAACATCATTCTCAATGGTGAAAAACTGAAAGCTTTCCTCTATGATCAGGAACAAGACAAGGATGTCCACTCTCACCCCTATTATTCAACATAGTTTTGGAAGTCCTAGCCATGGCAGTCAGAGAAGAAAAAGACATAAAAGGAATACAAATTGGAAAAGAAGAAGTAAAACTGTCACTGCACATGACATGATACTATACATAGAAAATCCTAAAGATGCCACCAGAGAACTACTAGAGCTAATCAATGAATTTGGTAAAGTTGCAGGATGCAAAATTAATGCACAGACATCTCTTGCATTCCTATACACTAATGATGAAAAATCTGAAAGAGAAATTAAGGAAACATTCCCATTTACCATTGCAACAAAAAGAATAAAATACCTAGAGATAAACCTACCTAGGGAGACAAAAGAACTGCATGCAGAAAACTATAAAATACTGTTAAAAGAAATTAAAGATGATACCAACAGATGGAGAGATATTCCATATTCTTGGATTGGAAGAATCAATATTGTGAAAATGACTATACTACACAAAGCAATGTACAGATTCAATGCAATCCCCATGAAATTACCAATGGCATTTTTTATAGAACTAGAACAAAGAATCTTAAAATTTGTATGGAGACACAAAAGACCCCGCATAGCCAAAGCAGTCTTGAGGGAAAAAAATTGAGCAGGAGAAATCAGACTTCCTGACTTCAGACTATACTACAAAGCTACTATATGGTACTGGCACAAAAGCAGAAATATAGATCAATGGAACAGGATAGAAATCCCAGAGATAAACTCACGCACCTCTGGTCACCTAATCTGTGACAAAGGAGGCAAGGATATAAAATGGAGGAAAGACAGTCTCTTCAGTAAGTGAAGCTGGGCAGCAACATATAAAAGAATGAAATTAGAAAACTCCCTAACACGATATGCAAAAATAAACTCAAAATGGATTAGAGACCTAAATGTAAGACCAGGCACTATAAAACTCTTAGAAGAAATAATAGGAAGAACACTCTTTGACATAAATCACAGCAAGATCTTTTTTGATCCACCTCCTACAGTAATGGAAATAAAAACAAAAATAAACAAATGAGACCTAATGAAACTTAAAAGCTTTTGCAAAGCAAAGGAGACTACAAACAAGACGAAAAGAAAACCCTCAGTATGGGAGAAAATATTTGCAAATGAAGCAAGTTACAAAGGATTAATCTCCAAAACATATAAATAGCTCATGCAGCTCAATATTAAGAAAACAAACAACCCAATCCAAAAATGGGCAGAAGACCTAAATAGACATTTTTCCAAAGAGGACATACAGATGGACAAGAGGCACATGAAAAGTTGCTCAACATCAGTAATTATTAAAGAAATGCAAATCAAAACTACAATGAGGTATCACCTCACACCAGTTAGAATGGGCATCATCAGAAAATCTATAAACAACAAATGCTGGAGAGGGTGTGGAGAAAAGGGAACCCTCTTGTACTGTTGGTGGGAATGTAAATTGATACAGCCATTATGGAGAACAGTATGGAGGTTCCTTAAAAAACTAAAAATAGAATTACTATCTGACCCAGCAATCCCACTACTGGGCATATACCCAGAGAAAACCATAATTCTAAAGACACATGCACCCCAATGTTCATTGCTGCGCTATTTACAATAGCCAGGTCATGGAAGCAACCTAAATGCCCATGGACGGATGAATGCATAAAGAAGATGTGGTACATATATGCAATGGAATATTACTCAGCCATGAAAAGGAACGAAATTGGGTCATTTGCAGAGATGTGGATGAATCTAGAGACTGTCATACAGAGTGAAGTAAGTCAGAAAGAGAAAAACAAATATCGTATATTAACACATATATGTGGAACCTAGAAAAATGGTACAGATGAACCAGTTTGCAGGGCAGAAATAGACAGATATAGAGAACAAACGTATGGACACAAAGGGGGGAACGCAGTGGGGGGTGGGGGTTGTGGTGTGATGAATTGGGTGACTGGGACTGACATGTGTACACTGATGTGTATAAAATTGATGACTAATAAGAACCTGCTGTATAAAAAAATTAATTAAATACAAAAAAAAAAGAAAAAAGAAAACTGGTCATTTTTTCTTAGGACTTCTCACATTCTGGATTTGGCTGATTCTATCTTCATGAACTCCTCAACATGCTTCTTAATCTCCCATATTTCCTGTAAATTCATAGTTAATGATTCAAAACTTTTTTTCTTGGTGCTATATACTTCTGACTATAGAAAACCATAGTGTCTGGATGTCACGCTCTGAGTAATGCTCAGACTGATCACTGGGTTTGCATGCTGTCAGTTTCATCCATCTAGTGTAACCCCATCCCCACACATACCAGCTTTTCATGTAAAGGTTATTACAGTTAATCATCATTGCCTAAATCTATTACTTCCCTAAGAATTTCAAAATGAGATTCTTTTTAAAGCTTATATTTTCTTCTTCTATTAAGAAAAGCTTCTTCATCCACTATTTGGATGCCTTAAAATTTAGTCCTTACAGGAAAGGCAGGATACATGCTTAAGTCTTTCTTTGCTTCTCAATTTTCCGAGTAATGAGTCAGTATTCCAGCAAACTCCAAGAGTGACAATTGGGCTTTTATTTTTTAATATCATCATAAATTCATTGACTTTTAAATATTTTATTTAACATGTTCAGTTCTTAGCAATTATTATTATTGTTATTTTGGCTTTTTGGTACCTGGGTTCTCCTGATGCTGACCAATGGGAGCTCCTTCAAGTTTGCTCCTGTGTTCTTTTGACACCACCCAGTTTTCTTTGACAGTTTCTTTGCTTTCGGGCACAACAGTAATGCTCAGAATTCATCTTGTATATTTCCTCCTCCAGACCTGGAATCAGCAATTCTCCAAGGAGTCTTAGTTCCTTTTAATGGGAAATACATATTTGTAAACCACAGTCTGGGCACCAGGAATGTTCATGGTTGCCTGGTGTTCAATGCTTCTAGGATTTTTTAGTGGAACAAGTGAGAAAATATCTATTTTTTAGAAAAATAAACATCATTCCTAAGTTCACGCTGATATTTTCACCAATTCAAATAAAAAATTCCAGTATTTTTACTTAAATTCCTTGGTTTTATATTTATATATCTTTTCCTCTGAAAATATCTTGGCTCATGAGAACATTAATAGAATTCATTATTTGCTTTATTTCAATATATTTAATAGTTTCAAAATAACAATAACAATATTTCTAGTAATAACAAACCTACTGAATGCATTTAAAAATTTCTTTGTGGTTTTCTTTCTTATCATTAGAATGTACAGTCAAAATACTATGGTTTAAAGCCACTTGAAGTGAATCTTTCCCCATGTCATTGATGCCTACTTGATATATAGTTTGGTTCATTTGTTTCTAGTTTTGATAACCATTATTTTTAGGGATTGCTTTTGATTTTACTTTTTTAAATTGTGTGAAATATAAGTATGATTTCAAAATCAAAACCACAAAATAAAGCATATTCAGTTTTAGAGAAGTTTAGTTTCCATCCCTGCCCCTACGCTGTTTCCTCTCTCCCTCACAGGTAACATACTTATTAGTTTTTACTTTAAACATCTATATATTAAATCATATACATATATACATTCATTGCACAAAATGTAACATAATATCCACACCCTTGTATAACTTGCTAGGTTTTTTAAAAATTTTCAACTAACAATATATTTTGGCAATAGCTCCATAAAAATATAGAGAGATATTCCTAACTTGCTTAAGCTTGGCATGCTTCCTTAAGCATGCCCACTATTTAGGCATACCTAGTTTATTCCATCCATCCTCTGTTGATGAGCATCTGGGTTGTTTCCAGTCTTTTTCTATTATAACTAATGGACCAGTCCGATTTTCAGACTTTAACTCCCTGGGAAAGCCAGGTTCTGTCGTAGTCCATTCAATGACCTTCATTGATGCCCACTATCTTGAACATCTTAAGGAGATTTTCACATGTCGTGATCTGGTTCCTGCCTAGAGGAATTCATAATCCATTTGCAGCAGGAGTTCTAGATGTTTTCACATATGACTCCACCACTGTGTAGCTGTGTGACTACATAGTGTGTGATTTGGGGCAGTTTAATTAATTTCTCTCAGTCAGTTTCCTCATCTGTGAAAAGAGATAGTGGGGTCTACCTGCCAGATGTATTGTGAGCATAAAATGAGACAATGTTTTTAAAAGCACAATGCCTAGCACATAGTAAGCACTCAATAAAAGTCATCTATAAATGGTTATAGATTTTTGGATAAAACATATCACCAGTGAAAATGAATATCATTAATATTTTAGAAGTAGCCTGGTGGAGTAAGAAAGGCAAGAACTTTGGCATCAGTCAACCTAGGCTTCAGCACTAACTCCACCATTTCCTCTGACCTCCTTTGAGCAATTCATTTATCGCCATTGAGCTTCAGTGCCCTCACCTATAAAATGAAAAAAATACCACTCCTCTGGTTTTGGTTTTTCTGATAATTACAAGAGATTGTACCAAAGACAACTTCGGGCACAGAGTAAGCAGATAATAACTATTGCTTTATATCTCTACCCTGCTCTAACATGTTACAATACAAAGACTGAAGTTGGCAGTTGTGATCCAGCTAACATACAAGTGTGGCCCTCTTACTGGAGGTGCTGGGCAAATGTCTTTTGCTTATGGCAAAGCAGAGGGCACCAAGGGCTTCCTTGTTAGGACTCCCTCTCACCTGCATGGATCCATTTTCTTGAAATCAGAGTATTTCTTAATTTATCTGAGGATCTGTCTCTCTCCTCAGAGATGTTATCTTTTGATTCCTGCCTTTTGTCCTCTACTCTGCCCAGTAATCTAATGCAGCATTTCCATGGCTTTACTAGAAACTGTAGTCTTGGGTTTAGATGACAATCAAACCCTAAAGGCAAAGTGGGCTTCACTCAGCCCTAAGTATATTTGACTTTAAGACAAGATAGGAAACAACAGGCCTGCACAGAAACAGCACGTGGGAGGTCTCATGATTCCGAGTCATAGCATCTGACATTCCAGTCATTTTACATCTGGGGCATATGTGTGGTCACGAGAGGCAGACTGAGTACAAAAGGACCGCTTCAACTCAGGGAAGACAACAGCTGAATGGCTCCTTCCCCATTCCTAGATAGTGAACTATGACCCTTCTCCCTCATTCAGGTGCGAATAAGTAGCCTGATTCTCATCACCTCAGGTCACTCATCACACCATCTCAATGATGTGGTAATATAAGTGCTTGATTCAGAACATAGTCATTGGGTAGATTTTCATTTATTTTGGATATGGTATGGATAAACTCTTAAGCAAGTCCTTGAGTTAGTCTTGCAGGGAGGATTGACCAAGGATCAAATCCTGAGGTGTTTCCAAAACTAGAGGCAAGGTTCCAGAACCAGCTGTTAACCTTGTCAGTCTAAATATCTACAGAAGGTAGTATAGTTTAATATGATATAGTGTTCTAGGTACTATGTGAAAAACTTTATATAAGTCATCTTCTTTAACCTCCCATGACAATCCTATGAGATAAATATAATTTTATTCCAATTTTAAAGATGAAAAAACAAATTCCAAGTTTGAAATCTAATAGACCAAGGTTCAAATCTTGATTGACCCACTCTTACTATCTGCCCTTGTAAAGGACACTTAGCCCCCGAGCCTCCATTTTCTCATTGTGATAATACCTACTTCTAGAGCATCGTGAGCAGAGGTAAAACTTGTGTACCGGACAAAAGTGTGAGTGGATACTAAAAGCCAGCCTGCACTCCCCTCACTAAGCCATGTGCCTTATGACATTATCTTTCCAGGTTTCCAGGAGTCTTTTCCCATTTGTACAAAAGCATTCTGTAGGTTAGTGGCAGCAAGCCCTGCAACCCTGTACAGTTCGTATTTCCGGTAAAGATTAAGGGAGATAAATGTCCGGTGGTTTATACGTGGAAAGCATGTAATTAATGTCTTTTCTTCTTTTCCTACAATAGTTCAATGGTGGATTTTTCCTTCCACAGAAACTGTAAATGGCCAGTAACAAATTATGCTTAAACTGACTCTGGTCAGTTGGCTATGCCCTCTCAGCAGAGTTATTCAAATTGAGAGTTCCGTCTCCAACAGTGGAATTTAAGGCACACGCTGTTAGCAGCAGAAAATCTCAGAGATGTGGGTTGCCTCATCTTCCAACCACATCACACAGATCATCACCTACTTTGCTTTTTCACAAGGGCTGCACTTCCTGAGTAAAGTGATATCTTCACTATCTTCACTTAAGCTGAAAACCACTGTCCAGTTTCTCTCAAAACTGCAGTTATATATATATATATATATATATGTGTGTGTATATGTATATATCAGCTCTGCCGATTGTTTGCCAAATAAAAATTTCCAAGTCCACAAACTTTCACGTGACCTAAACAATCTACAGATCTGCGTTAGCACAATCCATAGTCTGAGTGCCACCATCATTTTCTTTGACACTTTGTATATTCTATCAGTGGTTACAGCAGACTCAAGCATGTCCTCACAGCATGCCCTTGAATAATTCTTTTATCTGAAGATTCACAGGGCAAATCAATCTGATCCCATGACAAAGGGCATGCAAGAGAGAATTTATTTCCTTTTCAATTAAATGTGCTTTGGGTTGTTGATTTTTAAGCTCTGGGAATCTCAGTACTCATTTTCATGGTCACAGAAAGTAAGAACCTCTAACGTAGCAATAACTACTGTGCAAAATATATTTTCTTACCATCTAGACAACAGTGTGGCCAATAAAGCCACAAAACGTTAAGCTGCCTTTGTGCTGAGAGACACTAAGTATTTCCAGCAACGGTAGAAGCAATTGGGAGTTCAAAGATCCTCTGTCATGGGGTAAGGGAGGGTGAAGTCAGGAGTAGGTTTTTCTCAAGGGAACGGGGCAGGGGCAGGAGTGGTTGTGTTGAATGCCAGGGACTCCAAACCAGAAAGCCTGAGTTGACTGTCCTCTGCCATGCCTTCTGGGAATTCCCGTTTCTGCCCAAGAACCTCTTATTTGAGGTTCTCCTGAGTCAGCCCACAAATGCTTCCTCATTCTTTTTCTATGCCCTTTGTATTTAGTCCAAGTAACTGCAAAGTTTCTCAGAAAAGATATTCCTTCCTTAGATATTCCACTTTCTTTGCATTTCCTCCCAAAGGATGAATTCAGATGGGATATTACCATTCTCGAAAAGCGGTTCAACTCCATATTACTGCAATTTACATTCTAGCTATGTGGGCAGCACAGGTGTGCTAGGGGTTGTGAATGATGTCTATGATGTCTGTCCTCTAGGAACTTATTATAACTTATCACACCATATAGGAAATAGCTGTCACCCTGTCTGACTCCCATCACTAGGCTGTGAGCCAAGATGAGTGCAGAAACAAGACCTCTTCAGCCCTCTGCCACTTATAAGTGTCTGATACTAATCGTGCACACAATGAATATTTATTGATTGGATGAGGGAATGAATTGAAGGAAATCAAGGACATAGCTTGGTGGGGGTAGAAAATGCTCTATGTGGGTGACTTCCCTGGCGGTGCAGTGGTTAAAACTCCGCGCTTCCACTGCAGGGGGCACGGTTTGATCCCTGGTTGGGAACTAAAATCCCACATGCCGTGGGGCGCAGCCCAAAAAGAAAAGCTCTATGTGGCAAAAAAAATACAGAAATTGAACTTTGAAATGGGATGAGGAACCATGGGAAATTGTACGGAACCTCAGGGGCCTAGATCCAGAGACTATGCTGGAAAGCAATGGGAGAAACAGCTGGCTGGCCAGGACTTGAGCCTTTGGATAAAGGAGTTGGAACTAAATTCCACCTGCAAGAGGTTGTAGATTTTATGTCCCTAAACAGGGGAACTTCTCTAGAATGAAGATGGGTTATTTCCTTTAATTCATAGCCTATGTACCTATGCACATATGTACAAAATATAAATATAACAAATGCCTGGTGTCTACAGAGTAATGAGAATTGTCCCTCTACCAATGGATATAGTCAGGGTACATAATTTTATGTACCTTTGAGAGTTTTAGTTATGGCCCTGTGAGAATTTTTGAAGTACGAAGCCACTGCTAATTGTTGTAATTGCTATATCTTTGGCCAATAAACAGGGGCTGAATCAGGCCAAAGTACAGTATTTCTGTCCCTGTTACTGAGCCAAGCGATTCAAAGTCCTTTTCTAAGGATAATTGTTAAAATCATGAGACTATAGAAGGAAATTACTAAGGGTTCGATTTTTAAATCATAAAATCCTATCTCTAAAACCTTCAGTGACAGGATCTATGATTTACCCAAAATAGCTGTTCTGTGTAGAATCTGTTTGAGGTAAGCTAGACTTTAACAGAATTAGTAGATTTAATATATATCAGTGCATTTGATAGGCTCAGAACCTAAAACATTGCCTTCCCCATCTATCTTCGTTCTGTGTTGAGGTGCCGTAGAGATGGAACAGCTCCTGACATAAGGCATTTATTTCTCTTTGATGCGCCACTTGTAACTGATGTTTTGCCTCTCAACTGGTTTTTGATGCCTGTCCAGTCTTCTCGGATAAGACGTTGCCTTCAAGCAGGATTCCTTGATCTGAGCCCACAGCCCTTTACCCATCTTTACCTCCACCCTATCTGAATCTAGGAAGCCAGTGCCTCTCAAACTTTAGTGTGCGTCAGAATCCCTTGGAGGGCTTTTTAAAACACAGATTTCTGAATTCCATCCCTGGAGTGTCTGATTCAGGTGTTTGGGGATTGAGCCTGTGAATGTGCATTTCTATCAAGCTCCCAGGTGATTGGAGGCCACATTTTGACAATTGCTACAGTAAACAAATTAGTCCTACCCAGGTCCAAAACCTGGACTCCAAAATAAGAATAGAAGTTGAGTCTCTGACTTACATGATAGGGAGTTCAGGCATGAGAGAATGAAATAATATTTTAATAATAACTAACATTTATTGAGTATCTGTTGTATATTTACTATAATGCTATACTAACCATGTAGGTTAATATAGTATTAACATTATGAAGTATTACATTAATATTAATGTAGCATTAATATTCCCATTTTAAAGATAAGAAAACTGAAGTTTAGAAAAATCGTACAAATTTCCTGATGTCACACAGCTGGGTTTAGATTCAGATTTCTCTGATCTCAGAACAAAATTCTCGTCACTCACATTGGGACTACTGGCTATCCTTTGATGGTGTTTTGATGGGGAAAAGTCTCAGATTTGCATGTTCAGAAATGGCATTTTTTCCCCCAGTGAAACTGAAAAACAATGTGGGAAGATTGTGAATTATTTCCATTTACTCTTGAGTAATCTGGTGTGGGGAGACTATCTCAACACAGATAAACTTGTAATCTGCAGCTTTGGAAAGTCATATCACCCTCTGGTTCTTAATTTCCATATCTGTAAAAGAAAGGAATTGAAATGCTCTTAAAGTTTCTTAGCCTCTTTAAACATCTGTGGCCTTCATTTAGTAGCCAAGATTCTATTGCATTAACTTATACTGATAAAGAACTGCCGAGGAGTTGGAATGTTCACTGTACTCTCTTTCTACCAGGAATGTCTATTAGAAACGATCGACAATGGAAATCGTTCTATCAGAAGGCTAAATTCAGAACAAAGAGAATTAGATTATTTTAATGGAAAATGTTGTCAGGCTAAGGTGTAGGCCGTTCTTCCCAGTTCCCCTGAAGAAACAGAGCTGAAAGTCATCATGCTGCTTATATTAAGCCTGGAGTTCTGCTCAAAGCAGTAATACTTTTTCAGTCATCATTTTTCTCTATTGCCTTCTGCTTTACACCTAGTTTTTTCTTGCATTAAAGTTACATTTGCTCCCTTGAAATTGGAAAGATATTGCCCCATCACCAGTAAGCCCACATACAAACGCAGCTAGAGGCTGGACTGCTCTAAGCAGTGAACTTCATTTAACATCAGTAGCAAAAGCTGACATTTTCCTGTACCTTTTTGCCAACTTCTGGGGTGACACCCTGTCTGGAAACTACAGACCATATGTACTGACAACAAGGAGACTTTGTATAAAGAATCAGACTTTTCCTCCCCAGCTGTCTGTGGAGAACAGCATGGGAAATGTATCTTTCATGCATTATGTTTATGAAGTGACCGTTCATTGTAAAAACAAATTTATAATTGGTGTAATGTGGGCAGGAGATGTCTGGTGGCCATCATGGTGCTAATCATGGATAACATTAGAAGGCAGCATCATGAATTTGGCCTTGATGCCTAGCATTTCTCATTTAGAGAACCCTCTCCTTAGTTATCTGATTTTTGTTTCTGCAACCTGATTTAGGCATTTTACTGGGAAGACCAATGCCAAAGTTAACCACGTGTGGAAGATTTTATACAACAAGAATAGAAAAATTTGTGGGGGAAGGAGAGAATGATACGATATTGTAATGGAAAGTGGAGTCCGGCTGCTCGCCCCTCAAAAGCCATTAAAGAGGCAAGGTTGGTGGAAAGGAAAGTTTGCTTTATTTTGGATGCCAGCAACTGGGGGGTTGGGAGGATGGGAAGGCAGACTCCTGCCCAACGGCTGACTCCCCCCACCCGACAACCAGCGAGCAAGAGCTTTTATAGGTGAAGGGAGGGGGCTACATGCAGAAACAGCACAGCCAGCTCCGACAGTCATCTTGAAATTGGTCATGCGGTGGTCTGACCAGCGTCACCTTGATTGTCTTAAGTACAGTTAGTCTTCAGTTCCGAGGTCAGTTTGTTCCCATTTCCTTGAGGCCAATTCTCAGAATCGTGGCAGCTTATGTCATGGTTACAATCTGGTCATCATGTAGTTAACTTCATCCACCTGGTGGGGATTTCAGTATCTACCACACAGCTCACAGGATATGGCTCAGAATATTATCTATAGCCCATGAAGAGGAAGTAAAGGTCCTTGACTGTGCGTAATGACTAAACTTAGTTATTACTTAGTCTTGTTGGACTGTTTTCCTTTGCTTCTGCATTTTCTCACTTCTCTGATTAAACTTATTCTTTGACTAAAGTTTTTCCACAGACAAAAGGCAGGCAGAGGGCATGGGAGACAAGGACCATAGGGTCCTGCTCCATTTCAATATTTCATGTGCTCTTAAGGTCTCTAATTCTCTGGGAATATGTGAAATTAATTTTGTGTTCCATAATCAGCATCAAAATACCAAATGGAATAAAATAGAGTAGAATTGCAATAGAATCTCTCAGACTTTATAAGAGAAAGTATTATGTTGTGAAATTTTTGTTTACAGTTATGTGCATGTACATATGTGTACGTACATATGTGTGTGTGTGTGTGTGCATGTGTAATAGTCTGAAAAGTAAAATGAGTTTCTTGCTGTAGATTATGGTTGTTTTAAAACCATCGTATTATGGGTAGCCTATCACTCTTCACACAAGGGTATAGAAAGAGGTTGCAGCCTGATTCCATGATATCACTCGTCCCTAGTGGTCTATAAACAAGACTAAGTAGGTATTCACAAAAACATACAGTGATCCTAGATTACAGAGAGAAGATTTGCATGGTATTTTATATCACAGTGTGCATAAAATTTGGGCCCTAGTTTCCAGAAAGAGCAGTTCCATTTAAGATGGTTTCAGTGGTCATTTGAGTTCTGAAGTATAGACAACTGGCTGAAAAATGATTTTTGTAAACATACTCTTTTGTCAGCCAGCATTGTATGGACATAAAAAGATCAATGACAGAGCAAGTACAGGCTAAATCCAATCATTAATAGACATAAGCCCCACAGGATCCAGAGTGCGAAAAGATGCCATGAAATGATTTTTAAAGAATATGTTTGTTTTTCTTTGAGTATAGTTGATTTACAATGTTGTTACTTTCAGGTATACAGCACAGTGATTCAGTGATTATATATATATGTGTATATATATATATATAATATATATATTATATATATATAAAATATATGTAAGAAAAACAATATATATATTGTTTTTATATACTTATATATATATATGTTATATATATATACTTATATATATATATAAGTATATATATATACTTATATATATATATAAGTATATATATATACTTATATATATATGTTTTATATACTTATATATATATATGTTTTTATATACTTATATATACTCAAAGAAAAACTATATATATATATATATATATATAATTTTTCAGATTTTTCCCTTATAGGTTATTACAAAATATTGAGTATAGTTCCCTGTGCCATACAGTAGGTCCTTGTTGGTTATCTATTTTATTTATATATAGTAGTGTGTATATGTTAATCCCAAACTCCTAATTTATCTCTCCCCCCCTTTCCCCTTTGGTAACCATAAGTTTGTTTTCTATGTCTGTGGGTCTATTTCTGTTTTGTAAAAGAATGTTTTATAATGTGCTTCAGTTTATAAATACTTCATTTCATGTTGCCAGCTGATGGGTAGAAAGGGATGATACCTACACTTTGCTAAGCCCTCTGCTTTGCATGTATGGTCCCATTGATTTCTCACCTCTACAGTGTCATACAGTAGGCAGCATAATTTCCTTTTACTGGTAAGACAAGTCACTGAGTGGCTAAATAACTAGCTCATATTCACAAAGCTTGAAAGTCGGGGAATTCAGTGCAAATCTAGAATTGTCTGCCTTTAAGACAACCTGATTCATAGGGAATAATTTCATTTGAAATGTTTTCTGGCAAATGGAACTCTATTGTCCATGTTTGAGGGCTGTTATTAGGTAAGAATGCAGCAAACTTTTCTGAAATTTTTGGCTTTTTATTTTTGAAAGAGGAATGTCAAAATTTCCCTCTGTGTGTATCAGTGCCATTTCCTAAGTTGTGGCTTCAAATGTTCAAGTGATTATTTCGTGGATATTACCAACGTCAAGTAAAGTTAAAAGAGTTGAGTGAAAGGCATCCTCTACCACTAGATTCACTCTCCACATCTCCACATTTTATGGTAGGATTAATTTTGAGAGAAACATAATACAGTGTTTTAAGATTTAAAAATGGATATTTTGAAAACACCTTACCTAAGTTTAAATGAAGCAGACATTTCAAACTATAACATTCTATTTTGTTACTGCTTTGGGAGTCAGTTATTATTTCCAGTTAAAGTGATAGATTTTTGGTTCCATTTAACAGAGAAATCTCTACTTGTCTCAATAGACTAGTAGAGATCCTCTTTTTTTTTCTTGGTTAAATGTGGCTTCATTATTTATTAGCAGACTTTCAAAATGTAGACATTCCAGTAAGATTTTGGGATTCAGTAACTTTATTGAGTACTAACGATGGGCTCGTTTCATTGAATTCGGTGATGCAAGCCCTGCCTGCAGATGTTTGCACATAAAGTCTGGGAGTTTCCTGATGGCTTGGTACCCATAAGGCCATCTCATCCAACTAACATCAATGCTTGACTCCACCTCTCTCCTTGTCTGCATCATCTGGCCTGGCAGTTGACCAGGTTCTATTTTTTTAATTGAAGTATAGTTGATTTACAATGTCATGTTAGTTTCAGGTGTATAGCACAGTGATTAATCTGAAAAAGAATATATATATATATTCTTTTTCAGATTATTTTCCCTTATAGGTTATTATAAAATATTGATTATAGTTCCCTGTGATGTACAGAAGGTCCTTGTTGATTATCTATTTTGTATACAGTAGTGTGTATATGTTAATCCCAAACTCCTAATTTATCCCTCCCTCCGCCTTTCCCCTTTGGTAATCATAAATTTGTTTTCTATGTCTGTGGGCCTATTTCTGATTTGTAAATAAGTCGTTTTGTATCTTTCCTTTTGAAACTGGGAAAGCCACCACATTGGGATATGTTGTGATTTCACTTTGGATGTAAAGGGAGTCAAGTGAATGAAAATTACCCATGTCCCTTCTTTTGAATGTTAAACATGATGTATCCTTTCACTCTGAGTTGTCTCAAGGTTTGCTTGCACTGATCACCCACTGTTTTTAACAAGAAAATTTTTCTCACAATTTTATCATTTTATCAAATCTTAGCCAATATAGCTAATATTTATTAAGTATTTACTCTGTGCTAGATAGTCATTGGAATGAAGTTTATAATTTAAACTTTCACACAAATCTATGAGATAGATACTTTTAATATCCTTTTTTTGTATAAGGAAACTGAGCCACACAGGATTAAGTGATAAGTAAGCTATAAATTTGGGTTTGTACCCAAACAGTCTTATTTCAGCACCAAAGCTTTGAAGCAAGCATCTTTAATAGTATTTTTCAAACTAGATTCTGGGGAATAGTAGCTCTGCAAGATATTAATAGTTATTTTTCAAAATCAGATTCCAAGGTCTGAGAACTTCACCAATGCACGAAAACTTATGGTACAATTTTGCAGACCCTTTAATATGGTGGTAGGCATTGTGAAACTTCAAGAAAGCATAGTGTTTCTCGAACATATTATATGTGTGTACACGTGTGCATGCATACATGTGCATAAATGTATGTATGGGTATATATGCATATATGTGTAATATTATTCATATACTATTATATAAGTTGTAAATAATTATATACACATATGCATTTTATAGTACACTAATAAGGAAACACAGTGTTCAAATTAGCGAGGTCTTATATTAGCCCTAGTGCACCTGTCTCTAAATATAATGTAACTCAATAATAAATAGTAAACTCCTAAATTGTATAGAGTACAGCATAAAAAGAGAACATTTTGATACTCCTCCAAATGTAACATAAAAATGATAGTAAAATCATAGATATTTTAGAGTACAGCCCAAAAAGAAAGTTTGTATCCAAAGTTCACGTCCCGTTCATAGGATCTAACACTCAAAGGTGTTAACAAACATTGATCAAGAATAGTTATCTACTTTAAAGCATTAGAATTATAATAGCCCTTAATACACCTTCTAGTCAGAGCTCTTACTCCAAGACGAGTTATATGGAAATTTTCAAGACACATTGCTGATTTTTCAGAAATCTTCAGTACCAAAAATTATGTCAGTTCAATTTTTAAACTCTTCCTGAGTTATATTGACCTTAACACAAAAGAGTGGCTCTTAGTTGTAGAGCTAATGTCCTGCTTCTTTTTCTCCAGTACTGTTTTCAGAGCAATGTTTTGGAGCCCTGCGTTTGGAACTGGGGAGAAGTTAGTCCTAGTTTCCTCAGAAGTCATCTCTATAATGGTAACAATGCTGAGGTTTGAGCACAGCATGATAAAATGGACTTTATGATAATAAGAGTAATTATTGTGTCAAATCACATAATCTACACAGCACAGCCACAATGCATGTACACAAAGGTACATACCACACACACACACACAAACACACACACACACACAGACATGCACATACACTTGCCCAATTTTCCTTAATATTTTTGCCCTGTGACTGATATAGGAAACTAATATCCACAGCAGCCTCCTTTAACTGAGATTCCTGCCATTATCTACTTAAGGACATTAAGGATTCAGAAGACTTAGGTTCTAGTTTGAGTTAAAAAATTATTGGGCCTTTGTCCTTTGGGCAATTCATTTACTATATCTGTGACTTCATTTTCTCATCTATAAAATGAGGTTAAATAAAACTGTGCTATGCCTTAATTGATTGGTGTAAGGGTCAAAGTAAAATGTGTGTGTGAAGTTGCCAGCGGTCTATTTTTTATATTTTCAACTTCTCTCCTCATTATGCTTATATTCTCTTTTAACTTTTTTCATAGTTATGGGTCACATTTTCCTGTTTGTAATGTCTTTTTTTTTTTTTTTTTTTTGCGGTACGCGGGCCTCTCACCGTTGTGGTCTCTCCCGTTGCGGAGCACAGGCCCCGGACGCGCAGGCTCAGCGGCCATGGCTCACTGGCCCAGCCGCTCCGCGGCACGTGGGATCTTCCCAGACCGGGGCACGAACCCGTGTCCCCTGCATCGGCAGGCGGACTCCCAACCACTGTGCCACCAGGGAAGCCCCAATTATTTTTGATTAGATTTTGGACGCTGTGATCCTACCTTGTTGAATGTTTGGATTTTCTTGTCTTTTTTAAATAGTATTTTGGCCGACAATTAAGTTGCAGATCAGTTTAATCACTTTGAGTCTTGCTTTTTAGACTTGTTAGGGAAGATTTTGAGTAGCTTTCCCTCCAGAGATAATTTAGCTCTATTACTAAGGTATGACCCTTTGGGGTCGCCACTGAATGCCCCCGAGTGATGACTGAGGACCCTTCAGCCTGATTAGTTGGTTCTCAGGGGACATTCTGACTTTTGTGAGCTCTAGGAATTATTAGGCTTACAGCTCCCAGACTGCTCTTTGCCTGACATAGTAGAGTTTTGTTCTCATAAGCACTGACCCCTACTCAACCAAGACTCAAAGTGATTTCAATACAGATATTTGTAGCTGTTTTGTTCTGTTTTGTTTTTCATAGCTCTGTGCTTTCTGTAACTCTGCCCTGCAACTTTCAGTCATCTCAGCATCTCTGAACTTCCATTTCTGGATCCTAACTCCCTAAGACCATTGAACTCTGTTTGGGTTTCCCCTTGGTATGGACAGTGTACAGAAATTGCCTCCAGGCAGGAACCTAGGGAGATTGTAAGGCTCATATCAATTTTTTCCTTCTCTTAAGGATCATAATGCTGGATTATCTGTTATGTAAAGTCTAAAAATAGTTATTTTATGTGTTTCATCTAGTTTTCTGTGCAAGAGGTTGAGTCTGGTCCTTGTTATTCCATTATGGCCAGAAATGGGAGTTTATATGTGAATGTGCTTTGAACTCTTTAAAGTATTATATTTTTCACATTCCCTCTTCTTTCAGTTTTCTTCCTAAATTTTTAGTGCAATATATTTCCAGTGGTAGATTGGCATTATGTGTGTATGGGAGAGAGAAAGTGAGTGAGAAATCGAGAGAGAGAGAAGAGAGACAGATACCTAGAATGTGGAAAACTACTATTTTTATTTTTTTCCCTGCAACTTCCAGGTTTTGGCTTTTGAGTGGTAGCTTTTTATTTTTACTTTAATAGTTATGTGTTTATTTGAATAAGAATTATAAAAATTAACACCAAAATTGTCATTTCATGCATTATATTGATTAGAAAATAGCTAAATAAGAAAGTGAATTTAAAGAAAAATATTAAATAAATCAGAGCAGACATAAAAAAGAAATTTGTGAAGGTAATATATGGCTAACTGATTTGCAGGCCTCCCTTACACTAAAGAAGGACTAGATAAGGTGAGAAAGCAGAAGAGTCAAATATTCAAACTCTTTGTGTCTGATTCAGCACTACTTTTCTTCTATTTGGAAATCTTATCTACCCCAAATGCATTCATATTGTTACCCCTTTGGGGCTCCTCCTGTACTTGAATTGCTAATGGAAGACACTTGTAGTATCTGGAAATCAGCAATATGATGTTACTGGTAGAACCAACTTCAATCAGGAATATGCCGATGAGAGCCTCATCCCGTACATCTACACTTTTCCTTCCTCTTGACAGTTACACACTTCTTCCATTTATTAAGGGGGAAAAGGGGACCCATGAAGAACTCTTTAAATAGAGCTATTAAAATGTAAAAAAAAAAAAGAAATGAGGACATTTCTGACAGAAGAAATTAAAGGGTTACATGAAAAACTCACATCTATTTTACATTTGCTTATGCTATGATTGTGTTACGTTATCAGAGTTCAGGAAGCAGACGCCGTCATTATGAATTAATTGGATGAGCCAGTTATCAGGGAGGAAGAGAAATGAGTGTGAATTCAGAACCTGTGACTACAGTAGTCTAGTTCTAGGTCTGTAGATCTGCCTCCTATTGTTTTAAGGCAAAAGCATAGGGTTGGTGATTTTGAGATTATTTCACTAAACATGGTGATCTTACCCAATAACACTGGGAAGGCAGATTTTCTGCAATATAATTAACAATGGTGGAAAAAACTAAAGGGACAACTCGTTATAAATATAATCAGTAGCTCTGTAAATCCACAGTGGTATCGAGTTCCAGGGCTTTGAGGCCAAGTCAACAAAGATCTAAGCTGCAAAAAGGTCTCTTTTGCATTTTTCTCTACATCCTCTTTCCATCCCTCTCAATGTACACTTTCTTCAGAGCTTGGGACTGTAGAGTCACTTGCTGACCCTTTTAGCACAGAGCAGTTGTGAGAAAACATCTCGTCAAATCATGCTGTGAAGTTAAAAAGTGAAATGTTGCCAAGTGCTTATTGAAAATCTTACAAGAAAAATCGAGTGCTTAACTTTTCATATAGGGGAGCCAATCAAATATGCAAATTTAAAAATTAAAGATGATCCATCTAAACAGGAAAAATACTATGATACATAACCAGAGGTGCAAAATACAATCTTTAAGAAGTGATCTTCTGCTCTCATCTGTAAGAGATAAGTACCCACTGAGAGAAGCACAGGCTCCTGCAAGTGGGGGAACCTTGGAAGACAGCACAGCCTAGAGGTCGGAGGGGCAGGAATGGCAGTGACTCTATTTTTTCATGTCTTTTTAAAAAAAGTATTGGAACCCTCTCCCTGAAACAGGAAGTCGCTAGAATTAAAGTTGCTGTTGGCCACCAGGTGGCAGCAATGCCTCAGTAACATTATTTGAAGAATAAGGACAGTTTGCCCTATCTTCTCCACCTTCTCACCCCCAGATTCATAAGCATTACTTTTCCATATTTATAACTATTGCTAGTGGACTCATGGACTCCATTTATAACTTCACTCATTTTATTCCTTGCCTCCTAAGAGGAAAACATAACCCCCATTTAACCAACTTTAACATCTCTTAGGCTCTTCATAATCCCTGTAATTTCTAACACTCTTTGTCATAGTTTCATTTTTTGTCTGCCTTTCATTCCATTTTTAACTTCTTTCCTCTTACGTCCTCTCTTGCATCTGGGCAGATATGCCCAGAAATATTTCTAGCATTCCATGCAGCCAGACATTAAGATCAATTGTGGATGTTTCTCTTGGCTTTTCCTCTTCACCTCATCCTTCTTCCTGTACCATAGGGAGACTTTCTCTCAGAAGAGCAAGATGAACTCTATACTTTAAGTTCCCTTTAAGTTCCCTATTCCTGGCTCTGCTGAATCATGTCTTCTACCTCAGAGAAGCAGAAAAAGAAAGCAAAGCTACTGAGCACGAATAAATCTCTTGTGATTTGGCTTAGCAGATATTTCTGTACATTTGCCTTTAGGGATGTTGAGCTTTGAGAATGTCTTCATCCTATTCCTTCATTTTGTTTCTTCAGCTGGGGCTAAATGAAGTCCTCACAGAAGGATACCTCTTTAACAAGATGTTACTATACCAACATCCATTTCAAATATAAACTGCCTCAGTGAAAGCAACTGTGCTTCTATAGACAATCAAGCATCAAACCAAAAACAAAGCTGGAGGTTAACTTGGAAATGATCTTGACCAAGCATCTGAAACCTTTTTAGAGGAAGGATCCATGTAAATATTCTCCAGAGTCTATGGCTTAAGAGGGTGGGCTTTACCAAAGTCAGGGTCTGACACTGGGGTAGGGGGAAAGATATAACTGTCAATTATGTTGCCTTCTCAACAGAGAATCTGCACAAGACATAGGGGCTGGATTGTGGAGAAGAGTGTTATAGGCAATGGCAGTCACTGCCGGGGAGTCTGTTAGATATTTTGTTTCATGAGTGGAGACTACATCATTGGTTAGAGAATCATGAAGCGGTTACCTGTGTTTCCCAAGGTTATATACCTAGTATGAGAGGAGAATTCAGATTTCTGGAACAAATGCTCATCTTAGGTAGCACTATGGTGAGGAATAAATAACATGCATTCCGCTCTACATAACAGGTGCTACTAAGTAAGGGATCGATACACATACCTTCCCTATGTAATAAATAACAAGCAGTATAAGCATAGGCTTATAGTAAGACAGATTGGTGTTAAAATTCTGCTTACTTCTCTTACCAACTCTGTGTTTGTGATTTTTAAGTTTGGCTTTATTCTCTATTAAGTGGAAATATAATAGCACATACCTTTTAGGATATATTGGTCATGTCTGCTGTACAGTGAATGCTCAGTAGATTGTATCTATTAATATTATGATAAATATTCTGAAGTAAAATTGATGAAACATATCTTAACAACTGGAAAGAGAATTCAGCTGTTATAACTGATTATTAAGCTGGGCATACAGAGAACTGATTATTAAATGCACTAGGGCATATTATCTATATACTGTTTTCTTCTCTAGAAGAAACTTCTCTGTAGAAAAATTTGAGCATTAAATGGAATAACTTTCTCTTGTTTTGGCAAGAGGAAAGTTACTTAAGATGGTTAGGTGATGAAGGTTGCTAGATTTAATTAATTTAATACGTTAATTATTTAACGTGCAACCTATAAATCTTCTCACTCTATTATTATTTTAAAATACACTTAATTCCACTTAAGAACTTGATTTTTAAAAAATCATAATAGGGCTTTCCTGGTGGCGCAGTGCTTGAGAGTCCGCCTGCCGATGCACGGACTCGTGCCCCGGCCCGGGAAGATCCCGCATGCCGCAGAGCGGCTGGGCCCGTGAGCCATGGCCGCTGAGCCTGCGCGTCCGGAGCCTGTGCTCCGCAACGGCAGAGGCCACAACGGTGAGAGGCCTGCGTACCGCAAAAAAAAAAAAAAAAAAAAAAAAAAAATCATAATAACTAAGGACATTTCTTTTTTTTTAATTAGAAAAGAATTCAAAGTCAGGGGCTAGGTTTGATTTTTTTTATGTTTTAGCACTTAATAGATATATATTTTAAGTTTATCCCCCAAAATGACTGAGTTTGGCAATAATAAGAAAAATATTCAATTAGCATAGCAGCACCCAAGTAGGATCACCAAGTATCCAATGTGTTTTCAGGCTATAGTGAAATAATTTGGTTGTAAAGATAAATAATTTCCTTACAGAAAAGACAAGTTGAGCAATAAAAATTTATTTGCAGACAGAAGTGGCCAGGACATTACCAACACATCCACATCTTGAAAAATTCAAAGGACGTAATTTTCTCATTTAGAAAGAAAACAAAATAGCATTGAACTCTAAACATAATGCATGTGTGCACATCTGCAAACTCAATTTATCTTTCGTGTTTTGTTCATATTCAGAATTCAATTACAATTCACTTGCTTGTTATCACCCCTTCTAGAGAAATCAGAAATTAAATTTTGCCCGTAGCTGCCCTCATGGTCAGGAATCACTATGGAAATAAAAACTCATTTCAACCATGGTACCTCAAAATGCAATACTGTGAATCAAATTGGGCAGGTCTTATTGAACAGATATATGGAGTTTAAGTTATGGGAATTAAGACATATGTCTGTGCCATTAGGTTAACTCTAAGGAAGAAAAAATGTAAATTATTTGTTACTTCTTACCTAAGCTCCTGACAACTTACACATCTAAGATCATGTATATAAAATGTTATGGAGCAAAGAACATGCTTAAACATGAAATACACATAGTATTTTATAAGGAAACTAATTTATTGTATAGATATAGACATAGACATAGACACCTTGGCTTTAAGGGTAAAAATTCTAAAATTGTAAATCTATTCTAGTACTGCAAAAGACCTCTCTCTCTCTCTCTCTCTCCGTTTCTATAAAGGAAGATTAAAAACCCTAAGTTCAGCACAATGAAAATAGAAAAGCAAGTCAGAACATAGCTTTCTTATTCGTAAAAGCATGCCAGATATGGATCATAAGTTGCTTATAATGGTAGGCATATTTTTGGCTTCACACAAAAAAATAATAATAATAAAGGAAGCGTGATTTTCAGAGATGTTGAAATGAATAGTAGTGTGCCGTCACCACATTCTTTCACGTTCTCATTCTTAGCAGACTCGTCATTCCTTTTTCCTGAACAAAAATATGAATGCTAGAAAGTCCCAAGTATCAGATCAGATTGTTCTAGATCTATCCCTTTAAGCATGTTCTATATTGAAAGTTAAAAGCCATTATATAGAAGCTATATTAAAAATGAGTCCACAAAAATAATTTCTAAATAAAAGTTTCTAGCAGTAATCAAAGCACGTTAGTTGTTCTCTTTCCTTTTAAGAAGGAGGTGGTATCAGTTTAACTTCATGATTATACAGCCTAAATCTTTTCAGAAGAGGAAACATGAAGTAAATAGAAGACATAGAAGTAAATGAAAAATGTTGGGTCAAGTTGAAAACTAATGTCGTGATCAGAGCGTAACTTCAGACTCACAACTTCTCAGGCTAACCCAAATCATGGGTTGTGTCTTCAGTCTCTTCTTTCTGAAGTGCTCTCCGAAACTTTCCACTCACTGACCTTTCTATCCTTCCTATTTCCTGCTTATTGAAGCAATAAAGCCATTCTGTTGCTCACTTCGGATGTTTGAGGTAAAAAGGAAAATAAAGCTTGCTGATTTCAGTTAACAATTCATTTAACAACTTTCGAGATCCTACTATGTGCTAGGGACATAGTTCTGGGAAAAACATTGTAAAGCCGATGTCCCCACTTTGCTTCATTTCTGGTAGGGGCAGAGAGACAACAAACAAACAACGCATCATATGCAAGGAGGTGGTGATTAAGGAGTATAAAGAGAAATAATACAAGGAAACTTAATAAAGTGATGGGAGGAGAGAAGATCCTGTTTTAAACTGTCTATTCCAACAAGACCTCTCTAAAAAGGTGACATGAACAGAAAACTGAGGGAACTGAGGGAGCAAACTGAGTGGCTGTATCTGAGGAAAAGAATTCCAGGTACAGGATAGAGCAATCGCAAAGTCACTGAGACAGGAGCAAGCGTGGGGTGCTTGAGCCTGGTAGGAACCAGTGAGAGCCGGGGGCGGGGGGTGGGGGGGATGGGGGGGGATGTAGGACAGGAGGCCTGAGAGGGGGCAAAGCAAGGGGGACTTGGGTTTGTTTTCTAATAAGGTAAGGGGGTGGGGTTCATGTTCTAATTTACATTTTTAAAGGGAGAATGATTAGGCCTTGAACTTTTTCTTTCCCCACAGGTAGAAATCAAGGCAAAGAATCAGCCTTGTTTTGGTCTTAACACCCAGGCTCTGCATCTTTACCTCGGCAGGTGTGGAGGGAAACTCCCTTGGGGCAGTATGCAGGCTCTGAGTCCTCATCCTTACCTGGTTGTAGAGGAAGCAGGCTATGTCATTTTATTTGCCTTTAAAAATATTTTCTGACATTTTCCAATGGTTGCCTTTCTTTGTATTCCAAGACCCAAACCCAACCAAATATGACCATTCAGTGATACAGCTGACATCTTAGTTACAGATTTCATCAAAATAAACAGGATCACTTGACCTCTTTTTGCATGGATTTCAAGGAGGCAATCAGTGAAAAGTATAAATGAAATCTTTGTTATGACAAAATGAACCAAAACATTATTACCAGTATTCTTTGTTTCGTTAGCCAGTTCCTTGAAAGAATCTTTTATTTCACTGATGGCCAAAGTCAGTGAGACACTGTTGAAATTATAACACAGACAATGACTTAGAGAAAGAAAGATTTTTAAAAATTGTAGCAGGATTTCTAAACATGGAGTAAAAAGAATTTCAAATCTATTTCTCTCCCTCAAAACAGTGAACTGAGTGTTTCTCCCAAGATGGCAGCCTAAAAGATGCATGTCCATTGTGGCATTATCCTAAAAGCACTTGCACGTGTATTAAGTTGGCTAAACAGCCAAAAGGGAAAATCATCTCTCAGTGTTCCTCAGAGCAAATACACATGTAATGAAACTTATGAATCACACCTTTCTTCAGCTTCTTCCAATGATAAGATTGTATAAAGAGTGAATTCAGAACTAAAATGTAACCACATTTACTATGTTTGTTTAACTTTTAGTATAAATGCAGTGGTTATTGTAAGTATAAGCATTATTTTTAAAATTTAAATATGGGGTGGTAGAATGGCACAAATCACCTTTTAATGGAAAGCAAGTTCTTCTTTCCTTCTATGTCTTTCTTTCCTGTGTGTCTCCTTTACAGTCACAGGGAACACTTCACTTCTAATACTTATGGTCAACCAAATGTGTGGAGGCTTTTCCCCACACAAGCAGTCCTCTGTGACACCGGCTGGGTGTCCTACAGTTTAACTCAATTCTAACACTATCTACCTGGAGATAGTGTCAGATCCCACAGGTTAAGGACTCAGTGTCTCAAGACTGTTCCCACCTTGTTTCAGATACCAATCACAAGTAGTATCTATAGGTCCCCAGGTACCCACAACTTCTGTCCAACTTGGCTATAAATTGAAGGTTCCCATGACCCACTCCTCAGGTTCAATTAATTTTCTAGAGCTGCTCACAGAACTCAAGGAAACACTACTTACATTTACCAGTTTATTAAAGATATGATAAAGAATACAGATGATCGGCCAGATGAAGAGAAACATGGGGTGAGGTCTCAGATGGTCCCAGGCACAGGCGCTTCTATCCGCATGGAGCTGGGGTACATCACCCTCCTGGTGTGGATGTATTCACCAACCTGGAAGCTCTCCAAACCCTGTGCAATTGGGATTTTATGGAGGCTTATTCATGTAAGCACAGTCAACTATTAATGCCATTTCCAGCTTCTCTCCCCTATCTGGAAGATGGGGGTGGGGAGGAATATTCCAAGCTTCTAATCATGGTTTGGTCTTTCTGGTAACCAGCCCCCATCCAGGAGCCCACCCAGAGTCAGCTCAGAAGAATAAAAAATTCTCCTAGGGCTCTTATCACTTCGGATTTACAAGGGTTTTGGGAGCCCTGTGTCAAGAAAGGGGTCAAAGACAAATATTAGAACAAGAGATACTCTAGAGTTCTTATCTCACAAGAAATTAAAAGGGTGTTAGGAGTTCTGTGCCAGGAACAAGGGGTAGCGACCTACCTAATAAAAATAAAAACAATTTTAGTTAAAATATTCATATGTTTTTCTACAGCTTCTTAAGCTTTCCTTTGGTAAACTAGTTAAATGTATTAACTTTGGTAAACTAGTTAAATGTATTAAAAAAGAGAAGCAACTTCTAAAATTAGCCTTTTTTTCCAGGTTAGGTTTGTTGTGAAATAATACAGTAAATGGTACAAGATAATTTTTAGTCTTTATTTCTTCTATTTTAAACATCTTAATCATTCTGATAGCTGATGGGTTAGACAAGACAGTGATATTAATAGTTGGCGATTACAGGTGCTTTGTGGATTGGTTTAATCAGACTAAACCCCCACGAGCTAACTCAGAGAAGTGAGAGCTGGGACTTCCTGGTGGTCCAGTAGTTAAGACTCTGTGCTTCCAGTGCAGGGGGTGCAGGTTCGATCCCTGGTCAGGTAACTAAGATCCCACATGCTAAGCGGCCAAAAAAATTTTTTTTAAATGCAGAGGAATGAGAGCTGTCAAAAATAGAATCAGAGTATCAAGACCAATGGAAAGTGAACACCTTAAGCAGTAACAATTAGGCACAGATTCAGGGGGCTTGCTCCACTAATGTGCAAGGAAGCTACTATATTTGTTTTTCTGCTAAGGGGATCACCAACTCTGGTTGTAATCAATGCAAGCTTGTTTCATCCTCTGTGAAAAGATGGTAATGGGAAACTTGTAGCTTAAGTGATATACTTAACATGTTCTGGGGAAAAAAATCCTAGAGATAATGGAGAAAACAGAAGAAAATTAAACTAGATAATCAAATAGTATGAAGGATGGGCATAACACTTTTAACATCAAGGTTAACAGATATACGTTTTAGAATGTGGCAGAGAATAAAAGAAAAATTAGATGGATATAAATATGATGAGAATGATGTGCATGTCTTCCCATACATAATGACCTCAAACCTTTCAGTATATATAATTTAAGCTCTATCAGGGTAATTGTACTTGACAACTTTTTTTTTATCACTTTTGATTTCCAAGTGCCTAGAACAGTTCTGGGTCTTAATAATCAATAAATATTTACTGATTGTATGACTAAATAAATGACTGACTGGGCTTCCCTGGTGGCGCAGTGGTTCAGTCCGCCTGCCGGTGCAGGGGACGTGGGTTTGTGCCCGGGTCCTGGAGGATCCCACATGCCGCGGAGCGGCTGGGCCCATGGGCCATGGCCACTGGGCCTGTGCGCCCGGAGCCTGTGCTCCACGGCGGGAGAGGCCACGGCAGTGAGAGGCCCGTGTACCAGAAAAAAAAAAAAAAAAGACTGACTGAATGAATAAATGGGTTACTGAATGGTTGGATGGATGGATGGATGGATGGATGGATGAAAAGCAAAAAGGAGATAACGATAGACCCCCAAGTGGTAGAAATTTGAAAAACTTTATTCAAAGCATGGAAGAAAGGGTGAAGTTGTGTCTTTTGTATTTTCTTGATAGGGCCAGTGATAGAGGAGGAGACCTTCCACCTACAGCTGGGAGTCAAAACACCATAGAAAGTCTGGTGAGTGATATCAAGTCTATCTATTGCTACAGTTTTGATCCATAGAATTTTGTGTCTCTGCTAAACCTTATTGTAACAACTTTAACAGATGCTATTTATGTGTCTGGGGTGTACAGAGGTTTTACATTGTGTTTTAATTTCAATTTCCCTGATGCTTGATGATGTTAAGCATCTTTTCATGTGCATATTATTAGCCATTCATATATCTTCTTGGGAGCAATGTCTATTCAAATCTTTTGCCTATTTTTTAATCAGGTCATTTTTTGTTGTGGTTGAGTTGTAGGAATCTTCTACAACTCTGCCTATTTTTAATTGGTTTTTAAATCTTCTTATAATTAAATTTTTAAAAAATTATTTTATTTATTTATGGCTGTGTTGGGTCTTCATTGCTGCGCGCAGGCTTTCTCCAGTTGCAACGAGTGGGGGTTACTCTTTGTTGCGGTGCGAGGGCTTCTCACTGTGGTGGCTTCTCTTGTTGCGGAGCACGGGCTCTAGTCATGCGGGCTTCAGTATTTGCAGCTTGTGGGCTCAGTAGTTGTGGCTCGGGGGCTCTAGAACACAGGCTCAGTAGCTGTGCCACCCAGACTTAGTTGCTCCACTGCACGTGGGATCTTCCCGGACCAGGACTCAAACCCGTGTCACCTGAATTGGCAGGCGGATTCTTAACCACTGCACCACCAGGGAAGCCCCTTTATAATTAAATTTTAAGAGTTTTTTTAATATTCTGGATATAAGATTTTCATCAGATATATAATTTACAAATATTTTCTCTACTCTGGGACTTGTCCTTTCATTTTCTTAATGGTTTTAGCTTGTGCATCTACTATTTATTTATTTTTTATTTTTTTTGCGGTATGTGGGCCTCTCACTGCTGTGGCCTCTCCCGTTGCGGAGCACAGGCTCTGGACGCGCAGGCCCGGCAGCCATGGCTCACGGGCCCAGCCACTCCGCGGCATGTGGGATCCTCCCGGACCGGGGCACGAACCCGTGTCCCCTGAATCGGCAGGCGGACTCTCAACCACTGCGCCACCAGGGAAGCCCTCTACTATTTATTTTGAGTTAATTTCTATGTGTGAGGTAGGGTAATGGTTTAGCCCATTTTTTAAAAACATGAATATCCAATTGTCCCAGTACCACTGGTTGAAGAGACTCTCTTTTCACTCTTACAGTTTCAAAAATCATTTAATCATAAGTGTAAGGGATTATTGCTGAACTCTCAAGTCTGTTCCACTGATCTACATGCCTACCTTTACAAGAATATCACACTGTCGTCTTTACTGTAGCTTTTTAATATGCTTTGAAATTGGATAGTGGAAGTCATCCAACTTTATTCTTCCTTTTTCTAAGTTGTTTTGTTTATTCTAGGTTCTTAGCATTTCCATATACATTTTAGGAGTAAATTATCAATTTCTGCTGCTGAGATTTTGATAAAGATTGTGGTAAGTCTACAGATCTCTGAAGACATTTACCACCATACTGAGTCTTCTAATCAACGTCTTCTGGGAGTTTGGATCATTAGAAGAGATATTAGATAGAAAGTGGGTTGGAATTGGGCAATCTGATGGCTGGAACCAAGGCAACTATCCCTGAATCACTGTTCCTCAGGTGCTGGGGGTGTCCCTGATTCCTGTCCTTCTGGTGTCTGTGGTGTTCAGTGCTTCATTCACAATGCTAACTACCCCCAGGATATTTCCAATAAACCCTGTTTTCTTGCTTAATATGGCAAGATCAATTCCCATGGTTTACCACTAAAAAAAAACTTTTTGGTTTGTTATACTTTCAGGTATAACAGCAATTTCTGGATTAGAAATTAAATTTAGTGTATGTGTGAGATAAAGAAATTATACAGTACAATGGGTCCACTTGTCAGTAGCTTATCTGCAGGCTTGGTTGGCATTATGTAACCTTCAAGTTCTATGTCATGTGGTCCTTCCAGCTCCAAATCTCAGTTACTTAGTGAGTCCAGAGAAGCTAGTGAGGCAGTGGGGCTAGTGTTGTGTTTCCCAGTGCGTTCTGAAAAATATATATATTGAGTCTTAGAATCCATGTCTATTTAACATTTTCTTTTTTTTAATGTTTATTATTTATTTATTTATATTTCTTATCAGTCATCCATTTTATACACATCAGTGTATACATGTCAATCCCAATCTCCCAATTCATCACACCACAACCCCCACCTCCCACCGCTTTTCCCCCTTGGTGTCCATATGTATGTTCTCTACTTCTGTGCCTCAATTTCTGCCTTGCAAACTGGTTCATCTGTACCATATTTTTAGGTTCCACATATATGTGTTAATATACGATATTTATTTTTCTCTTTCTGACTTATTTCACTCTGTATGAGTCTCTAGATGCATCCACATCTCTACAAATGGCTCAATTTCATTCCTTTTTATGGCTGAGTAATATTCCATTGTATATATATACCACATCTTCTTTATCCATTTGTCTGTCAATAGGCATTTAGATTGCTTCCATGACCTGGCTATTGTAAATAGTGCTGCAATGAACATTGGGGTGCATGTGTCTTTTTGACTTATGGTTTTCTCTGGGTATATGCCCAGTAGTGGGATTGCTGGGTCATATGGTAATTCTATTTTTAGTTTTTTAAAGAACCTCCATACTGTTCTCCATAGTGGCTGTATCAATCTACATTCCCACCAGCAGTGCAAGAGGGTTCCCTTTTCTCCACACCCTCACCAGCATTTGTTGTTCGTAGATTTTCTGATGATGCCCATTCTAACTGGTGTGAGGTGATACCTCATTGTAGTTTTGATTTGCATTTCTTTAATGATTACTGATGTTGAGCAGCTTTTCATGTGCTTCTTGGCCATCTCTATGTCTTCTTTAGAGAAATGTCTATTTAGGTCTTCTGCCCATTTTTGGATTGGGTTGTTTGTTTTTTTAAATATTGAGCTGCATGTGCTGTTTATACATTTTTGAGATTAATCCTTTGTCCACTGATTCATTTGCAAATATTTTCTCCCATTCTGAGGGTTGTCTTTTCGTCTTGTTTGTAGTTTCCTTTGCTTTGCAAAAGATTTGAAGTTTCATTAGGTCCCATTTGTTTATTTTTGTTTTTATTTCCATTACTCTAGGAGGTGGATCAAAAAAAATCTTGCTGTGATTTATGTCAAAGAGTGTTCTTCCTATGTTTTCCTCTAAGAGTTTTATAGTGCTCGGTCTTACATTTAGGTCTCTAATCCATTTTGAGGTTATTTTTGTGTATACTGTTAGGGAGTGTTCTAATTTCATTTTTTACATGTAGCTGTCCAGTTTTCCCAGCACCAATGATTGAAGAGACTGTCTTTTCTCCATTATATGTTCTTGCCTCCTTTGTCATAAATTAGGTGACCATATGTGCATGGGTTTATCTCTGGACATTCTATCCTGTACCACTGATCTATATTTCTGACTTTGTGCCAATACCATACTGTCTTGATTACTGTAGCTTGGTAGTATAGTCTGAAGTCCAGGAGCCTGATTCCTCCAGGTACGTTTTTCTTTCTCAAGATTGCTTTGGCTATTTGGGGTCTTTTTTGTTTCCATATGAATTGTAAAATTTTTTGTTCTAATTCTGTGAAGAATGCCATTGGTAGTTTGATAGGGATTGCATTGAATCTATAGACTGCTTTGATAGTATAGTCATTTTCACAATATTGATTCTTCCAATCCAAGAACATGGTATATTTCTCCATCTGTTTATGTCATCTTTGATTTCTTTCATCAGTGTTTTATAGTTTTCTAAGTACAAGTCTTTTGCCTCCTTAAGTAGGTTTATTCCTAGGTATTTTATTCTTTTCGTTGCAATGGTAAATGTGTTTGTTTCTCTGATTTTTTGTTGTTGGTGTATAGGAATGCCAGAGATCTCTGTGCATTAATTTTTTATCCTGCAATTTTGCCAAATTCGTTGATTAGTTCTGGTAGTTTTCTGGTGGCATCTTTAGGATTCTCTATGTATGATATCATGCCATCTGCAAACAGTGACAGTTTTACTTTTCTTTCCCAATTTGTATTCCTTTTATTTCTTTTTCTTCTGTGATTGCCATGGCTAGGACTTCCAAAACTATGTTGAATAAGAGTGGCGAGAGTGGACATCCTTGACTTGTTCCTGATCTTAGTGTAAATGCTTTCGATTTTTCACCATTGAGTATGATGTTTGCTGTGGGTTTGTCATATATGACCTTTATTATGTTGAGATAGGTTCCCTCTATGCCCATTTTCTGGAGGATTTTTATCATAAATGGGTGTTGAATTTTGTCAAAAGCTTTTTCTGCATCTATTGAGATGATCATAATTTGTTAATATGGTGTATCACATTGATTGATTTGCATATACTGAAGAATCCTTGCATCCCTGAGATAAATCCCACTTGATCATGGTGTATGATCCTTTTAATGTGTTGTTAGATTCTGTTTGCTAGTATTTTGTTCAGGATTTTTACATCTATGTTCATCAGTGATATTGGTCTATAATTTTCTTTTTTTGTGATATCTTTTCTGATTTTGGTATCAGAGTGATGGTGGCTTTGTAGCATGAATTTGGGAGTGTTTCTCCCTCTGCAATTATTTGGAAGAGTTTGAGAAGTATCTGTGTTAGCTCTTCTCTAATGTTTAATAGAATTTACCTGTGAAGCCATCTGGTCCTGGACTTTCATTTGTTGGAAGATTTTAAATTATGGTTTCAATTTCATTACTTGTGATATGTTTGTTCATATTTTCTAGGTCTTCCTGGTTCATTCTTGGAAAATTGTACCTTTCTAAGTATTTGTCCATTTCTTCATGGTTGTCCATTTTATTGGCATATAGTAGTCTGTAGTAGTCTCTTATAATCCTTTGTATTTCTGCAGTGTCAGTTGTGATTTCTCCTTTTTCATTTCTAATTTTATTGATTTGCATCCTCTCCCTTTTTTCTTGATGAGTCTGGCTAAGGGCTAATATATTTTGTTTATCTTCTCAAAGAACCAGCTTTTAGTTTTATTGACCTTTGCTATTGTTTTCTTCATTTCTGTTTCATTTATTTCTGCTCTGATCTATATGATTTCTTTCCTTCTACTAACTTTGGATTTTCTTTGTTCTTCTTTCTCTAGTTGTTTTAAGTGTAGGGTTAGATTGTTTATTTGAGATTTTTTTGTTTCTTGAGGTGAGATTGAATTGCTGTAAAATTCCCTGTTAGAACAGCTTTTGCCGCAGCCCATAGGTTTTGGGTCATCGTGTTTTCATTGTCATTTGTTTCTATGTATTTTTTAATTTCTTTTTTGATTTCTTCAGTGATCCCTTGGTTATTTAGTAGCACACTGTTTAGCCTCCATGTATTTGTGTTTTTTATAGGTTTTTTCCTGTAATTGATTTCCAGTCTCATAGCATTGTGGTGAGAAAAGATGTTTGATACGACTTCAATTTTCTTAAATTTACTGAGGCTTGATTTGTGACCCAAGATGTAATCTATCCTGGAGAATGTTCCATGTGCACTTGAGAAGAAAGTGCATTCTTCCACTTTGGGGTGGAATGTTCTATGAGTATCAATTAAATCTATCTGGTCTATTGTGTCATTTAAAGTTTGTGTTTCCCTATTTATTTTCATTTTGGATGATCCGTCCACTGGTGTAAGGAGGGTATTAAAATCCCCTACTATTATTGTGTTACTGTCGATTTCTCCTTTCATGGTTGTTAGCATTTGCCTTATGTATTGAGGTGCTCCTATGTTGGGTGCATAAACATTTATAATTTTTATATCTTCTTCTTGGATTGACCCTTTGATCATTATGTAGTGTCCCTCCTTATCTCTTGCAACAGTCTTTATTTTAAAGTCTATGTTATCTGATATGAGTATTGCTTCTCCAGCTTTCTTTTGATTTCCATTTGCATGGAATATCTTTTTTCATCCCTTCACTTTCAGTCTGTATGTGTCCCTAGGTGTGAAGTAGACAGCATATATATGGTTCTTGTTTTTGTATCCATTCAGCCAGTCTTTGTCTTTTGGTTGGGGCATTTACTCCTTTTACATTCAAGGTTATTATTGATATGTATGTTCCTATTACCATTTTCTTAATTGTTTTGGGTTTGTTTTTGTGGGTCTTTTTCTTCTCTTGTGTTTCCCACCTAGAGAAGTTTCTTTAGCATTTGTTGTAGAGCTGGTTTGGTGGTGCTGAATAATCTTAGCTTTTGCTTGTCTGTAAAGTTTTGATTTCTCTGTCATATCTGAATGAGATCCTTGCTGGGTAATCTTGGTGTAGGTTTATCTCTTTCATCACTTTAAGTACATCCTGCCACTACCTTCTGGCCTGCATATTTTCTGCTGAAAAATCAGCTGATAACCTTATGGAGATTCCTATGTATGTTATTTTTTGTTTTTCCCTTGCTGCTTTTAATATTTTTTCTTTGAATTTAATTTTTGTTAGTTTGATTAATATGTGTCTTGGTGTGTTTTTCCTAGGGTTTATCCTCTATGGGACCCTGTCCTTCCCGGACTTGAGTGACTATTTCCTTTCCCATGTTAGGGAAATTTTTGATTATAATCTCTTCAAATATTTTCTCAGACCCTTTCTTTTGCTCTTCTTCTTCTGGGACCCCTATAATTCACATGTTGTTGCATTTTGTTTTGTCCCAGAGGTCTCTGAGATTGTCTTCAATCCTTTTCATTCTTTTTTCTTTATTCTGCTCTTCAGTAGTTATTTCCATCCATTTCCATTTTGTCTTCCAGCTCACTTATTTGTTCTTCTGCCTCAGTTATTCTGTTATTGATTCCTTCTAATGTATTTTTCATTTCAGTTATTGTGTTTTTCATCTCTGTTTGTTTGTTCTTTAGTTCTTCTAGATCTTTGTTAAACGTCTCTTGTATATTCTCCATCTGTACCTCTATTCTATTTCCGAGATTCTGGATCATCTTTCCTATAATTACTCTGAATTATTTTTCAGGTAGATTGCCTATTTTCTCTTATTTCTTTGGTCTTGTAGATTTTTTCCTGGCTCCTTCATCTGTGACATTTTTTCTTTTTCTTTGCTGTCTCTTTTTTTTTTTTTTTATGAGTGAGATTGTGTTCCTGTCTTACTGGTTGTTTGGCTTGAGGCTTCCAACACTGGCTGTTGGGTAGAGCTTGGTCTTGGTGCTGAGATGAGGACCCCCATGAGACCTCACTCTGATGAATATTCCCTGGGGTCTGAGGTTCTCTGTTAGTCCGGTGGTTTGGACTCAGAGCTCCCACCGCAGGAGCTTCAGCCTGACCCCCAGCTCATGAATCAAGATCCCACAAGCTGTGTGGGGTGGAAAAAAAAAAGAGAGAGAGAACAATAACGAAGTAAAACATAAAATTAGACTAGGAATCTAACAGATATGTTGGAAAGAATTTAAAAATAAAAATATAGATGAATCAACAAATGGAAGGTATAACAGTACCACAATAGTAAAAAAGAGGAGGAGGGAAAAGACAAAAAAAAAGGGGGGGAAATGACCTTGGCTGTGGAGGGCAGGGCCTAAGCAAGGATGAGGTTTGGGTGGTGGGCAGGGCTTATGCTTAGTACCCACAGGGCTGGAAAAGGCTCTGGAGGCTGTGGGGTGGGGGTGAGGCTTAGGCTCAAGGAACAGACGGGGCTCAGGTGTGCCCCCAACCCTGGTCTCAGAGAGCAGGGGACTTCACCTGGGAGCCCAGCAAGCTCCTTAGGCCTGAGTGGGCGGGGAAAATGCCCCCAGCTCCTCTCCTGCTCCTCCCAGAAGGCCCCTCCCACCTGCCTCCCCTGATCTCCCCAGCCTCCCTCCTATGCCCCCAAGGACCCACACGGCCTGGAGGGGGCTTTGGGGGAGTGATACCAGCCTGGGAGCTCAGCAGGCTCCCTGGGTCTGAGTGCGCAGGGCAATCACCCTCTGCCCTCTCCCGCTCCTCCTGGAGAGCCCCTCCCGCCTGCCTCTCCTGATCTCTCCAGCCTCAGGGTCACTGATCCTGTCTGGCCTCCACTTCTCCTCCCCCCTCAGTCCCTCGATGTCCTACCAGTTCACTTGGGCATTCCTCCTGTCTCCTTGGGCATCAGGGTCCTCCACCAGTGGCCAGCAGTTGCCCTTGTGGGGAGAAGCTAACTCGGCGTCTTCCCACACCACCATCTTGACTCTGCCCTGGTCATCTATTTTAAATATAGCAGTGTGTCCATGTCAGTCCCAAACTCCCAATGTATCCCTTCCCCAACCCTTTCCCCCTGGTAACCAGAAGTTCATTCTTTAAGTCTGTAAGTCTGTTTCTGTCCTGTAAATAAGTTCATTTGTATCATTTTTTTTTAGATTCCACATATAAACGATATTATATGATATTTGTCTTTGTCTGACTTACTTCACTTGGTATGATAATCTCCAAGTCCATCCATGTTGCTGCAAATGGCATTATTTCATTCTTTTTAATGGCTGAGTAATATTCCATTGTATATATGTACCACATCTTCTTTATTCATTCATCAGTCGATGGGCATTTAGGTTACTTCCATGTCTTGGCTATTGTAAACAGTGCTGCAATGAACATTGGGGTGCATGTGTCCTTTTGAACCATGTGTTTCTCTGGATATCTGCCCAGGAGTGGAATTGCTGGATCGTATGGTAGCTCTATTTTTAGTTTCTTAAAGAACCTCCATACTGTTCTCCATAATGGCTGTACCAATTTACATTCCCACCAACAGTTTAGGAGGGTTCCCCTTTCTCCACACCCTCTCCAGCATGTATTGTTTGTAGATTTTTTGATGATGGCCATTCTGACCCGTGTGAGGTGATACCTCATTGCAGGTGTTTTTTGGGTTTTTTTTGACCACACCACGCAGCACATGGGATCTTAGTTCCCCAACCAGGGATCAAACCCACACATCCTGCAGTGAAAGCTCAGAGTCTTAGCCACTGGACCACCAGGGAAGTCCCTCATTGTAGTTTTGATTTGCATTTCTCTAATAATTATCAGTGTTGAGCATCTTTTCATGTGTCTCTTGGCCATCTATGCCTTCTTTGGAGAAATGTCTGTTTAGGTCTTCTGCCCATTTTTTGATTGGGTTGTTTGTTTTTTGGATATTGAGCCACATGAGCTATTTATAAATTTTGGAGACTAATCCCTTGTCAGTCGCATCGTTTGCAAATATTTTCTCCCATTCTGTGGGTTGTCTTTTCATTTTGTTTGTGGTTTCATTTGCTATGCAAAAGCTTTTGAGTTTAATTAGGTCCCATTTGTTTATTTTTGTTTTTATTTCCATTACTCTGAGAGATGGATCAAGAAAGATATTGCTGCGATTTATATCAAAAAGTGTTCTGCCTATGTTTTCCTCTAAGAGTTGCATATTATCCAGTCTTACATCTAGGTCTTTAATCCATTTTGAGTTTATTTTTTTGTAAGGTGTTAAAGAATGTTCTAGTTTCATTTTTTTACATGTAGCTGTCCAGTTTTCCCAGCACCATTTATTGAAGAGACTGTCTTTTCTCCATTGTATAGTCTTACCTCCTTTGTCATAGATTAATTAATCATACGTGCATGAGTTTATTTCTGGGTTTTCCATCCTGTTCCATTGACCTTTTTTTCTGTTTTTATGCCAGTACCATACTGTTTTGATGACTGTAGCTTTGCAATATAATGGGAGGTCTTGATATGTGGAGTAGGCATGTCCAGATGGTACAGGGCTCCTGGCAGGGTAAGGCATCTCAGTCCAGTGGCAAAATCAGCAAAGTGTTAAGCAATTCAAAGGACAATACCTGGGACCAGTATTCATAGGCTTATTTCAGGGAGGTGTCTTAAAAGTGTCTTAATTTGCAGAGAGAAGACCAATGACAATCATTGTTTGGGAGTCACAGATTATAGAATACAAATATCTTTTTCCTGTTCTCACAGCTAGTGGTCATTTCCTCTACCCTGTTTTTGAGTGGTCATAAACTTAAGACCATTCGTTAGTCATGGACCAAATGGCTAGAGCAAGGCAGGACTCAGAGAAAGCATCAAATCATTGTATAGTTTGTGAGTAGGGGGTCTGGTTTCCTGTGACTGCGATTTTAATTTTTTTTCCAGTTTCCCACTACTTCAGATTGTCGACATGATAAGAGAAATTAGAGGAGCTGCTCAAGGGTGGAGTGATAGACAACAACCAGGAGAGGGCATGCACTCCCCAGGAATGCCCAGAAACACTGAGCTAAAGAAACAGACATTCAGATATTTCATAAAACAGTGATCTCAGGAGGCCAGAAAACTTAGGGATGCTTGGGATACGTGTGTGTGCGCGCGCGCGTGTGTGTGTGTATTTCCTCTGGGAGTATATTTTTTGAGATGTATCTCATGATGGCTGAATTGGCTGTCATTTACTTTTTTTTAATTGATACTATACACATACATTCTATTATGAAATACAGATAATAAAGAGATAACTTTATAGTAAAAAAACTTAATTCTATTTTTATAAGCTTCTATTAATAATGCCAATATATATCCTAGACTTCCAGGATTTGTGTAAATGGAATATACCCACAAAGGCATTATTGCTTAAAACTAAGCCCCCAAGGGATTTCTTCAAAAGTACACTGACAAGAATGTAACCTATGCCCATCTGTGAATTACACCAGTATTCCTAAATATGTTACCCAAAAAACAGTTCAGGGAAGTGTCAAAAAGTGAACCTCCAGCTCAGATCTCTCTTCTTCCAGCACTGATCCACACCTCGAAGATACACTTCCCCATGAGTCTTGATCGCCTCTGATGGGCTGTGCAGTAACTAGGGCTTTGATTTAATGGCCAATCCCCCACTTCCACCTTGAGAGCCAACATCCTTCCTAGGAAGTGGCCACCTGTTTGTGCTTGCTTACATGAAGGTATTACATCTCCCCTCATCTCTCCCAACCCCCAGCCCAATGCTCCTGATCAGGACTTGGCTTTCTGATAGAAAATTGAAGCTGACAACGATAGAGAGCAGATGCTGGGCAGAACTGTCAGGTTCCTCTCCCTGGTTCCCCAAGCACACCTTATTTTCTACATCACTGCCTATGAAATGGGCACCTGTTTAAAATTCTTATTGGTTGATATTGAAACATCCCCTCTCAAAAGCATGGCAGTGCCACACAAAGACCTGTATGTGAATGTTCATGGCAGCGTTATTCATAAAAGCCCCAAACGGGAAGCAATCCAAATATCCATCGACTTGGTGAACATATTTTTTTATTTGGGGTATATATGCATGATAGCATACTACTCGGTAATAAAAAGAAAAAACTACTGAGACATGCCTCAAGGTGAATCACCCTCAAAGCATCACGCTAAGTGAAAGATGTCAGATACAAAGGACTACATATTTTATGGTTGCATTTATTTGAAATGTCCAGACAAGGAAAGCGTATAGACAGAAAGCAGAACAGTGGTTGCCCAGGGCTAGGGGTGGGAGTGAGGATTGACTGTAAAGAGGTCCGAGGGCACTTTCTACAGTGATGGAGATGTTCTAAAAGTGGATTGTAGTGATGGTTACACAGCTCTATAAATTTACTAGAATCGTCAAATTGTGTAATTACAGTAGGTAAATTTTATGTTATATAAATTATACCTCAATAAAGCTGCTAAAAAAATTAAAAAGATGACAGTGATCTCTCTAGATTCTCTATGGAGTAGGTTCTCCTCCCCCAAAACAGAGTTCACAGCATAATCCCCAGGTCACCTGAAGGCCTGAAGATTAAGGGAACATAGGAATGTCTAGTGGGGGGGAACCTGGGTGTGATTGTGTGCTCACCAAGGAATCCTTAGCAACATCTGACAAGTCCTTGGGCGTAGCAAGTATAAATCTCAGTCCACAAATTCTTGTGTTCAAGAATTATCACATCCCTTTTCTGCATAACCTAAATCAATTCCTATTTTCAACCTTCATCCACCTGGCTGTTAAAGCAATCATTGTCATTGTTTATTGAAATTCCTACTTCTTGTTCACACCCTTTAGTTAGGCCATGGGGCCAAAACATGGATGGTTGTGGTGTCATCTTGTCCTTGGTCATCAGTTTGCACACTACTAGGGCCCTAACTTCATGACCCCTTCAGACCAACCTTCCTCTGCTGTTTCAGCACGGCCCTCAGGCACAAGAATCCTTGCTGAGATGGCCTGCGGCCCTGTCTAGGCTACAGGTTGCAAGTCATTGGCATGGAGGCTACATCTGGCCGGCAGATGTGCATTGTTTGGCCTACTCTATGTTTTAAAAACGTTTTAGCCAACTTTTAAAAGTCAGGGGAGTTCACTATAAAAAAAAAAAAAAAAAGCACCATTTCTGGCTTCTCTGGAAAATCAGGAAAACTAGCAATTATGGACCACCTCACCACGTGGCAACAATCACAGGCGCTGAGAAGGGGCTGCCCGTCCAAGGTTTGACACAGACCCATCCAACCTCAATGATCTCCCCAACACTGAGGTGGGGTGCCAGTTGACGTTTTTATAATATTCACAAGATATTTTTTTTTGTTTTGTACACCAGGCCCTTTTGCAACCATTTGTCTGACCTGCCTTTGCCGTAGCAGGTGTCTGAGATCCCTGCCGTGGCTACACCATGCAGCCACCCTCTTACTGCTTCCCCAGTAGGCTGGACATACACTCTTCTGCTTCCCTCTCCCCTGCTGACGGTAATCTCTTGCTAGTCTGTGAAAGAACTTGCTCTCTCCATTTGTTTTCCTTTGACTAGCCTATTCATTTTTAGCTCTGGGGATTAGCCTTTTAAAAACCAAAACTAGGAAATGCATTTTTTTTTCAGGCAACATGAGCTTTTGTCCTTCTATAGACCTCTCTTAAGATTAGGGGAGCAGAATCCAATATTCCTGCCTAAAAGGAGAAGGGAGAAGAGAAAATATTATGGAACAAGGGAGCATAGGTTAATATCTCAAAATATTAGCCCACAGGAGTAACTTTGTTTTCAGGTATCTAATTAAAACACATACTAGTTGAGTCAAACGACTCATCAGTTATTACAAACACATTCCATCTTTTACTTGAAGTCAAAATATAATCTGTTCAGTGAGTTATTATTCCCTTTGCTTGTAATATTGCTGGGCTGTTAATACTAGAGGAACGTGTAACTATGCAGTTAAATGCCAGGGCCTCCCTTGAATGGAAGGGATGCTTCAACTCAGACCTGGGTCAGGAACTAGCTCCCCTACAAACATAACCTAAGTCACTGGGTACCCTTTCCTGACTCGGGTATGTGTGCTGGAGAGCAAACCCAGCATGGCAGAACAGAACTCTGAGGAGGTCAGGAAGCCAGGCAGGGAAGGGCCATGCCTCAGTCAATGCTCAAGTCAAAGAGAACTGTAAGAAGCCAACGAAAGAAACTCCATTCCTGGGATTAACGATAAAAAAGCAGACGGCCTGTAGGCATTTATCCAAGTACACTGGAGGGGAGCAGAGGACTCCTCTGCAGGCTGCACTTGGAATGAACTTTGAGCATTTACAGATGGGAAGGCTGAGGGCTCTGTGTAAACAGTTATAAAGGCGCAGAAACAAAGAAGCTGCAATCCAGTACGGAATGTCATCAGGCCACACAAAAGGAATCCACTGGCCCAAGAGAGTGCAAAACAAGGATTCCAGGCAGAGTGGATACAATCACTTAGCCACTGACTAGGCTTATTACCAGATCTCAGGGGGCCAGGCCCTGGAAGTTATTGTTTAAAGCTCATTAAATGATGCTAATAGTTCTTTTTCTTTCTTTATAGTTGATTTACAATGTTATATAAATTTCAGATGTACAGTGCAGTGATTCACAATTTTTAAAGGTTATACTCCATTTATAGTTATCATAAAATATTGGCTATATTCCCTGTGCTGTACAACATATCGTTTTAGCTTATTTATTTTATATATAGTAGTTTGTGCCTCTTAATCCCCTACCCCTATCTTGCTAAGAGCAATGATATTGAGAGGCACTGTAAATTAATCACTCAACCAATCAGTAGAAATGGCAGCATGTCCATTGCAATACCAAGACACTTTTTCCCTTTAGGTACTGAAGCTGAGTTGGAGGGAAGTGGCCAGCTATAAATCTCCTGTCGTTTATTACAAAAGTTGGGTTGGAGGTTGGGAGGCACAGCTAAATGGAAGACCTATTCTTTCTACCCCTGAAGAGATACCTCACTGCCCAAGGGGGAATATGTGTTCTTTCCAGCTCAGATATTAACTGGGAAGGCAGCCAATGACCAAGGACATAAAGAGATGATTGGATGGGATATAATCCCTACATAGTGTGTTAACTTTCCTTTACGTGTGTTTAGAAACCTTTGTTTTATTGAACAACTTAATCCCTGCTGGAGCACATAAACCTCTGTAGACGGGGGAGGCCTATAGGTATGTATGTCCCAGAGACTCTATTAACATCCAGAAAAGCAGACTCTCCAGCAAGTGACGCCATATCTGTCCCCTTTGGACCCACCCTCACGATTTGTCCCTGGACAGAGAAACCTCACATGAGGCTGCCCATCCCTCTCTGTGCCCACCTGCTCTGTCACTTGCCAGGGCCAACTGAGCCTCAGGAGCAGCCCTGACTGAGCCCTTGTCCATCCTGGTCCACCTTTGGGGCTTTCTATTTTTTTCCTTGTTGTCTCCCTTCTATTTTTCCCACTTCTACCTTGGTTCCATAAACTCTCTGGACTGGAATAAACTGTGCCCTTGCCTTTGTATGGGATGAAACCAGTTCGTGGCCAAGTACTGGCTCTGGCAATTAGGATGGGACAAATCTAGACCATCTCATCCCTTATCCTTATGCCACCCTGCCCTCCCCTGTCTTACTTGTCCTCTGGTTCAAGTGCTCCCAGCACCGGCTCCTGGCATATGAACAGCATCTGGACATATGGTCAGTATCATGGTTCGTGGGAAGGAATCACTGAAAGGCCAGGAGGCCAGTAAGGGAAAACAGAAAGCTTAGAAGAAGGTCAGCATGCAAACTTGACCCCTTAGGTGCATGGCAAGATTCCCAGTAACTAATGACTAGAAATTGGATGAAGAAATCATTGGAAAAGATACAGTCAAAACATAGCTCAGACAGAAGCATCATTTGGCTAACCAGAGCCACATTAATAATAGTTGGAAATTATTAGAATAATTTGATCAATGACTTTTGCTGCCACTTATACCATTTGTTATATAGTTTTTAAATATATATAATTTAGACATGTGCTGTCCAATATGGCAACCAGTAGCCCAATGTGGCTATTTACGTTTAAGGTAATTAAAATTAACTAAAATTAAAAATTCACTTCCTCAGTTGCACTAGTCACGTTTCAAATGCTTGATAGCCACATATGGCTGGTGGCTACCATATTGAACAGCACAGATATAGAATATTTCCAGCATCTCAAAAAATATCAAGTAAACAAGTGTATTGTATATTGCTTGTAGCTCTGGTCACTGTGAAATTTACCTTCACTGTGGAGGTAGGTAGCTGACACGGCAGTCTGGGCCACCTACTTACACAATCTACTCGTAACTTCTGTTCCTGTTTTGCAAATATTAATGTACTATTTCCACCTTACAAGAGATCGATGATACTCTTATGCACCTTATGACTCTGCAGATGGATAATATTCCATTTAGGGTAAGCAACTCAAGTTTCATAGTCACTTTTACCTCCATGATTAAGAGTCTTAATGCCTATTGATGTACATTAGTTTCTGAGGACCTGTTATTTTAAGCAGAGATGAACTCTAGATTCTGGGAGGTCTGTCTACACTGCCATTTGCCTATTGGAGCTTGCCAAAGATTCCCCATATCTACTGTCTATACCTCTAGCACCGTCAGATCTGCAGGATGACACGGCCAAGTGGCAGAGAAGATTGCACGCCAGCCTGAATCCGCTGCCATCACCTCCAATCTGAGCTCTAATCAAAATTGTAAACTTTTCCCATAATCTGATAAACTGATTGGAGGTGGTACTCCCAAGCATGGAATAAGTTCCCTCAGAAAAACAGTGGGAGGGTGGTGGAGGAGGTATGAATTGGGAGCTTGGGGTTAGCGGATGCAAACTATTGTACATGGAATGGATAAACAACAGAGTCCTACTGTATGGCACAGGAAACTATATTCAATATCCTGTAATAAACCATAATGAAAAAAATATGAAAAAGAATATATATATGTAAAACCGAATCACTTTGCTGTACAGCAGAAATTAACAGGACACTGTATATCAACTATACTTTAATAAAATAATTTAAAAACAAAAAAATAGACCCAACCAAACACTATTTCTTTCTTAATGGGGGTCCAAGATGCAAAAATGCATTCTTTACATTAGAGAAGAATTTCCTGGAATGTCCCAGATCAGTGGCTCATTACAAAACTTTAAAATGTTTCAGGACCTCTGGTATATATGTACGTGACTAGAATATCTAGGGTAAATGCTGCTTCCTGCTTACTAAGTCTGTTTAGCATAATGGTATCAAAATAGTGGACCAATATAATATTTTCAGGTAAGTCAAGACAACCAAGTTTCCTCCCAACTAAATTATGACATAGAGGAGAGTTAGCATGAAAACACTGAAGCAAAACAATGAACGTATCCTGCCCTGCTGTTTGAAGTGATCTCTCTTGCATGCTTCCCTATTCAAGGGATGAAGAATCATGCATTGCCCAACAGCAACCAGAGAAGATGTTGATCTGCTCCAGCAAAGATACCACATCTGGCAAAGCTGCTGCAATTGGGCCACCATCTGATTAAATTTGTCCATTCCTCCCATAACAGTCTTTTTTCTAATAAACCAGGAGATTAATGTGAGGGTTCTATCAGTAGCTAAGTATTTATCCCAATTATACATTTCAGAACGGGGAAATAACCACAAGTTGAGTCCACAGATCGATTGAACCTCCAGTGAAATGGACTTGAGCCCACTCTCCATTTACTACCAGCCATCTGTAAGTCCTCATCCTGACCAGAGGACCATGATGACAATGACAGCCCATATCTAACATCCTTGAAACATATAGCTATTCTTCTTTCTGGAGTGTACTATTACCCTGCAAAAACCAAGGGAACAGCACAAACTATTATAAGTAAGGCAAGTACCCTGTGGTACATAAGCTGAACCTGTATATTTTAGTAATTTGTTTCAAAGTTCTCTATATTCTGGGTTTTTTTAAATCTATCTCTCTGAAAATAACACAGTGTCTTAACTAACATAACTTTATTAAAATTTTAATATCTGTTAGAGCAGTTTTCTTCTTTGGAAATGTCTTGAGTCTTCTCGACCTTTTGCTCTTTCATTTAAGTTTCAAAATCAGCTTTTAAGTTCCATGAAAAACTCTGTCGTGATTTGAAATGGATTTGACTTCAAGAGAGCCATCATTTATGTAGGGGATAGCAGTGTAAGACTATTTGTAGCTACGGAATAGAGATTTCATGGGAGTGAGCGTGAATAAAAATTAAAGGGATTATCTGAGAATGTTTTCTGACACCTGGTATTTGTCCTGACAATGTTTTTACTGTTTCATAATAAACTTTAAACTCTTGTAATTGCAGATCTTTTGAGAAGTCAGGTGGTAAAGGGAAGGAATGAGAAGAGAATATAGCTTGGAAATAAAGCTTTAAGTTTGAAGGAACGTATTTTTGTTTTCTTTGCTATTGAGCTAGCAAAATTTGAAGATACTTACAGATAAAAGTAAAGAAACCAGCGGAAAGATGGAGAGTAAAGATTGAAGAGAAAAGATGATTGAGGAAGCAACAGTTCAGCAAATATAGAGCAGAATTCTGTGCGTGTGTGTGTGGTGTGTGTGTTTGTACGCGTCTGCATACATGCACACAGAATTTCAAGAGTTCACAATATTAAAGAGGAAACTTTTTCCCAAATCATCACTTCCAAACAATCTCATTAAGTGTAATTATTCTAATAGAATGGAGGGAAATCATTAGATCTGAGAGACTGAGGAACTGTAGGAACAAAGAATTATTGTAGGAAACATGACCCATTTTCAGAGTTTTTCTTAAAAAGGAAATGAAATATGACTTGACAATTAGTAAATTTGACTGTAAAGAGCATCCCAAGTTAATATTCCCAGCCAGTTTTATGACTTTTTATGTAATTCCATAAAAACTTCTTAAATTTCTCTGTATGCTATAATTTTACCCATCTTACTTAGGAGGAAAATTTCTCTATTTCATAATTCAAGGGGAACATTTTTTATAAATTAGAGATTGGGTTTCTTTTTAGGAAAAAATATTAAGAACTGAACAAAAAGTATTATAATAATAAATCACTTTCCCTTCAAATGCACACATCTTTTTTTGAAATTTAATAATATAATAATGAAAGCAAGTTTAAAATCAAATTATGTCATGGACATTCAACAAGCAAAAACATACTAAAAATTGAATGGTGCTTTTAGTTTTCTTGCCAGAAGAATATTCTCTTTCACAAGCATAGTCTTAGGAAGTTTGTGATCTACACTCAGTTGTTTTAAAGTTACTGCTCATGATTTAATCTAATTTTAATTTGCTACATCTGAGAAGGTGTGTGTGTATGATTCCATGGCTTATAAAATTATTTTAATAATTAAAGTAAAAATGATTAAAGTGCAAATAGAAGAGGTTGTGATTTCTCTTACATTACTAAAAAAATTGCCAGTGAAAGTGGTATGAGTATTAGTAATTTTATTAGCATTACACATGACTACAGGGATAGCAATCCTCAATGCTATATCTCTTCAATCATCTTTGTCTTTAAGTGGCCACATGCGGTTCTTGCTTTTGTTCAATTTTGTGTTTTGGGGGTGTTTTATCCTCCCACTTACCCCCCCCATACACACACATCTTAATAATTTTGTGGCTTTTGGAATAATTTATAAATAAGTTATAAATAACTTTTAATTAAAACAAAACTAGTTCCTTCAATGTATCCCAGATAGATAAAATCATTTTTCTTTAAGCCATTAGTGCTCTACTTAGAAATTATGGTTCCAGAAGTATATGACAATGACGACTTGAGGGAGTAACAAACTGTAACACATACGGCAACTGGCTCACTCAGTGAGACAATTCAGTGGTTGACTAAATCTCACAAATGTGTGAAAATGTGTGCTGATTCCTAGATTTTATTTTTTCATGTGTAAATAGGGAGTTTGAAATGCAGTTATTTGCCATAATAAGTCTGAGATCTTTCAGTGACAAAGTTCCGGAGCTGAAATTAGTGTCACCAACTTTTAACTCAGCCTATTACATTCTAATGAACTGGTTGCATTTGTCTGGATTTAAATGGAATCATACATAGGACTTCCAGAATGGTGGCGTAAGGACCCTCTTCCCCGCAGAACCACCACAAATGGTTAAAACTATATTAAAAAACAATGACTTAAAGTCTCTGGAAATTGTCCTAAGGAAATAGAGAAAATAGTAAAATTTTAATTCAAGAAAACTCACTCAATCTTTTTAAGAACAGGAGAGTCTGTGGTAATTGAGCCATAAACCTCTTCCTCCCACCCCCTCAGCTCAGCATCATGGAAACTACCTGTGGTGGGTGTATTTAAGAACACAGATCTCCCTCTCCATCTTGCTCTCAGGCTATAGCTATGAAATCTTCCCAGGAGGAGCATCCTCCAGCAATACTCATCCCCCCAGCTCCTTGTTCCAGAAACTCTATTCTAGGAAAGGGCAGTTAAGGGATCTGGGACTCCCTTCTTCCACCCAGAAGGGATGAAGAGTAGAAACACTACAGTAGGCCCCAGTCACTCTTGCCCCAACTGGCTCATAGAGTGGAGGTTTCTAGCTGGGACAGTCAAGATGAGAAAACCAGAAACTATCAACCTCACCCAGCATTTCACTTGGATGACAGTGTTATCCCCATCTCCAATCCCCTAAAGTGGCACAGAGGTTTTACACAAGGGTAGTGAGACAGGCCATAAGAACACATAGCTCCATAGCTCTGTAAATACAATATCCAGGGGCCCAAATTGAATTGAATCAAACTGTGGAGAAATGTATGCCCCAGGGCATTGTTGCAAACAGTAGAGCCATCAGCTGGCACTTAGTGAAGGTAACAGAGGGGCATTATCAACAGAGGCAAAAAACTTAACAGAGAGAGCAGGGAAAGAGATAAAGAAAGCCCTGATGAAACCACTGCCATCCTGAGTGACTGTGTGTCCACCCAAGGCTGAGCCCTGTGAAGAACCACATCAGAGGATATGCACTGCGGGATACAGATTTCTTTAAAATTGTCTATTTCAACACAAATGATGAGATATGTAAAGAAACAGGAAAGTATGACCTATATACAGAACAAAAAAAAATACAGGCGAAAATGCTGCCTTTGAGAGGGCTCAGTGATCAAACTTTGCAGACAAAACTTCAAAGACCTATTATAAAATATTCAAAGAACTGAAAGAAACCATGCATAAAGAAGTAAAGGCAGATATAATGGCAATGTCTCATCAAATAGAGAATGTCAAAAAAAGAGATGCATACTGTACAAGAGAACTGAATAGAAATTCTGGAGATGAAAAGTAAAAAAACTCAAACAAAAAATTCACTAGAGAGACTCAACAGTAGATTTAAGCTGACCAAAGGGAAAATCAGTGAACTTGAAGATGATTCATATAGAGTAGGTAATCTGAATACACAGAGAAAAAAACGAATGAAAAAATGAGCAGAGTCTCAGAGAACACAACATACCTAAACTTATGGAATGCAGTTGAAGCAGTGCTTAGAAACTTATAGCACAAAATACTTTAAAAGAATAAATATCTTAACTTAATAATCTGACTTTTCACCTTAAGACACTCGAAAAACATGAGCACACTAGACCTAAAGCTAACAGAAGAGAGAGAATAGTAAAAATTAGAATGGAGATTAAAGAAATAGGAGATAGAAAAACAATAGAGAAAATCAACTGAACGAAAAGTTGTGATGACCACAAAATTGACAAATCTTTAGGTAGATTAACTGGGAAAAAAGAGAAAAGACTCGAATGAAGGAGGGAACATCACTACTGACCTTACGGAAATGAAAAGGATTTTAAAGGAATAATATTAGCAATTGTATATAAGCACATTAGATAATTTAGATTAAATTAACAAACTCCTAGAAAGAAACAGCCAAAACTGACAAAAGAAGAAATAGATTTGAATAGACCTATAGTAAGTAAAAAGAATAAATTAGTTAATTTAAAACTTCCCACAAAGAAGAGTCCAGTGCCAGATGGATTCACTGGTACATTCTACAAAATGTTTAAATAAAAATAAACACTCATTCTTCATACTCTTTCAAAAAATAGAAGATAATAATTCTTGGCTCATTTTATGAAGGCAGTATTACCATTATGTCAAAATGAGACAAAGGCATGACAAAAAAGCAGAGACCAATATCTCTTATGAATATAAATACAAAGATCTTCAACAAGATATAGCAAACTGACATGGCAGTAATATATAAAAGGGATTATACACCATAACCAAGTGGAATTTATTTCAGGAATGCAAAGTTGGTTTAACATACAAAAATTATTTACAGGGCTTCCCTGGTGGCGCAGTGGTTGGGAGTCCACCTGCCGATGCAGGGGACGCGGGTTCGTGCCCCGGTCCGGGAGTATCCCGCATGCCACGGAGCGGCTGGGCCCGTGGGCCATGGCCGCTGGGCCTGCGCGTCCGGAGCCTGTGCTCCGCGGCGGGAGAGGCCACAGCAGTGAGAGGCCCGCGTACCACAAAAAAAAATATATATATATATTTACAGTAATACATTATATCAATAAATTGAAGGACAAAAAGTATATGATTATTTCAGACACAGAAAAAGCATCTTCATGTTAAAAACTTAATAAAATAGGAATAAAAAGAAATTCCTCAACCTGAAAGGTAACTTCTATTAAAAAAAAAAACCCCACAGCTACCATTATACTTAATGGTGAAAGACCAAATGCTTTTCCCCTAAGATCAGAAATGAGATGAGGATGTCTACTCTCACCTCATCTATTCAACATTATACTGGAGGTTCTAGCTAGGACATTTAGGCAAGAAAAATAAATAAGGCGTTCACATTGGAAAGAAAGGATCAAAACTATTTCTATTTTCAAATGACATTATCTTGTATAGAAATATATTAAAGCTAAAATCCACTAAAAACTATTAGAATATTAGCATTAGTGAATGAGTTAATATATTATATAATCACTATCAGATCAGATCAGAAGATCAACATACAAAAATCAACTGCATTTCTGTGTACTAAAACTGAGCATTTCAAAAATAAAATTAATAAAAGAATTCAATTTCCACTAGAATCAAAAACAATAGAATACTTAGGTGTAAACTGAACAAAACACATAATACTTTACACTGAAAACTACAAAAATTGATGCAAAGAATTAGAGGATCTAAATAAATGAAAAGCTATTTCACGTTTATAGATTTAGGAGACTTAATGTTGTTAAAATGGTAATATTTCCCAAGTTAATAGACAGATTCAACACAATTTCTGTCAAAATACCTGTATTCTGTTTTTGCAGAAATTGATAAACTCATCCTAAAATTCATATTGAAATCCAAGAGACCCACAATAGCCAAAACATTCCTAAAGAAGAGAACAAAGGTGCAGTACTCAGACTTCCCAATTTCAAAGCTTAGTTCACTAATCAAGATAGTGTGCTATTGATGTGAGGATAGACAGAGAGATCAAGGGAATAGAACTGAGAGTCCAAAAAATAGGCCTTCACATTTATGATCAATTGATTTTTGACAAGGGGACCAAGACAATTTAATGGAGAAAGAATAGTCTTTTTCACATATGATGTTGAGACACTGGGTATCCACATGCAGAATTAAGCGGTACCCTTTCCTTATACCACACACGAAAAATTATTCCCAGAAGATAGACATCACTGTCAGAGATAAAACTGTAAAACTTATAGAAGACAACACAAGAGGAAACTTCATGATCTGACTAGGCAAAGACCTCTTAGATATGCCACCTAAACCATAAGCAACAAAAGGAAAAATAAGTTTCATGTCATCAAATTTAAGATATTTGTTTCAAACGACAGCATCAAGAAAGTGAAAAGACAACACAAAATAGAAGAATACAAACTATTTGCCAATAAAACAGCTTAAAAAATAAGGAAAAAGAGAATCATGATCTAGGTGCTGTGGAACATTTTGCATGGGATCTCAGATCCTTCTTTTGTGTCAAGATATAGTCCTACTTTCCCCACATATTCCCTCTTTTACTTCACCTCTCTCCATGTGTAGAGCAGGAGAGAAATAATGAAACAGAAAAAATCAAGAGCAGTTGCTTTTCTAGTCAACTTTGGGAATATTTGTTTAGATCTTGTGAAAAATTAGAAGATCACTAACTCAGAATTCTACTAAGCTTGAAAGGAAAGCCTAAGTATGTGGCCTACTTACCATACACATCAACTTTACCTACATGATTACTCTTTAATGATTCTATAAGATTAACAGAAAATATATGTAAAAATATACATATTAAAATATATCAGATTTTAAAAATCAATAATCCCACCTATTAGTTCCTCAAAGAAAAAGTGCAGGGTATTTCTTAGAGCAGCACTAGATAGATTGTAGGTAATTAAGTTATACCTTGAAAAATATTGCCTCCAGATGGTAAATTAACTCAGTTTTTCTAATTAATATTTTAATAAATTACTCACCTTGGAGTTCTCAGAGTATAGGCTTTAAGCAGATTTCAAACTTAAACTATCCCTTAAATTCTTTTACCAGGATTACTAATATTTCCTAAAGAACTATTTATTTTCTAACTTGTTCATTTTCATTACTTAATATGCTGCTGGGAATACTTTGTCTTGGGCCATGTCTAGACATCCAGATGGTTTTGATAAATTCCCTTGAAAAAGAGGCTGAGTTCAGTGAAATGGCTAATCATTTTTTTTAAAACTAAGCATATTTTCTTCTAAAGAATGCCACAAAATCATCTTGACTGAATTATTCACCTTTCAACTGATTATTCTGGCCACAGGTCAATCAGAAACATCATGTTCTATGATGCAAGCTTAATATTTAGCACAGAGATACTTAACAGAGACATGATTCTTTAGTGGGAGCAGGGAGGGTACAGGGTGGTGGAAAGGAGGCTTGCTTTTAATGACCAGCCAGTTAAATACTGCCAAATAAATACATCCATCATTTTCACAAGCAAAATCATATCCAAAATCTAAGCAGCATTTTATTTCTAAGGGAAATAGATGTTGTTGAGGAAGCCAACTAAGAATCACTCTTTGAACTATACACCGAAAACTATCTTTAAATCAGGCCCAATAATAGACATGTTCATCAAAGGTGCAGCTTTCTCAGGTGGCAGAATGTAATGTTTTATTTGCTGCCGCCAAAACAAAAAGGCTAGAACATGACGAGACTCACTGCACACCTCTTGGCAGATACACAAATGATTATCTCTTGTTTCCTCTGTCAGACATATCCTGGATTCTAAATGGAGGAAGGATGTGCATTATTCACTCATTATGATTCTAGAGCCCAAGATCTTGATTGTTCCTTCATTCATTTATTCAACAAATGTGAGAATAAAGATTTGTTATGTGTCTACCATGTGACAGCTCTAAAAGAGGTGAACAATATATAGAAGCCTTATATAATTCTCAGAGTGATTCTATGACATAGAAGCCGACGCCCAATTAAATTATGTAATTTATCCAAAGCCGCACACTCTCCCAAGTGGAAGATCCAGGATGGAACAGTTCCCTCAGACCATAAGAACGTTTGTTTTTTACTTTGCTGGTTTATTTCTTTAAAGATATTCCTTTAATTTTAACTACAACGTATTTTATATATTTTAAAAAGAATAAAAATAGCTCAGCATTCAACAACCAGATTTAAGGGAAATTAACACTTCACAGCATTTGCTTCAGGTCTTAAAAAAAAAAAAAAGAAAAGAAAAGGAATTAAGTATTACAGATCCAGCTATAACACTAACTCCATCCTTTCCCCTTCCTGATTTCCTAGAGTATCCACTGCGCTGAAGACACTTTACGTCATTCCCATGCATGTTATGTTAGCCAGTGCCTATGTATTTCTACATAGTAATGTTGTTTTATGTGTTTAAGTTTACATAAATGGTATCACTTTATGAATCTGCAACTTTTTTAATTTTATATGATATCTATCAGATGTCCATTTTGATATATGAATATATGATTATTTCTTTCTTTAACCAATAAATTATATTAACATTGCATTTTTAAATGTCCAAGTGCCTATGTTTTTGCTAATGATTTCTGATTTTATTATTTACGTCTGTTGAGAGTTTCTTTGTGGCCAAAGCACGTTCATTTTTAAAGAGATTTCTTATACTTGAAAATAACATAAAACTGTCTAATTGTTTTATACGCATTCCGTGTATGGCTATTATGTCAAGCTTATAAATTGCTTTGTTTAAATACTCTATATTGACACTAATTTTTGTTTGCTCAAGCAACTAATGTTTTAAAATATTAAGTAGAATTACAAATCTTTCTCTGTGATTGCATATCTATAAATTTCTATTTATAATTTTTACTTCATATATATTAGTATGTGTTTTACCAAAATCATATCTTCCTTTTATCATGTAATGCCCTCTTCTCCATAATAATGTATTTAACTTAAAATCTATTTTGTTTGATAATCATTTTGCTGAACACCGTTATAGTATGTCTCTTATAAACAAGGTATAGCTGATTTTGTAGTTTAAACAAATTGAGAATTTTTCTCTTTTACCTTGTGTGTGTGTATTGATTGTAGTTTCTGATGGTAGATATATTACTATCATATGATTGTGTACTGTTAGCAATGCTTTTCCTTTTCTAATTATTTTTTCCTCGATTCTATTAGATTGATGTGTCCTTAGTTCTATTTTTAAAGTTTTTTAAAATATGCATATTTGACAAGCTCTAAATTAAATCAACAATTCTATACAGCTACTGACTAACAATGAGTACTTTTTTTTTTTTTTTTTTTTTGTGCTACGCGGGCCTCCCACTGTTGTGGTCTCTCCCGTTGCGGAGCACAGGCTCCGGACGCACAGGCTCCGGACGCGCAGGCTCAGTGGCCATGGCTCACGGGCCTAGCCGCTCTGCGGCATGTGGGATCTTCCCAGACCGGGGCACGAACCCGTGTCCCCTGCATCGGCAGGCGGCCTCTCAACCACTGCGCCACCAGGAAAGCCCACAATGAGTACTTTTAATTGCTTTACATCAGTTGCTCAGAAAAAAAAAAATGTAGTTTCTCCAGTTACTAATACATAGAAAAAAAATTCCTGTAGCTAATCATAAAGCAGCTGCCATATGATATGGTAAACTTTAAAATCAAAAACATCCCTGTAAATATCTCTGAGTTGTTACTTGATTATCCTTGGGTGAAGTCAGTGTGGCATGTGTGTTAATGTGATTTGAACCAAGATAAATTTAGGACTCAGAGGAATAGCTCAATTGTTCTCATGATGGAATTTTTGCTAAATTCGAAGATGTTCAAGTTTCACATTGTAAAAACTTTAAAATCATATTCATAAACAGCATTGGAAAGTTTGAGTTTTAGTAATAAAAACTGAAATAAGACACACTCCTCAATAAAAGAAAGCCAAGTTTTATTTTTTCAGAAATAATTTTCTGCTATTTTCATACTAATACATAGACGAATGTGTGATTAGGGTTCCTAACTTTTATTCTATTGAGCAACGTTTCACAGCAGTTAAAAACAAAGGAATCTCACTTTAACATCTATCTATTGTATCTATCGATCTACCTTCCTATGTATCTATCATCTATTTGTATATGGCAGAAGACTACGTAGAGGAAAAATAGAGAAGTGATTTTAAAATTTAAAAATATAAAAAATAATTTAAAATTCTAATAAAAATATTAGAATCTGTGTGAAAAGGCTAAAACAATGTTAAGAGGAAAATTCATCGCTTTAAATAATATAATACATATCAGGAAAAAATTAGATTAATTTAGTTACAACTTTAATATTATTAGAATTGTTCCCGAGCACAGAAAAGGAATGAAAACTCCTAGATTCTTTAGTAAAAGCCATCGGAACATTTATTTCACCCCACCCCCCAAATAGTACTAAAAATGGAAAAGTACAGACCAATCTCAAATATTAAATATATATAATATAATATTTATATTAGCCTTATTATACCATTGGGAACACAAATGATGGGGAGGAGAAAAATGTTGAAACCACACTGGCTCTTAATTTCCTCTATCTGGAAGGATACATATCACTTTTTACAGTTCCTTCGTTAAAGAACTGCTCAAAAGAACACACCCCAGCTGAAGAAGCAGGTGGGAAATGAACAGAAAAATGGGTATTTGATGAACATTAATGATATCTCCTACAGATATATTCTTGGTTTAAAACATAAAACAATAAATTGGAATGCCTTTCCAGCTTGCTGTATATCAGATATATATAACCCTCAGAAGTCAGTGTTGACTTATGTGAGGTAAATGGCAATGTCTTCCTCTCATGAGCATACTTCTGAGCATTTAAACATACTCAAGTTTCTACCTTTAAAAAAATTAAAATCTCTCTTTCCAACCCCATAATTCTCCAGTTATTATTCCACCTAAGCCAGTGGCACATAATTAGCTAAGACTAATTATAGCAACATGTAGTCTAATTATAGACTAACTCATAGCAACTAATGGGAAGCCTTGGCTATTATGTGAGTTGTCAGTTGTGCATGATTTAAATAAATATCTTATACCCATTTGATAAATAAACAAACCAAGGCTTATAAGATTAATTGATAACCCAGTTAGGGTTATAGAACCAAAACATGGAGGTCTTTTGACTCTAAATCCTAGTCTTTTATCATCAACATAGTATAGTAGGTAAACGATCTCTCCATGCTGTTACCATTGTCTTCAGATTTTCCCCCTTCACTTGGGTTCCCCTAGGAGTTCAGGGCCAGAGAGGGAGGGCACTTCCTTCCTCACTTTCCCTACCCTGCAGTGCCCCACAGTCAGGACTAGCTTTCTTCTCTGACTACTCATCAAAATTTTCTGTCCCAAGTTTCTCTTCCAAAGAGAACTGATGTCAGCAAGATGAAAAAAGCACAATATAGTCAGTCATCTTAAAGAGTAACTTTGGGAAAACAATGACTTGACATTCTTACACAGTAGAATTTGACAATATGACAGTGCAATAATTTGAGAAACCTACACATTCCACTAGGTAGGCAACTTTCTGTGCTGTCTCGTTAGAGGGCATATCTTGAATATTAATGATTATCACATCCCCATTAAATCATTATACTGACTGATTACCTAACTTTGGTATTATGGTAATTCATCCTAAATTATACAATAAACCTTAGTTTTAACTAAATACTTTAGATATATTTCCCAAGAGAAAATGAAATTCATGGAATATTTAAACATATGAACAAAAAATAATTACAAAGCCATTATCAAGTATTCAGATTTTATTTCATAGTAAACTCAAAGCGTATTCAGTAGATTTTTTTCCAATGTAATTTAAAAACCTAGTTAAAGTCATAAAAAATAATTTTCTCATGTTATATTATGCTTTTGTTTTAATAGAAGTAGCACCATGAAAAAGTTCATCAGAACTGTTTAATGTCAAGTATTAAAATAAGGCATAAGGCTTTTCCAAGTCCAGTAATTATATAAAAGTGCATTATTTATATTAATAGATGTTTCCATACTTCTCATTACGAAATTTGTTATTTTAAAGTCATTTGCATTTTAAACTGATACCATTTTTATGTAGTCCAACGTGCTGTAAAAGTTGCAGATGCCTATTAAAGAAATAAGCACCGATTGCAGTTTGCATTGTTTCCATTAGGTGGCAATAGTTGTTTCTCTGTAATTTACAAAAGAATTTAAAGTTACTTTAACATTTTTATTTCTGGGGTGCACCAGTTCACTTCAAAAGTCCTTCTGCTTTAATGGCAACCTATGAAAAGAAAAGTGTTAAACAGTTGATCCAAAATAAGACCGACTGTGTTAGGGTTTTTAGAAACCCCAAATCAATGAAAACATTATGGTATGCTTGATTTTCTCCATATATATAAAATAAAAACAGTTAAATAAAATGTACATGTACATAGATAGTAAAACTTTTTTCTATATTTTTTGTTTTCAAAATTCTGGCTAAATCCTTTGAAGCTAAATCAACCTCAGTCTCAATCTCTCTTTCTCCAAATCTCTCTTGCTCTCACTCTCTCCTATTTATTTATCTACTTATTGGTTTGTGTGTTTAGTGCCCCTCTTTGTGCATGCCCAGAGCACATGCTCAGTCTGGCAACTGGGTAACACTGCTCAACTCAAAGATACTATGTAAGAACAATCCAAATTTATAATTTAAAGCTTACCAAAGTTTAAAATTTTCTGATTGTTAATGTTAATTTTTCACTAATAGGTTATTTTTTCTCAAAGCAAAGTGCATGTGTACACACACACACGGAGAATTTCTTACTCCTTTTTAAACAGTAACTGCAAGAAAAATTTTATAGTTTTCTATTATAGTTAGAAAGATTTATTTAGATTCACTGTGACTATATCAGAAACTCAAGCACACTTATTATATTCAATATAGAACAGAATTATGAACATTACTAATTAGTATTGTTAATACTAATAACATAGATAAGCTCCTTGTCTGCTGTAAGGAAAACTTATGATCTCAGACTCTAGTGGAAACTTTAGCTCTTATTCTGGCGGACAGAGACCACGTCAATCTTGTTCACCATTGTGTCTCCTGTGGTTAGCATGGTGCCTGGCACAGACAGAGCAGCCCTTCAGTAAATGTTTGTGGACAATCTAAGTGGGAATTTCTCAGGCTTTTAGTTTTGATGACAGTGTAGCATTTAGAGAATATAGTCTTTGAACTCGAATGGGTAACCAACAAGGACCCACTGTATAGCACAGGGAACTCTACTCAATACTCTATAATGACCTATATGGGAAAAGAATCTAAGAAAGAGTGGATATATTTGTATGTATAACTGATTCACTTTGCTGCGCAGCAGAAACTAACACAACATTGTAAATCAACTATATTCCAATAAAAATTAATTTTTAAAAATAAATAAAAGACTTTTGACTTAAAAAAATAATAATAAGGGAAGAGGGCAAGGGAGCCCCTGGGGAAAAGGGAATCAGAGAGAGGCTTACATGTCTCCGTGATGTCACTCAGCCTCAAAGTGGGTAGCCTCTGGGTCAGAGACTTCCAAGGGGCAACAAGGTTTTCGTTCTTCTATAGCCCCAGGGGTTTGTCTTATCTATAACTGGCAGATAAATCAGTGCAGTCCCACAGTCCCACAGTGCAGTTTAGAAGGCAACCAGTCTCTAAATGGCTATAAATATCGTCACTTGGGCTATGTTTAAAGCAATTGGATGCGTAAAAACTTGAGTCTGGCGCTGGCAAAATTTGAGCTCATGACCCTAGCCTGCTGGGAAGAAGTAACACCATAGGAGCCGATATCGGGGGCCATCTTAACTCATTTATAGAACACACATGGATGGATTTACACACACATCCAAGATGCAAATTGTCCTCCTAATATCCTGTTCTGGTTAGTTTTCATTTGTTGCCTGGATGTATTCTCCACCCTTTTCGGCCATCCTTTGTCCCGAGGAAGATGACCACTATAGAGAGTGTGCCCCAGCCTTCCTCGTTCTCTGGTTTATATTTGGCTCTAGCAGAAGATTAAGGGTGGGAGGAAAGAAAGATTGGGATACAGCTTCTTTTTGCTCCTTATTGCCGCACTGTTTCTGGCATGGGCTGCTTTCTACAGTTAGAGCTGTTGTCCTTGCCTTGCCTCCATGATAGCTCCACCCCCTTTACCCTTCCAATGGGACCCAGCAGCAGGGGTGCTAGTCCCTCAGTGCCTCACTGTCCTCTGTCCAGTACCTTAAATCAACGGTCCCCAACCTTTTTGGCACCAGGGACCAATTTCGTGGAAGACAATTTTTCCACGGATTGGGAGGGGGGATGGTTCAGGCGGTAATGTGAGCGCTGGGGAGCGGCAGATGAAGCTTCGCTCGCTGGCTGGTCGGTCACCTTCTGCTGGGCGGCCACTTCCTAACAGGCCACAGACCGGTATCGGTCCACAGCCCGGGGGTTGGGGACCCCTGCCTTAAATCGGCACATCTCTACTCGTGGTCCTTTCATCTCACAGCTCGAGCTCCAGTTATCAAATCAGACCAAATAATGTCTCTGTTATTGGTGGGCAAATATTTTTCTACTTAGCATTGCAAGCCATATATATGGGTTTAAGATTTTACAAAAATGTTTAAATAGTTATGTTCATATGGCTCAAAAAAATCAAAAAACTATAAAAGATAAATCAAAAAACTATAAAAGATAACAACAACAAAAAAAAGTTTCTTTCTTTCCAACCCAGTCCTTTATCTAGCCAGAACCTCCTTGCCTTCCACATAGAAATCTCTACTCTTAGATTCTATAGATCTTTCCAGAGGTATGCATATTCAATAAGGTAGAAATATAGATTTTTATTTTTTCTTATTTTATACAAAATATATATTATACCTACTCTTCTGACATATTTTCCCCACTATATAATTCTTAGGATTTGTTTTTAACAGGTACATAGTTCTCCACCATAAAAGTAAGCCATAATTTATTTAGCCATTCCCTATTGATGGATTTTTTTAGTTGATTCTAACCATTTGCTATTATGCAAAAATGTTACTATGAATAGATTTGAACCTATAGCATTGAGCATATATATACAAGTAAATCTATAGACTAAATCACAAAAGTCAAATTGCTGGGTCAAAAGCTACATGCATTTGCAATTTTGATAAATGTCAAATTGTCTAAAGGTCACACTAATTCACACTCATTTCAGCAATGAAGAGTGATTGCTTCCCTACGGATTTGCCAAAGGAGAATGTTGTCAAACTCCCTTCTCCTATGGATCTCTCCAGCATCATCTCAAACTCCAGACGGTGGGGCAAGAGGTTTACACACAATCGTAGGTAGCAAGCAAAAAAGCAGTCAAGGTAAAAAAATATATAATTAGCTTTAATTTAATCAGCTCACTTAAATATTTGATACAGAAAAGGAGTTATAAATCACCCTTTTAATTGATCTGCTTAATATTACATCCTTAGTCCCCCCCAAATATTTCATTTTCTTACCATCCAAAGAGTGACAGCCAGTGAGGCAGAATTTTTTTTAAGTACCTTTTCCTTTTTTGATGAGTAAGACAAGCTCAAAGGGACATAACAAACTTATGAGTCCTTGGGGAAAACATGTAGCAGTCTCTTTCCTTGCCTATCTCTCAAAGAGATTAGTCACAAAACAAATTTATTTCTCTAGCTCAGAGCTGAAATATCTGGCTAGTGTTGCTGGTGGTCCCATGAGAGTTGTTGCAAAACATGAATAGAGGAAGAACAATTCCTTCCCTCTTCTAATGTGTTCACTGATTAACTTCCTGGTTATGATTATAATGTTAGTGAAACATACTAAATTTGTCCCTACCATGATCTCTAGACTGGCCAGCATTAATATAGCAAACTCTTAAAAAGACTGTGTTAATATGAGGCAGAAGTGCACTGGTAAATGTTTACAACATACTCTCCAGGGCCCACATTTTAGTATATGTCAACTTCCAACGTTTATATATTTCTTCCATGACGAGTTTTAAGCTACCAATGTAACATCACAAAATACAGAACTGGGAAGAGAGGCACAGTAGCTCACCATTATATAGGCGTCCATTATATATTATTTCTACCTGTGATATTGTGATTTATAATAAAAAATACACATTTGGTCTTCTTCAGTTTCTGCCACAGAGCTCCTAAAACCCTTGGAATTTCATAATGGCTGAGAACCATAAAGGTGTCTCTTGTCACGTTAATGAAGTGACTTTTGGACCTCCAGTAAGGATGAGGGCTGGTTGCCAGAAGAACCAACTCTGTGATTAGAGGGTTGAAACTTTCAGATCCATCCCCTCACTTCTTACCCCCCCACCCCCATCGCCACCTCTGGAGGGAGAGAGGACCTAGAGGTTGAATAAATCACAAATGGCCAATGATTTAATCAGTGAGGACTATATAATGAAGCTTCCACAAAACCCCAAAAGGACGGGGTTCAGAGAGTTTCTGGCTTAGTGAACATGTGGCAATTCAAGGAGGGTGGTGCCCTAGGAAAGGGCATAGAAGTTCCAAGTCTTACCCCCATCCCTTGCCATAAGCATCTCTTCCATCTCGGCTGCTCTAAATGAGATCCTGTTATAATAACCTGGCAATCTAGTAAGTAAGATGTTTATTTGAGTTTTGTGAGCCTCTCTAGCAAATAAATCAAACCCAAGGAGGGGGTTGTGGGAACCTCTGATTTATAACCAGTTAGTCAGAATCACAGGTAGTAACCTGGGTTGTGGCTGGCATCTGGAGTAGGGGGCTAGAAAGGGGCTGTCTTGTAGGACTGAGCCTTAACTTGTGTAATCTGATGCCGCCTCAAGGTAGATAGCGTCAGAATTGTGTTGAATTGGAGGACACCATACTAGTGTCGGAGAATTGGTGGTGGTGTTGGAAACCACACGCTCCTATGTTAGAAAATGGGTCTCAGAACAACAGGTATCACCATAGATACAATGGATGTACATAACCTCAAGGGCATGGATGATAGTCAATTACAGTAAAATAATTAGAAACTTATCTGTTTTAAGTATGTATTAGCCTTGTTTCTAAGATAATTAATTTAATTCTGTTTATATTATTTAATTTTTAATAATGGCTGTTTAATTACCAGCTTGCAAAATGCTTGAAAATTTATCAGTTGGCCCTTGCAAGCTGACTCTAATGCATTACTAAAAGGGAAATATTATAGTCACACAGAGAAGCAAACCACTGCAAAAGGACACATTTATTCTTGGACCTCCCAATAGTTATAGTCATAATAATAACAGTGAGAAAGACTGCTGGTTGTCTATCCAAATCCAATATTCCTCTTTTTTCTTAAGAACAGAATTTTAATTTTGTTAGGTTTGGCAATGCCTCCAGTTAAAGTATACTTCCCATCTCCCCTTAAAGAAAAAGGAAAGCGTGTGACTGCATTTAGGCCAGTGATGTTTGAGCAACAGTTATTGATTGGGACTCTGGAAGAAATGGCATGGATTCAGCTGGCCTTCACCATTTTGCACAACCAGCTTTTTTCCTTCTTCTCCTTGTATGTGGTAGGTAGGATCATGGCAGTCATAATGTGAGCATGAGGTAGTTCTGAGGATGTGAGCTTCTGCTAAGAAGAGCAAAGCAGAAAATAGAAGCATTCTAAGATATTGATAATATGAAGAAGTCAATATGCCAGCCTTGAACAGCCCACCTCTCAACTCCATTGTACGTGAGAGAAAATTTAATGTATTTTTAAGCCACTTATTGTTAGGTCTTTGTGATGTGCAATCAAATACTACTTCTAAATGATGATTATAGTTAAGGTTTATTGAGTGTCTGCCATGTGCCAGAACACCATGTTAAGTAATTTATAAATGTTACTCCTAGAAAGATAACATCTTTCTGTGCTTAATCATGCTAGTTTATGATATTTAGAATTATTTGTCCTACGAAGGATTGATTAACTTTAGATTTATAAATGTTCACACTTTCCCTTCAGCAGAATATACGTGTTCTGAGTCAAATTTATCCTTTCATGCTACGAGGGGTATTTACTCAATTTCTGCTCAAAGAGGTATTAACAATATAAAGAATTGTATTACATTTGAATTGCACGTGCTAGTCTAATACTCAGTTCATTGTTTGCAATAGTAAAGGTCTATTCAGAATCACAAGAAGTTAAGTAAGACTTAGAAAGCACTGTTCTGATGTTCAAGCTCTCTTATAAAGATTTGAGGTAACTCTACTCCATTTCTCCATACAGTTCCAAAAATTTCTAAAAATCATATTATTAAGTTAGACATAATATTCAGACATAGAATCCCTGCTGGAATTGCGACAGAAGGAGCTAACATTTCTAGTTCCTTCCAATGAGTCTATGACAGCACCTCAAAATAACAACTCATTGAAATCAGCTCCCGGAAGGAACAGTTGATAATCAGCTAGAAGAATGAAGCCTTGGCATGCTTGTCAATCATATCTATTGTTGCATCCTATGAAGGAAGGTAATCAATTCTGAGTGGCATCTCTTAAGGAGGAAACCTGCTTTTATTACAGTAAGGCTTTTCCTGAAATTTAACTTTTGAAAAACATCTCGATCCTTCTTTTCTGAAATACTAAGAGGACCATTTGAGGATTATTGTACTTTATTTTACAGTTCAGATTATAGTCTATCTTTTTTTTAATTCTGAAATTAAAATTGAGGGGGGTTTGTTTTGGTTCTGTTTAAGTCCTCAGAATGGAGCCGTTAATAGTTATTGGCGCCAAACAACTTTCACCAAATCTTTCTTGATGTCCTCGCCTTCACCCAGTCCCATCTCTCTTTTATAGCAGCAACAATGCATCCTCGACAAAGTCAGAATTCCTGGGGAAGATGTGGAGACTTATTCCAAGATTTATACTCCTTTTTTGAACCACCGTGAAATGTTTTTTAAAGGTAATCTTTCCTAAAATACCTCCATTTATTTCTTCAGTATGTTATAATTAAAGGGAAAAAAAACTCCATGACTGACTTACACGTTTTCTCCTTTGTATTTCTCCTTCACTGAATTATCTGTGAGAATTCTAAGGAAATAAGTAAATACCATGTATATACAAGGATTTAGGTAATGGGTTTTACTCCTGTTGTGTGCCAAAAATTTGTCTGGAAATTCCAGACATGTACGAGTTAACTACTTTTAAAAAAAAGTATTGAAGTATAGTTAATTTACAATGTTGTGTTATTTTCAAGTGTACAGCAAAGTGATTCAGTTATATACATAACTGAATATATATAAAGAATATGTATGTACCCTTTTCAGATTCTTTTGCATTATAGGTTATTACAAGATATTGAGCATAGTTCCCTGTGCTATACAGTAGGTCCTTGTTGTTTACCTATTTTATATATAGTAGTGTGTATATGTAATTTAGGAATTTAATTTTTAAAGTGACCTGTTGCTTTTCTGGTGTCTGTTCATAGACAAGGAAAGTTTGGAAGTTGGGGGCAGAGCTCCATGGGGTCTAGGGCTGTATGGACCTTTTTTGTTTTCCTGTGTCTTCACAAAATGCTTTATCCAGAGCCTGCCCTAGATAATAAGTGACAGATAAGGCATACTGGGTCCTTAACTCCACACTAGGTACCACACTGAGCAGTTGACATGTGTGATTTCCCTTAGACCTCACAGCCAACCTAAGAGTTAGTCAACGTTACTATATTTATTTCACAGATGAGGACATAGAAGCTCAGTCACAGCTTTGGCACAGCCTGAACTCAATCAGTATGTCTGCCTCCAGGGTCTTTGAACTTAAATTCTGGTGCCCTATTGAGAACCTTAGCAGATATTCACTGCATGTGTGAAGATCGCATAGGGGAACTAAAGGCCTGCAATAAACACATCCCTTTCAAAGTACTCTGCCTCGAAAATATTTCCCCACTTAGTCCATTGATTAGTTGTACTTAGTTCATCAAACCTTACACTGCACAGGTTAAGACTTTTACCCTCAGAGTGAATTACTTTAATCCCATGGTCTCCTACCTGCTAAAGATAAGCACTTTTTGGTAATAACCATTTTGATCTTAGGGAAAGAAAGAAAGTAAGTGAAGAATGGAATAATTTTAGAGTGATGTTGACTTTATGCATGGCAGACCCTGTGTTGAGCTGTGAGGTCGCTCAGAGGCAAAGAAGGATACAGAAGAGAGAGTGAGAAGGCAACAGGAGTGTATTTATTTTAGTTTGTAAATGTGCCTAAGGCCCTTTTGGCTGAAACAGATTCGCGTGCCACTGACTGTCACATCTGGCTTCTCAGCAACAGATTACTAATATTTGTTCTGGGCCTTGATGGATTGAAAGCTTTAAAATAATTGAAATGTAATAACAATACTATATATACTAAACCAAAACAATGCTGAAGATCATATTTTTAAGTCCATGATTCAAAACACACTGTATCTCAGATCGGATCTTACTGGATCTCAGAATAAATATTCTGAAAGCTATTACAAATATTCTCGTTATATAGGACTTTTGGTTGTTTGCAGATACTCAGATCTACACAACAGAAGGACAGTGAAGGGGTCTTACTGCACGTTTTCTGCAAGAGAGGCTACTCTAGAGCCTGAAGTCTGTGCACACGAGCAGCCTTTCTAGCAGCCTCTTGGCAGATGTAGCGTCCCATGGCTTCATGGATGCTGTATTCGTTTCCTATTGCCTCCATAGCAAACTGCCACAAATGCAGTGGTTTGAAACCACAAAATTATATATCATACAGTTTAGAAATCAGAAATCTGACACAGGTCTCACTGAGCTAAAATAAAGATGGTGCTCGGGCTGCTTTCTTTGCTTTCTCTAGAGGAGAACTCATTTCCACATCTTTTCCAGCTTCTAGAGGTGCCCATATTCCTTGGCTCAAGACCCCCTTCCACCATCTTCAAAGATGATAATATTGCACCTCTCCAACTTTTCTTTTGGCCTCTCACCTCTGACAGCAGTTGAGAAGTGTTCTCAGCTCTTAGGGCACATGTGATTAGATCGGGTCCACCCGGCTAATCTCCCTACCTCAGGGCTGTTAACATCACATCGGCAAAAGTCTCTTTTTGCCATGGAAGGTAACATATCCGTAGGTTCCACAGATTAGAGCCTGGGGATCTTTGGGACCCCTTATTCTGCCTACCACAGATGGCCTAACTGAAATATTTTGACTAGGACTGCAGCGGTCACCCTCCACGGGGCAACAAGGAAGGTCACTGTGCAGAGAGCCTGGCAGAGCCTCATCCTCAGAGTGACTCAAAGGTTAATCCTCTCATGGCAACCTCAGTGATAGCAAGTTCAAAAACAATTAAAACCTGCCAGGAGACTCCCGCTGTGAGCAAATTTTGTAGTACGAGGAGGAATAAAATTGGACAAATTAGCTTGGCTGATTTAACTTGAAAATTTTTTAATACACATTTAGAATATTCCTGATTTGGAGGTGAGGATACATTCAAATAAGTCATCAATTTAAATCAGAGAATCCCAGATTGGGATGAGATATCACCTTTTACTGTCCAGTGCTATAGTCCCCTCTACCACGTTTCTGACCTGTGAATGATATCTAAGCATAGCAAGGGCTGGTAACTCACTGCTCATTTGCATTTTGCACAGCTGTAATTGTTTAAAGGTTCTTCCCACCACTATGCTGAAATAAGCCCATCTGTCATGTTCACATATGGCTCTCTGTTCTCTCTTTTGGAACCACACAGCAAAAATCTAATTCAGCTCCTACTTGCTAACTGGTTTCTAAGAGGGCATATAGATCCATTGTAGGCCACTGTATAGATTAAAGAAACTGATAGTGACTTCCCTGGTGGTGCAGTGGTTGAGACTCTGAGCTCCCAATGCATGGGGCCTGGGTTCGATCCCTGGTCATGGAACTAGATCCCACATGTGTGCCACAACTAAGAGTTTGCATGCCACAACTAAGGATCCAGTGAGCTGCAACTAAGACCCAGCACAACCAAATAAAGAAAAATAAATATTTTTTAAAAAGAAAAGAAAATGATAAAGGTTTCCTATTTTACAATTTGAGTCAAGAAAACAAACAAAAAAATCTAGCTTGTGCCATAAGTAATCACTTGTAAAAACAGTTAAAAGATGTATTATAAATCCATTAAACAGTTTTTAGTCCATATTATAATCTCCTTGTTCAAATTTGTTACAAGGGAAAAAAAATTCTACAATGGACTTTTAGCCAGACAGTTCCAACTTGACATTTATCTCCAAAATACTAAAAATCACTTCAGTCACTAAGACTAGAAAAACAATCTTTCATTTTCTTTATGAAACATATGAAATTTCTATTTCACTTTAAAATCATCTAAATAACATTGCCCATGCTCTCTTTTAAGACAATTTTACTTTATCAACAAAAAGAGAGAATTTGAAGATTGAAAATGTCAAGGAACGGAATAGATAAGGGTCAGCAATTTCCAGGCAGCTGTTAAATAGATGTTTCTGTATTCAGAGGAATGGTTCATGAAAAGCAATTAAGTACTGCGCCTTTTAGTGTATCTCTTATTTTTTTTGGTCATGTTTTTCTTGGTGTATTTCAAAACAATTTTATATCAATATTAGTAAATATATAATAAAAGTTAAGGAAATTCACTCAAGTTTAAGTAAACTGGCTTTGCTGCTTAAAATTTTTTAAAAAGAAATAATTCTCTCTAGTTCTTAAAGCTTATTGGTGTTTATAAGCAGTCAAGTAAACAAAATGAATCCAACAAAAGACCATTTATTAGTGTTTTTTAAAAAGTAATAGTGAAAAACACAGGAAGTTAGGGGGGAGAGATTTTTAAATGGGGCGATAATCTTAATCATAGGAATGTCAACTTTTTGAAGTGACAAAAAGCAACATGTTCAGAAACGGAACATTGATTGACAGACGAGAATCTGCACAAAAGCTTTGAGAGTTTGATCCTGGTGTCTTTTGTGGAGTATTTGAATTATAAAAATAATGAACATACCATGTTGTTCTGAGGTATTTTTGTAATTGAAGTGTTATTTGGTTCAAAATTTCTTTCTGTGTTTGTTAAATATAATTGGTGTCAAAATATCCTTTATGTGTATTGGTCTATAGCTTAAAACTGAACTTCAAAATGAATACACTGCAAATGAAATTCAAATTTGCCATTAGAGCTCTGATTCTGCCTGGATGACTCTATATTCATTGAAATATTTCTAAATAAGATATAGTTTAGTTGAGCGCTCTTTTTTCACCAGTATTTTGGATAGTTTTAATAAATAATGTAAATAATATCAAATTCAATTGTACCATAGTAGTTCTATTACCTTTTTTTAACTTAAAACACTTTATTTATGAATATTCACTTTTGTGAGACATTTGTGGCTTAAGTTGTGCTCCCTGAAAAATAGATTCTGAGATGGAGATTTGGGTGTCCGAGGTTCGGGACTGCTTCTGGGAATACTTCTGAAGAGTAAGGGAAGAGAATTGAGCAAAAGGAGAGGTTGAACTGTGATACATTTGTGCAAGCGTGTTCTCAAATTGAGGCCAAGGTTCTAGGCCTTATTATCTTTCCTACACTGACATGTCATTGGATGTAACACACATAGGGGAAGGGATGTGCAAGGGATGTCCTTCAAAGGAAGGGCAATTCCCCAAGTATAATGCAACTATGAACTCTAATCACCCAACGCTCTCAGCAGCAGTGGAAATGAGTGCCCCTTCCTCCTAAAGGCAATGGGTACATTACACTATTTTTTCAAACTAAAAAAAAATTCTTCCAGTATACCATTGGCATCATGACCATGATATCATTAGTATTAAAATTTAGACCTTAATAGAATGTTTGTCATGATCAACCCCAACCCTCTCAAAGCACTAAGGAAGAAACAATGTAGATGATACCCTACACATCAAACCACTTCTAAGACTTTGGGCTAATGCATTCAGCTGAATTCCAACTCATATATCCACCTGCCTACTCAATATTCTCCTTTGAATGCCTAAATGGCACATTAAAATAAAAATCAAGCATTTCATTTTCCCCTGCATAAGTGTGCTCCTCCCCCAAGATTCCTCACTTGAGTAAGTGGCACAGTCATTCTTCCAAGTGTTCAAGATAAAATAATCTAATTCATTACATTTTGCTCCTTTTGGCACATGGAATCCATTAGGACATCATGTAGGCTCTTCCGACAAAACATAACTAGAGGGACTTCCCTGGTGGTCCAGTGGTTAAGACTCTGCAGGTCCACTGCAGGGGGCACGGGCTCGATCCCCGGTTGGGGAACTAAGATCCCGCACATCACGCGGTGCGGCTGAAAAAAAAAAAAAAACATAACTAGAATCAGACCACTTACATGCTATTATTATCTTAGCATAATCCAATATCTCCACTTGGCTATGGAAGCAGCCTCCTGTGTGGTCTCTGCTTCCCCCTTATCTGACAGTATGTTCTCCACACATCAGACAGCGATGCTTTTAAAACTAAGATCATGTCACTCCTTTTCTTAAAACCTTTCAAAGACTCCATATCACCCTCGCAGTCCCACTCACTATCCATCTTAACCACCCACCATTTCCCCTCCCTCACTCTGTTCTGGCTACACTAGTCTTGTTAGTCCCTGAACACAACCACCAAACACATACCCTCCCCCAATGGCCCTTTCCCTTCCTGTTTTTTCTGCCTTGGATTCTGAGCAGAGAGTTAGATATCTGCATGTCCCCTCACTTCCCTCAGATCTCTGCTCAAATTTTGTCCATCAAAATTTTCTTCCTGCCCCTCCCTGACGCATCATCCTTTATCCGTTTCCCTGACTTAGGTAGTTCTTTAGTGAGCTTTTCAACACTTTTGCCATACTGCTCTGAAATTAAACTTTGTTCTAATATGGCTGTCGATACTGATGGCAGCTTACTTTGTCTAAGGTAAATACCTATCACACAAACATGGTAGATGGAGAGAACAAAAAGATGATGACGGGAAGGTAAATGTTGTGGCTTTGCTCACGAGAAGAGTGTTCTTAGTGACAGCTGGAGGGAACTGACACAAGAGGTGATTAGTTTCCAGTTTCTGGAGGGTGTCCTCAAGATGCTAGAGAATCACCTCCTGGTGGTTATATTCACAGAATTGGATTCTAAGTTGGTCAAATGAATCTCAGTATCTCTTACATATCTGAGTTCATACGATTTTATTAGAATTTTAAAGACCGACCATTGTGTTTTACTGTTTTATGGACCCTTGAGATATTTTTATTCATGTTCAGATTTGACTAGGCGATCCATCTCAACGTGCTCATGGTTAGCCATAAAGATGACTCTTCTTGTAAACAAGGCAAAAAAACAAATTCCTCTTGCAGGATTCATTATGCATATGAGCACTTGATTTAGAAATTTGGCAACGAGAAATAAATAATCTCTTGAAAGTTCATTACTAAATGATGCTATCATATTCTAAATAAGCACAGCGTGAATTTCAAATTGGTTCATTAATCATTAGAAGATAACTCTAATCAGTGGAGTGTTTAGTGTAATGTCTAACTTTACGGGAATTGTACTTGATTGAAGATAGCTGCCAATTAAGAAAAAAATGCAAATGATTGGCAAGAAGGAAAAAGAGAACCTTAAAACCTTAGACATAATGACTCCACTGATTGCTAAAAATTGAATTGTTTAAAACCCTCAGATTGTTATAGCTGCCCTGAATTAATCCTGCACTATGCAGATTAGAGAAGTCATTTCTAGGTAGAGTAGAGACAGTTTTCATTCTCTCCTTCCTTAGTTTCGAGCCCCAGTTATATCTACAGTGCATTCATGTAATGGACTACATTTCCAGCCAACCACCTTTATGGTTAGCTGACAAAATTCTGGATAATGGGATGTAATTTAAAGTGTCTGGGGAAAATTCTGGAGAGACTATTTTATTGGGAGCTGACTCAGCTGGGAAGTATGTTTTTGTGCCTTCTCCCTTCCCCTTTCCTACTGCTTGAAAAATCAGATTTGAAGGATGAACTTCCAGAAGCCATCTCAAAGGTAATTTTGAAGAGGGAGGTCACCTAACTGCAAAACAGCCCTGGACATCTCTCTCTTTTATGCAAGAAGGAAATAAACTTCGATCTTCCTTAAGCCACTGTTTTGCGTTTTCAGATACACATAGCCAAATTGAATGTGATAATACTCTGCTGCATGATGTTATATTAGGTTCAGTGGAGGTGCTCTCTGGAGCACAACAAAGTAGCAAATGCACTGAGTATGGTAGTTATCTGTCATAATTTCCTGCCCAGCATCTATTCCTTTTCTGTAATGTGATCTCAGCTTCTGTGGAGCCAACTTTCCATTACTGAAGGTTCTTTCGGTGAGACTATAAAACAAGATGCCCTCTTCCCTGAGCAAGAGGTACCCATTATCCAACCATGAATGATGGGATTCCATGTGCCCTAATCTTGAAGCTTGAGTGACAAAAAAGGTGAAATCGCTGGAGCTGAGTCTTCTACCATCATCCTGAAGAGACTGCCCTTTGTTTCTAGCCAAATAGATACTGAGAACCTCTAGTTACTGTCCTTTCTTAGCCCTAGTTATTTATCTTTTTCTTCAATGCTATATTCCCTTTCTATATATATATTGCATCTTTGCTTTCCTTTTGAGGGGTGTTGAGGCGGAGGTGGGGAGAGAGTGCTGTATTTTCTTTTGTTTTTGATTCAGTAAACAGAAGTGTTTTTTTGTATTCCAAATTGTACTTAACACATGACCAAAATTGGTCTCATGATGGGTCAGTCAAACCCAACATAATTGATACTGATTAAACCTGAAGCTCATGTCCACTGCAGTTGTCTCATAGACTTAGACTGTTCTGATGCCAGATGACCACTAGGACTTCTGAGAGTCTAGCATTTGTCCCTGGTCTGCATGGGATCTTAGGTCACTATTACTTAAAGCAATTGGTTACTGTATAGTTTCTTTTTCTTTTCCCCAGGATGAAAATTTTATTACTTTATTTTTATACCTTATTATTAAAATGAAGATGACTATCCTCATATGCATATTTCTTTGGCATTTGAAGTTACATCATTGTAGACACAGTTAAAATTTATAATGCAAGATTATACAGGACAAGGACAAAAAATGAAACAAGTAAAATAGGAAATGATGATATTTTTACAGCAATTTTTCAAAAGGTTCAAGGATTAAAGAAAGGATTTCACTTCATTCTTAAACATCTTTTGGGATTAGCTGAAAACTTTTTTCCTTGGGTATCTGGCAATAGACCTAGAAGAAATGACAGGCCTTCATAGTACTTGAACTCTGAGTGTGTGTAACACCAGTACACCAGCAAGGTAATGGAAAAATAGATCATATTACTATAGGAAAACCCTTCCGTTACCAAGTAAGATAAAATAATAATAATTTACATTTGTATGCTAGTTTTCAAGTTTCAAATATTTTCCAAAGTATCTCCAGAAACCTAAACTTCTAGAGAATAAACAATCTTCTCAAGCATAAAGGAGAAAATTTTAAATGACTATGTTTTATGACTCTGGAATGTACCCTTAGTCACAGCTAACTGTGTCATAGATGATGTCAGTGACTAACAGCATTATTTGGAGTGGATAAATTCATCCCCACTCTTAGAACACAGCAAATCAAAAATCACATAACGTAGATGCTAACATAGTAGACTTTTGAACACATTTAGTACAACTCCAACTTAGTGCCATAGAGCTTGATTACTGTGGCTAAAACTTCCAAAACTGTGTTGAATAAGAGTGGAGACAGTGGGCAACCTTGTCTTGTTCCTGATCTTAGGGGAAATGCTTTCAGTTTTTCATCACTGAGGACAATGTTGGCTGTGGGTTTGTCATATATGGCCTTTATTATGTTGAGGAAGGTTCCCTCTATGTCTACTTTCTGCAGAGCTTTTATCATAAATGGGTGTTGAATTTTGTCGAAAGCTTTCTCTGCATCTATTGAGATGATCATATGGTTTTTCTCCTTCAATTTGTTAATATGGTGTATCACGTTGATTGATTTGCATATATTGAAGAATCCTTGCATTTCTGGAATAAACCCCACTTGATCATGGTGTATGATCCGTTTAATGTGCCATTGGATTCTGTTTGCTAGTATTTTGTTGAGGATTTTTGCATCTATGCTCATCAGTGATATTGGCCTGTAGTTTTCTTTCTTTGTGACATCCTTGTCTGGTTTTGGTATCAGGGTGATGGTGGCCTTGTATAATGAGTTTGGGAGTGTTCCTCCCTCTGCTATATTTTGGAAGAGTTTGAGAAGGATAGGTGTTAGCTCTTCTCTAAATGTTTGATAGAATTTGCCTGTGAAGCCATCTGGTCCTGGGCTTTTGTTTGTTGGAAGATTTTTAATCACAGTTTCATTTTCAGTGCGTGTGATTGGCCTGTTCATATTTTCTATTTCTTCCTGATTCAGTTTTGGCACGTTGTGCATTTCTAAGAATTTGTCCATTTCTTCCACGTTGTCCATTTTATTGGCATAGAGTTGCTTGTAGTAATCTCTCATGATCTTTTGTATTTCTGCAGTGTCAGTTGTTACTTCTCCTTTTTCATTTCTAATTCTATTGATTTGAGTCTTCTCCTTTTTTTTCTTGATGAGTCTGGCTAATGGTTTATCAGTTTTGTTTATCTTCACAAAGAACCATCTTTTAGTTTTATTGATCTTTGCTATCGTTTCCTTCATTTCTTTTTCATTTATATCTGATCTGATTGTTATGATTTCTTTCCTTCTGCTAACTTTGGGGTTTTTTTGTTCTTCTTTCTCTAATTGCTTTAGCTGCAAAGTTAGGTTGTTTATTCGAGATGTTTCCTGTTTCTTGAGGTAGGATTGTATTGCTATAAACTTCTCTCTTAGAACTGCTTTTGCTGCATCCCATAGGTTTTGGGTCGTCGTGTCTCCATTGTCATTTGTTTCTAGGTATTTTTTTATTTCCTCTTTGATTTCTTCACTGTTCAATTCGTTATTAAGTAGTGTATTGTTTAGCCTCCATGTGTTGGTATTTTTTACAGATCTTTTCCTGTAATTGATATCTAGTCTCATAGCGTTGTGGTCGGAAAAGATACTTGATACAATTTCAATTTTCTTAAATTCACCAAGGCTTGATTTGTGACCCAAGATATGATCTATCCTGCAGAATGTTCCATGAGCACGTGAGAAAAATATGTATTCTGTTGTTTTTGGATGGAATGTCCTATAAATATCAATTAAGTCCATCTTGTTTAATGTATCATGTAAAGCTTGTGTCTCCTTATTTATTTTCATTTTGGATGATCTGTACATTGGTGAAAGTGGGGTGTTAAAGTCCCCTACTATGAATGTGTTACTGTGGATTTCCCCTTTTATGGCTGTTAGTATTTGCCTTATGTATTGAGGTGCTCCTATGTTGGGTGCATAAATATTTACAATTGTTATATCTTCTTCTTGGATTGATCCCTTGATCATTATGTAGTGTCCTTCTTTTTCTCTTCTAATAGTCTTTATTTTAAAGTCTATTTTGTCTGATATGAGAATTGCTACTCCAGCTTTCTTTTGGTTTCCATTTAATTGGAATATCTTCTTCCATTCCCTTACTTTCAGTCTGTATGTGTCTCTAGGTCTGAAGTGGGTCTCTTGTAGACAGCAAATATATGGGTCTTGTTTTTGTATCCATTCAGCCAATCTGTGTCTTTTGGTGGGAGCATTTAGTCCATTTACATTTAAGGTAATTATCGATATGTATGTTCCTATTCCCATTTTCTTAATTGTTTTCGGTTCGTTATTGTAGGTCTTTTCCTTCTCTTGTGTTTCTTGCCTAGAGAAGTTCCTTTAGCATTTGTTGTAAAGCTGGTTTGGTGGTGCTGAACTCTCTCAGCTTTTGCTTGTCTGTAAAGGTTTTAATTTCTCCATCAAATCTGAATGAGATCCTTGCTGGGTAGAGTAATCTTGGTTGCAGGATTTTCTCCTTCATCACTTTCAGTATGTCCTGCCAGTCCCTTCTGGCTTGCAGAGTTTCTGCTGAAAGATCAGCTGTTAACCTTATGGCGATTCCCTTGTGTGTTATTTGTTGTTTTTCCCTTGCTGCTTTTAATATGTTTTCTTTGTATTTAATTTTTGACAGTTTGATTAATATGTGTCTTGGCGTATTTCTCCTTGGATTTATCCTGTATGGGACTCTGTGCTTCCTGGACTTGATTAACTATTTCCTTTCCCATATTAGGGAAAATTTCAACTATAATCTCTTCAAATATATTCTCAGTCCCTTTCTTTTTCTCTTCTTCTTCTGGAACCCCTATAATTCAAATGTTGGTGCGTTCAATGTTGTCCCAGAGGTCTCTGAGACTGTCCTCAGTTCTTTTCATTCTTTTTTCTTTATTCTGCTCTGCAGTAGTTATTTCCACTATTTTATCTTCCAGGTCACTTATCCATTCTTCTGCCTCAGTTATTCTGCTATTGATCCCATCTAGAGTATTTTTCATTTCATTTATTGTGTTGTTCATTGTTGTTTGTTTCATATTTAGTTTTTCTAGTCCTTGTTAAATGTTTCTTGCATTTTGTCTATTCTATTTCCAAGATTTTGCATCATCTTTACTGTCATTATTCTGAATTCTTTTTCAGGTAGACTGCCTATTTCCTCTTCATTTGTTAGGTCTGGTGGGTGTTTATCTCAGTCCTTCATCTGCTGTGTGTTTTTCTGTCTTCTCATTTTGCTTATCTTACTGTGTTTGGGGTCTCCTTTTTGCAGGCTGCAGGTTTGTAGTTCCCGTTGTTTTTGGTGTCTGTCCCCAGTGGCTAAGGTTGGTTCAGTGGGTTGTGTAGGCTTCCTGGTGGAGGGGACTAGTGCCTGTGTTCTGGTGGATGAGGCTGGATCTTGTCTCTCTGGTGGGCAGGTCCATGTCTGGTGGTGTGTTTTGGGGTGTCTGTGGACTTGTTATGATTTTAGGCAGCCTCTGTGCTAATGGGTGGGGTTGTGTTCCTGTCTTGCTAGTTGTTTGGCATAGGATGTCCAGCACTGTAGCTTGCTGGTCGTTGAGTGAAGCTGGGTGCTGGCGTTGAGATGGAGATCTCTGGGAGATTTTTGCCGTTTGATATTATGTGGAGCTGGGAGGTCCCTTGTGGACCAGTGTCCTGGAGTTGGCTCTCCCACCTCAGAGGCACAGCACTGACTCCTGGCTGTAGCACCAAGAGCCTTTCAGCCACACAGCTCAGAATAAAAGGGAGAGAAAGTAGAAAGAAAGAATTAGTAGAAGTAGAAACAGAGAAAGAAAGAAAGAACAAAGAATGGAGGGAGGGAGGGAGGAAGGAAGGAAGGAGGGAAGGAAGGAAAAAAAGAAAGGAGATAAAGTAAAATAAAATAAAGTAAGATAAAATATAATAAAGTTACTAAAATAAAAAAATTATTATTAAGAGAAAAAAAGAAAAAAAATTAAAAACAAAAATCGGACGGATAGAACCTTCGGACAAATGGCGGAAGCAAAGCTATACAGACAATATCTCACACAGAAGCATACACATACACACTCACAAAAAGAGGAAAAGGGGAAAAAATAATAAATCTTGCTCTCAAGTCCACCTCCTTAATTTGGGATGATTCGTTGTCTATTCAGGTATTCCACACATGCAGGGTACATCAAGTTGATTGTGGAGCTTTAATCCGCTGCTTCTGAGGCTGCTGGGAGAGATTTCCCTTCTCTTCTTTGTTCGCACAGCTCCCGGGGCTCAGCTTTGGATTCGGCCCCGCCTCTGCGTGTAGGTCGCTGGAGGGCGTCTTTTCTTCGCTCAGACAGGACGGGGTTAAAGGAGCCGCTGATTCGGGGCCTCTGGCTCACTCAGGCCGCGGGGTGGGAGGGGCACGGAGTGCGGGGCGGGCCTGCGGCGGCAGAGGCCGCCATGACGTTGCAGCAGCTTGAGGCGCGCCGTGCGTTCTCCCGGGGAAGTTGTCCCTGAATCCCGGGACCCTGGCAGTGGCGGGCTGCACAGGCTCCGCGGAAGGGGGGTGTGGATAGTGACCTGTGCTCGCACACAGGCTTCTTGGTGGCGGCAGCAGCAGCCTTAGCGTCTCATGCCCGTCTCTAGGGTCCGCGCTTTTAGCCGCGGCTCGCGCCCGTCTCTGGAGCTCCTTTAAGCAGCGCTCTTAATCCCTTCTCCTCGCGCACCAGGAAACAAAGAGGTAAGAAAAAGTCTCTTGCCTCTTCGGCAGGTGCAGACTTTTCTCCGGACTCCCTCCCGGCTAGCCATGGTGCACTAACCCCCTTCAGGCTGTGTTCACGCCGCCAACCCCAGTCCTCTCCTTGGGATCCGACCGAAACCCGAGCCTCAGCTCCCAGCCCCGCCTACCCCGGCGGGTGAGCAGACAAGCCTCTCGGGCTGGTGAGTACTGGTTAGCACTGATTCTCTGTGCGGGAATCTCTCCGCTTTGCCCTCCGCACCCCTGTGGCTGTGCTCTCCTCCGTGGCTCCGAAGCTTCCCCCCTCCGCCACCCGCAGTCTCCGCCCGCGAAGGGGCTTCCTAGTGTGTAGGAACCTTTCCTCCTTCACAGCTCCCTCCCACTGGTGCAGGTACGGTCCCTATCCTTTTGTCTCTGTTTATTCTTTTTTCTTTTGCCCTACCCAGGTACGTGGGGAGTTTCTTGCCTTTTGGGAGGTCTGAGGTCTTCTGCCAGCCTTCAGTAGGTGTTCTGTAGGAGTTGTTCCACATGTAGATGTATTTCTGGTGTATGTGTGGGGAGGAAGGTGATCTCCGCGTCTTACTCTTCTGCCATCTTCCCGGAAGCCTCACTAATTAGGTTTAAATGTTTTTCATTCTTTTTTTATATTGTCTTTTGAAAATTGTCTTTTTGTATTCTTTGTCCTTAGGAATGAGCTCTTTATAGGTTTCTCTAGTGCTTAAGCAACGAAGAAATATTTGTAATCATTTTTGGATAATCAAGTGATCAACTTTTTAAAGCCCTTGTAATCTTCTGTTCAGCAATCCTACTTGTTTTGCTCATAGAAACCAGCTTTTTACTTCTAGTTGCTGAACATAAGTTGAGCACATAGTAGAGATGACAGTTTACACTCACTACCTCATATAATTATTTTTGTCAGTCCTGTGAAGTAGGAACCATTATTATTACCAGGTTAGAGGTGATTGGAGAGAACGGTAAATTGCAAAGGTCAGACAGCTTGTTAGAGCTGAAGCCCAAACTAGAGCCCGCACCCCACACGCTTTAACCACTGCAAGCCACCAAACACAGGAAGTGTTTATAAAAACAACTTGTCACATGGGAGCTGTCAGAGAATGACCTGATTCATACTGTCATATTTCTGACCTTTAGCTTTAGTCTTGTGACCAAAAAACACCCCCCAAATGGTATAAAGTTTAGCCTTCAACATGACTGAAGAGCGGGAATTATAGAGCTATTTTCATCTTCATCCATGTGAAATGACAAAAGGCACAG